>NW_010972546.1:848667-962397 GCF_000737465.1 Haliaeetus leucocephalus
TATATTTTTTTTGTGTGTGTTAAAAACACGCCCGACGAACGAAACAAACCCACCCCAGCCCCCCCAATCTCCAAAACAGGGGGTTCTGCAAATGCCTTCTCCCCACCGCCGGAGCTCCGACGAAGCCCTTGTGTCGATGGAGTGACAGCGGATCTCTGCTTTTTCCAAACCAAAAGTGGGAATTGTGGTTTTCTTCCCCAGCTGCAGCCTGATGTCTGCTGTGCTGGGATAAACGTGATGGAGGGGAGGGTAGCGTGGCCTGGGGCTCTCAGCCTGCGCTGTGGCCCAAAGGAGCCGCTTGCCCAAATGCTGCTGAATTTCAGGTGCAATAATAAAGTGCGTGAAATAAAATGCAGACTAAGAACTGTTTCAGCAATGCTGAGTATCTGCAAGTTCAATAGTCTGTATAGATCAAATCCTGAATGCCCACAGATGAGTGGAAATGCCTCTTATGCTGGAGTTGAAAGCTTTACATTTTTTCTCTTCAAATACCATTAGAAGCAATTATCTCTGCCTCCCTGAAGTCCAGAGATGTCTTTTGTTGCTTTTGACCGGGTTATTATAAACTTGCTGTTGATGTACTTTTAAGCCTTATGAAACAGCGTGGGAAACATTTGGGGAACAGGTTTGTGACAAGTGCGATTGCCGTTGAAGGTTTCTCCTGCCTTGTTTCCTTTCTGATCTTGGGCATCGTCCAAACGAGCCCAGGGAGTGAGAGGTTAAGACACGGATCAGTTATTTCTCCTGATTCCTTACCACGGCTTCGAGCAGGTTTGACCAGTTCAATGTCAGTTTTGCCAAGGGGAGGAGAACAGGCACGAATCCACGTATAAGAAAACAACATGTTTTCTAAAAACTACCTACTTACACTGTGTGACATTTTGTAAAGAAATCAGACTCCCTTAAAGCGACTGAGCTCATGTTCTTTGATTTATCATTTTCTGAATGGAAATGCACCATAACATTAGGGCTTTCAAGCCCAGTGTGATAATGTCTCTGGCATTGTGCAAATAAGTTCCTGGAACGGTACTCTGGCTGGTCAAAAGGTTTGGCTATATTTTATACAGAGCAACTTGGTTCACCTCTGTATTAAGGATTATATGTTCGGGGTGGAGAGGAGGAGGGTGGGTTGCTTGCAGCCTGCCAGAAATAGATGCATAAATTTTAAGGGGAGCTCAGACCTTTGTAGAGAACAAGCAGCAGTGAGAGTGATGCTACCAAGATTTTCAGCTTTCATTTAAAACAAACAAAAAACCCCAACCCAAAGTGGCTTCATGTTCTTGTTTGGGATTTTACAGCTGCAGGAAATTGCGGTGCAAGTAATTGCTGCAGAAATCCTATCTGACTTGTGGCTGCAGCTTCCATCAGCCAGGCACGTCGAGCTGTAGATGCTGGTCCTGAGGGCAACCGACTGAGCCTGCAGTTTTGTGGGTGCCCGTTTTGAGCTCAGAGTCCTTTTTCCTCAAGCTGAAGATATTTGGAAGTTGGTCTGAGAGGCTGTTCTTGTGCTAAGGGTGTCTGCGGAAGAGCGGGTGATTGCAAGTGCCTTCTGCCTTGTCTCATCTCCCCCTTATCTTCCCCTGCACCCCGTAAAAACAGTTCTTCTTTATAAAGTGTTGAAACATAACACGCTGGCGCTGACTGATGGGAGGACCAGAGGGCGAGTCCCTGCCGATGCTCAGCCCTGCGTGGTGTCGGCAGCCCAGATCTCTTAGGAGTCTCCTGTCTGGGGGTTCCTTAGAGCTTTTTTTTGGATGTAATCCTGCCACAAACCAGATCAGGCCCCAAAATGTTTTGGTCCAGCCTATCCCTTAAGCTCCCACATCTAAATGGGATGCAATTTCATGGTGGTTATTTGCAATTGAGGACTGTCAACCTCAGGATTCAAGTGCTGGCTTTAAAAGCAAGAGTTGCTTTCACACAAAATAATGTGTTTGTGATTTGGTCTTTGGGTGTTGCATGCCTCGGTTTGTGGTTTGGAAGCGGGTTTCTGCTCAACCGCTGGGATGTTTGTTTGTTCTTTAAGCTGAGATTCTCAAGTAATTCCTTGATTGCAAGAGCCCTTAAGAAAAACAAAAATGTTATGAAAGATGTGGTGTAAAATCTCAGCAGTTTGGTGGGTCTGTGGGGCCCCAGACAGGAGTTATAATTGAAATTGCTTAGAAGTCAGTGAAATGCCGATAACTTATTAATGTGGCTTTTCTAAAGCAAAAATCCTGCCTTCTTCGCTGTTTGCTGACAGGGAAAAAGCATAATTAAAGTTTCTTTATATTGCTTTATAAGTGCAGGATCAGATGAATAGATTTATTTTCCGTACCTAGAGGACAGTCTTTAACGACAAGGTGTTATTTGAATTTTTTTAGCAAGCAGCTTAACAACAGTGAGCTTGCATGAAAACAAGGAGCGTTAGCTTATGATCGCAGCTTAAAATTAATTGCAGCGGAGGATGCCCTCAGCCCGTAGATTATTTCAGCGGGAACGGGGGGCTCGGAGCACGGGCGCCTTTGAGCCGATGCTGTCGGGTGCGTGGTCCCGGGTGGCGTGGCAGCTGTCAGGAGCCGGGATGGAGCTTCCTCTTGTGGCGAATTGCATGTTCCTCATGTCAAACACATGTGAATTATCAATGCGCAAGTTACTGTTGTGTTGGGGGCTGGGATAACTTACGCACCCGCCTCCTAAAGGCCTTTTTATTCATGAGTATGTAAATCCAAGGCATAAACGCTTTGTGTCTCTATATTCTCCCCAGCAGAGGGATCAATATGCAGGAAATGGAAGTTAACAAAGTGTCGGGGTGGAACTTCATTACAGGGTCTCTTCTGCCCTTTTTTGAAAGAGAGTGATTCTAGTTTCCTAAATTAACAGGCGATGCGATATCTCATTACTGACCTGCGTGGGGTTTCCTCTGTAGGAAG
Organism: Haliaeetus leucocephalus; assembly: GCF_000737465.1. Classification (NCBI taxonomy): domain Eukaryota; kingdom Metazoa; phylum Chordata; class Aves; order Accipitriformes; family Accipitridae; genus Haliaeetus; species Haliaeetus leucocephalus. Next base: position 851,580 of record NW_010972546.1, read on the forward strand.
GATGCTCAGAGGGCAAGATGGAAGAGGAGGTACCAGTTTTGGGTCTGCTGGTCGGTGCCCTGTGGCCATGCAGAAACAGCCTTGGGATGCCCAGAGCCCCCGGCTGGCACCAAGGACCTCTCTTGGACTTGGGAAATTGGCGTTCGCCCTTGTCAAAGTGCCAGGGGTTGAGCGGGATTGGCACCTGTAGTGATGGGGTTACAGCAAATCTAGAATTGACATTCTTTCACCAAATATATGAATAGTGAGATGAAATATTTGGTGGGTTCTGCATGCGTGCTTCAACAGGAACAAGGGTAAGAGATGCTCTAGATCGTGCACTTGAAATGTATTGAGGTTATAGCAAAGATTTGGGTTTCTTTTTCTTTTTTATTAGAATTTTGAGCGTAACGAGGTTGTTAGCAGGGGAAGTGAAGGCGGCTCTTCCTCTGCTCGAATAACAAGATGACTTGTCTGAAACCAGGGTAAACTTATCTTCATTCATCTGTGGGACATGTTTGCATGACAATTCGAGGACAAAAAGGCAAACAAACATGTGCTTTCTCCACGTTCCTGGCACATGTGCACACAGAGCCTTGGGGCCCTTCTCCCTTGGTGGGCAAAGCGAGGTATGTTCGGAGTAAAGATGGCCTCATCCCACAAACCTCTTCGGAGTATTGTCTGCTCACCTGGGTGGAACTGCTCGTGGGAATAATGATGATGGTACCTGTATCTTGCAGGATCAATCTTGAAACACTAACAAGTCCTGAAATACAAAATTCCCAGCTGAGAAAAATGGTCTGGACAGCAATAAAAGCCCCTGCTATATATACATTAACACACGCTAAACTACTACAGACTTTGTTCTGACTTAAGCATGTGTTTAAATGTGTGGTTCAATGTGAGCCACAGGGAATACCTTAAATTGTTACTCGGGTTATGTAGTGCTGAAAATCACTATGTGCAAAAATAAAGGCACTGTCCTGAAGAATTTAATTTAAAGACTGGTTATAATAAATTCTAAAGTGAAATGCATTAAAGGACAACTGGAGGGAAGAAAAGGCCTCTTTTTTTTTCTTTTTTTTTAATTTTTCTTTTAATTTCTTTTATTTCCCCTTTAAATGTAAGGAGTCAAGTATAACTTTATTCAGCAAGCTTCTCCCCAGAGCTGTTGTACCTGCCGGTGGGTTCACTCAAAGAGGCTACGTCGGATGTTCTGTCATTGTCATTTTGCACAAAGGCATTTTGTGTGTGCACATGTGTATTTTAAAGAGTAGCTTTGTTTAAGGCTTACGGTGATGAACTACTTCTTAAAACAAGTTAAACTTTTATTGTTTAACCCCCGGAGAGATGTGGCAGTTGAAAGAGATTGGGCGTCCAGATTGATTTTTGGTCTGTGTTGAAGGGTGGCTGGGAGCGTGCGGACGCGTACCTGTGTGCAGCGGGGGCAGAGCCGGTGGGGCGTTGAGCAAACGCTGGGACTTCTTCTTCTAATCCAGTGTCACGGGAAGAACAGCCGAAACAATCGGCATCATCCTTCACCCTGATAATGCTTTCTCACCAACTAATAGCTCCTTGTTCATCAAGGAAACGAATGTGTGTGGAGGTGACACGCTCTTCACCCACTGCTCTTTGTTCTAGGGTCCTCCAGACTGATTGTATCAGCTCCAGCACTGACAAATATCCCCCCAAACTTTAACACTATGTAAAATTGAGTTATGGGGTTTTAAGGTTAGACTCCTCTGGCTGAAGGTTGATTGTCTCCGAGAGATAAAGGAATCAGTACTCAACAATAACAAAATCTTTGCCATAGGATAATGCCTGTTATTGAGCTCACAGCTCTCTTTATTTGGTTACAAAGCTTCACCCCTATTTTTTTTCCTGCACTCATAGGTTAAAGTGGGAGCTGCTGTTTGAAATTGGTGAATTGCTGCTGTTCCTCTATCCACCCTCACCCTGTGCTTGAACAAACGCTCTGGCAGATAGATCAATTCCTTGAAACATCCCATCACCCAGGGCTGTGTCTCTGCAGCTGCAGTTTTAAACCAAGTTGCCCTGGCAATGGCACCTTCCCAGCAGCGAAGCAGGGCAAAGGTGCTGCTGGCGCTTGGGTAGCCTTTGGAGAAAGAAGCCTTGACTGCCTTGTCTGGACGATCCCAAAGAGCTTGCCAGGCAAATCAGAGAGTAGCGGGAGGAGAGCATTAGCCTGGTTTTACAGTGAGTTTCATCCACTGGAGTGGAGGAAATAATTCTTATTGAGCTGGGGCTGATGTGGAGCGCAAGTAGCTTGAGTCAGGTCCAGCGCAGAGCCTGTGGTGTAGGTGGCAATCGCATCTTAAAGCCTTGGAGCCCCAAAGACCTCGCTCAGATTCTCTGGCCAAAGAACTATTTTACTTTTAGTAATGAGACTTGGCTGTCTGCTGTAAATGAAAATGGTCTGGCATCGCTCTGCAGAGGATCAAAGCATGAACAAAAATGATGGAATTTGGGGGAAGAAATCGGAAGTTTATTTTAGCTTCAAACTGATGGTATTTGGGGCAAAGGCACTCAGCACTGAGTCAGTCTTATGTTGAGGGCAACAAGAGCCTGCCAAAAGAGATGCCTAGGAGGGGCTGTGCTAGCAGTGGGCGAAGAAGTCACAAAAACCAAGGGAGGACAGAATTTAGCGGAGTGAAGCTCTCTGTACTCTCTGAACTCCTTCCAAATCCTCGAAGCACTCTGCCTTTCCTGATAAACACCTGATGCATGAGGTGCGTGGAGAGGACATGCATGATAGGGAGGAACTTTCCTTGAAGATTTGGAGCAGGCAGGCAGCTGGTGTCAATTTTTGAACATATATATATATATGGTGGTGCTCTCCACCCCCTGTAACTTGTGTCTCTGTTTTACCCGCTTTTAGTTACCTAAAAAGACAGAACTCTGCTGTCCCCCAAAGGCTGTGAGCAGCTGCAGGCGAGGTCTTTGGCTCAGCGGAGCTTTCAAGTCTACCCTGATTTCTGCATCCTTAAACTTCATTCATATCCTTTTGCTTCAAAGCAGACCTGATTATTCCAGGGAGCTGTGGGCTACAGGATGAGTTCAGAGATCCTCTGACCACGGAGGGAAATGGTTTCCATCCTGTTCCCCTCTGCCCCCTTCATGTGGTCAGTGTATTAGGTGTGAGTTCCCAAGAATTCAGGACAGATGCAGTGTTGGGGTTTAGCCTGTGTTGATGGTGCATCATTGCTGGAAGAAGCCTACTATTACCCTGACTCCTTTCCTCTCTCAGTGGTAGAGGTCCCTTCACCTGAACAGACCAGGGGATCCGATAGAACAGCTTGTATCTTGGTGACCCACCATATGCTGCTGCTTTTTAAGTGGACCTGTCCAATTTATTTTTGAGATCCTCAATTACATTGCAAATTCTTATTTTCTCCCTTTTTACTCCATAATGTTCCCTGGTACTGGATGTACTCTGGATTACTTTTTTGTTACCCTAGTTTATTCTTTAGTAGGATGAATCTCATTTTATTGTTCTATCCATATTCCTAACCTTTCTGTGTCCCCTACTATTATTTCCTCTGCTTTCACTTGATATTTGCATTACCACCTAATTTAGTATCTTCCTGCTCATTGAATTAATGGACTGTTTACTTGCCTTAGATAAAACGGGGACTAATACCCTGCAGTACCCCAACACAGACGCTTCTCCCCCACGTGACAGAAAGCCATTTATCACCAGCTTTTGTCTGTGGCCCTTGGGCCAATTTTCAGTCTGTGACGATTGCTTCTATCCAAGCTGAGGTAAATTAATTTTTTCAGTGAGATTTGCTGTGGCACCACATCAAACGCTCAGTAAAGTCTCTAGATATATTGCATCTTCCACATTACCCTTCGTCTGCTAATTTTGTAGCTTGATCAGAAAGGCTGACCGTATGTGCCTAAGGTCATTTGCTCTTTACAAACCCAAAGGTGGCTTGTTGCTAAGAAGGCAATTATTGCCTAGGTGCTCATAAAGTAATTTAGTCCCTCTTTGATTTTTTTTTTTTTTTTAAAATCTGTTATTTTATGAGTGTGACATTAGATTTGCCAGAGCATTTTTCAGCTTCACCTTGGTATTGTATTTTTAAACTTTGGTGCTACCTTTGATTATTGCCCTTTCCGTATTTTAGTCCTCTGCTATGATTAGAATGAAAGGCCAGTGGCTTGGTAAATTTGGGAACTTTGTTATCGTAATCCCTGTAAGACTGCATGCAAATGGAGATTGGTGGGAAGGAAAGCACAGCCTTAGAAGTACAAAACAAAAAATGGGTACATTTGTCTACCCCTTTCCGTGCTCACAGCCCTGCCCTAGCTCTGGTCTAGGAAGCCCATGGCTACCTGAGTAATCTCTATAGCCATCAAGGAGCAGAACACGACTTTGGCTCATTCAAGTTGTAATGGCATCTCCCAAGTAGATGAGAAATCTTCGCTGCCAACTTTTAGCTATGTTTGTCATCTAGTGGACGTCAGGGTAGTGACACTCCTCTTAAGATGGGGTTTCCAGTTTGCTCTCTGCCAAGGTTGATTTGAAATTGCTGTATCTTCATCTGTAGGTGGAAATTTCACGTCTGCTTTGAGTGTCTCCCTGGATCTGCTATCTCTGCTGAACCAGATCCATCAGCTTCAATTATTCTGTTGGAGAAAAGAATGCATTTTATTTTGAATCAAGGGAAAATTTTGTATCCTTCCTCCAATCTAGGAAAAATCTAGTTGGGGCAAAAAAACCCCAACAAACACAAGCTTTTCTTTTCAAATGCAGTTGGAATAAGTTGATCAGAAATGCTTCAATTTTATATTTAATGTCTTGCAAAGCCACTTTTCATTTGTTTAAGACCACCCCCCCCCCCAAAAACAGAAAAGGAAAGCAAGAAGATTGAGAACCACACAAACTTTTACGATGGAAAACTAACCAGCCCTACCAAGGGAAACTAAGGCCAGACAATATCGGTATTTGAATATTCTCTTTTCCTACTTTTCTTTGATATGCAAACTTGCTGCTGATCAAAGAACTCTGGGAGGAAAAGGACAATAGTGCAGATCATGGTGACTTTGGGTTTTGGTTCCTCGGTTTGATCCCGTGATGGCTGGGGTAGGCTTGGGGACGGGACAGAGCGCTGCTTTCCTCCCCTCCCCCTTGGTCTTCCCGTTCAACCCCTGAATTCACAGATCAGCAGGGGAGCGGAGCTGTCTGAGCCAGGGGCACAGGCACAAGCCCTGAGGTTGCAGAAACTGCCATAAAATGGCTATAGCTCTGCTGTCTACAAAGCCTCCATCCCTCTTGGGTACCCCAGTATGCTAAATCTGTGGGTTCAGGCTTGGGGCAGGTGGTAGGATTTGCTCCTTTAATCTTCAGTGTCTATTTATTACAGTGGAGCTCCAGGGCATCTGAGCATGGCCTTTCTTGCCAAGAGACCATAACAAATGGATGCACTACCTCTTTGACACAGAACCGAGGTTTGCGCACCACCTATCTGCGCGATTCGGTGCTGGCTCTTTCTGTCTCTGCTTCTTCTTTTGTTGTGGTGCTTAGAAAACTAAGAGGGAGCGGGAAGGGATTTGAATGCAAAGAGCAGCTCCGGTTGACCGTCCACACCTGCCCTCCCCTTCGTTTCCTGGCCAGTCCTGGGTTAATTTGTCATGGGGGGGATGCTCACCTTGTGGATGAGAAAATGCTCTGCCCCAGGCCATGGGACCATGACTTAGAGTAACCCTTTTCCCTTTGTTTACTCTTAGGTATTGAACCCTTTCGCAATTGCTAATTATTTTTCAATTGCCCAAGACAAATGAGAAGGTTAGGGAGGTGCCATTTCTCAGTGACCCTGCCTGTCAATTGCTGTGACTCTTTATTAATGTTGGAGCTGGTTTTGTTAGATTTTTCTTGTTGGTTTTAAAGAATAAGAGAGAAATATCTTGATTTGCAGAGGTAATTTAAGCCTTTCTCTGTCTCTGAATGCCATCAGAAATTAGCAGGCTAATGACACCGGTGGGGACTTCCATCCTCTCATTGTAATTTAATTTTATTTTTAAGGGAAAAACTGTCCTCAAAGAAGATGGGGATCCACAGTAAGCCTCAACCTTATGCAAGAAGGTACAACAGCCTTGTCCTAGTCTTCTGGAAGATAATTTCATTCTTATTGCAGTGATATTTTGTGGTACTACCCCGGTACCAAAGCTGTTTTGCACCAAGGCGCAGCTCTGAAGAGCTTGCAGTTCGAACAGGCAAACAGACAAGGTAAAGGATGACAAGGGGGTTGATGTTAGAGGAGTGCAAAGGGATTTGACTCCAACACACTAGCTGTTAATGTTGGACCAGGATCAACCCAGTGCCCTTGAACTTTCCGTTGTAGTTTGGGAGGGTGAATTAGGGGGTGAAAAACCAGCAGCGTGATGTGCACGTGGGTCGTGGCTTCGCCTTACTGACGCTACTGAAGCTGAAAATACCATTTAGCTGAAAACCTTGATTCTTGGTGGTTGAGTGACCTTGGCTCGCAGGCGAGGTGCTCCTCACTTGGATTTGGAAGAAGAGGGGACCGCGGGGCCACCCAGACCCCAATTCTTTGTGCTTACGTTCTCAACGCAATCACCTTGCTCTGGAGTTACAGGAAACATTGCCTTCAACCTCCTTGTCAGAATTCCCATTCCCTGGTAGCGTAAAGCTTTTAATCCACATCTGCAAACAGCCCAGGCTTCCCTGGAGGGGGTCTGTGATGTGGGGTGTCGCTGTGGGGGGGTCCGAGGCTGCTCCCTGAACCCACGTGCTCGTGATGGGTCATGGGTGCACGCTGTGTGCGCTTCCAGGGGAGACTGTTCTTGGCAGCCTTTTGCGGAGCTGAATCTCCTGGTTCCCTATTGAATGGGGGAGCTTGAAAAAAAAATAAAAAACCCCTGCGCTTTTCAATGCAAGATGTATTTCGCAGCCTGTCTCCAGGCAGCTTGCAACCCAAAGGGCATCACCGAACACGCCAGCAACCAAATAGCAACTGGGGGGAGGGAACAGGAGGACAGAGGAAGATGGAAAACCTCCTATACAATAATTAGAATAAAATTGGGGTATCAAGAATACAGGGGTCAGCTTCTGTTCACACCAATATGGCTTTCACCTTGTAGAGAAAGGCCTGCACCAGGTAATTAGGTCAAGTCAATGATTATATATCTTTAAGCGAAGTGGAAGGGACTGTAATTGTGATGAAATTTGTTTGAAGAGGGAAAGCATGGGGAATTTTGTTTAAAGGTAACGAGTTCAAAGGGTAAATGAAGTTCAAGGTTCAGTTCCTGTTCACTCCTAAGGAAAAAAAAAAAACAAAAAACCACAACAACACCCACGCACACCAAGCAGCCAATATTTCTATCAGACGAGTTGCTTTATCTTTTGGGGAAGGGAATGGGATCATATCCCTGTAGGAAAACTGGAATTAAAACAGTGACAGCTCTTTAATGGGGCTTTCTTTCTTTAGGAGCCAACAGAAGGGTAAACCTTGTGTAATGGTTTTTTTTTCCTAGTTGGTTTATTCTTCCCCTCGGAGCGCGCTGCCACATGCAGCCACCTTGCATGCAAATCGGTGACATCCCAAGAAGGGCCTTGCCTGTGATATGCAAATACCCACTTTGTTTACAGGAACTTTTCAAGAGAGAGGAAGGCAGCTGGGCCACGAACGGTGGGGAAAACTGCCCATCTTGGGGCATTTAACAGGATTTTAATTCCCATAAATGTTTTTGGTGGAATAAAAATGCGTTCCTATTCATGCTTCTGAAATGGTCTGTTTTCCTCCCAGTAAACATGTGACTTCTGTCGATGCTAGTGGGTGTTCTGGTTTGACGGAGGGCAGGAGCAGATTTCCCTGTAGCCCAGCTGGGCAGCGCTTGGGTGTTCTTGGACCTGGGAGAAAAGGGCATAAGAAAAAAATAGTCGTGGCTGCCCTCGCAAGTGGTTGTTTTTAAACTGCACGTGTAGGTGTAGAAAGGTGGGCTAATAGTTATGACACAAGTCAGGATCTCTGGCTTCTTCCTCGCAGCATCGTTGTGTGAGCTTGAAAACAGTTTTGACTGTGGTACCAAATATTGTCCGTAAGCCAGCAGCGCATCAGTTCTTGGGGGGCTGGAGCCCTGCTCTTTGCTCTGACTGTGCCGGACTCCCGTGGTGCCTTGGTCACCGCTGGGCTGTGAAAGTGCAATGCCAACGTTTGGGCCTGAAGAATTTTTCAAGAGATGCTTGGGGGTTGCTCTGCAGGAGGGTTTGGCTGTGCTTGTTGTCCCCTTTTCTCTGTGGAAACAAGGAGGCGTTCGTGGTGGTGGTGATCGTGCTGTTTTTTCTCGCGTGGGTGTTGAGCCTCGCTGCTTTTTTTTTCCTAAAGGCTTGATTGTAGGACAGGAGGCTCATTCTGAGCACAAAATAATGTTGTTTGACCTCATCTTGAAAGTAAACCACAGAAGTTCAGCGCTCCCCTCGCTTGAAGGGGCAAAGTACCAAAGCAGCTCCCCAGGAAACCCCTAAATTGGACAGAGACAAGGAGCAGCCCCCAAACATCTTGGTGCGTTAATTAAAGCTCTCGGTGATCCTGCTGACCACACGTGAGCGTGGCACCGGCACCTGGCTTTGGGGACACGCCACGGAGGAGGACGTGGTGACATGGGTGACGTGGGTCCTGATCCATCCCTGCTTGGCGTGAGCAGCACCCGTGGGCTGGTGACCAGAGCTGGGATTGGGGAGGGGGGGGCTGGAGAAGGAGGGGGGAGGAGGGCAGACCCTCACCTCTGCTGAACCCGAGCTGCAAATGTTTCCAGCCTGGCAAAATTTAGTAGAAGTTCAAGGAACAACATTGCAACGATATTAATGACCTCAAAGGGCATGCAAAGTTCAGAGTTCGCCTTCTGTTTACACCACTGTTCCTTTTCTCCCTTTTCCTATTGCACCCGTCCTATCTTCTGTATAAATTTGATGTCATCGGCTGCTGTTAAGATCTGTTTTGTGACATTTCAATCTGGTTTAGTTGGTGTTTTTGGTTTTTTTTTTTCCCCTCCCAGAAAAATATACAGCGGTTTTGTGTGGATAATAGAGGGTGAAGGGTGGGTGTTGGGGTGGAGGGTCCGTGGGGGAGCAGGGTGCTCTCGTGAGCAGTTCAAGGTTCACTCTTTGTTCGCATGTAATAAAAAGTCTTCAGTTATCAGGTATTTAAACCCAAATCAGCAGTTCCATATCCGTAACCTGAGCTAAGTGTTCCTCCATCTAATGGCCGTGCGGCTGTCGTTTGCAGCGAGTTGGGTGACACTCGATTTGTACTCGGTGACGGGAACAGATGGGTCTTCATTGTGAAAGCCCGCCTGTATGCAAATGTGAACGGAGTTTCACCCGCGCCCGCGCCTGACCTGACCACGCACAGGCATTTACCCAGCGCGCTCAGCCGGGGGGGCGGCCAAGGGCGATAAAAAATGGCACTCGGATAGTACCAGCGGCAGGTCAAGTTTACCATCCGTCTTTCAGCGGGACCGAGATGGCAACACAGTTATTTAGTTTCAGTGTTGATGTTGGTTGCAATAAACTCCATCATTTCACCTGTTTATGAACCCAACCTCGTACCGGTTTCTCTAAAAAAAAAAAAAAAAAAAAAAAAGGCAAACGAGTGCGGGCGATCGGCTCCTTGTTTCTGCTGGGATGAGGAAGGGTCCTGCTCTCTGATGGGGTTTCTTTCTCTTTTATTTGATCCCGCAGTCCGCGTCGTTACATTTTTCCTTCCCCCCCCACCTCCACCCCGCACTTTGTATTTTGAGGTTTTGTTTATTTCTTCAGAAGAAACAGAAACCCGTCTGTGCCGAAATGGGCTTTTTTATTATTTAAAAATTGAGAAAAATGATAATTGATGCCAGAATAAACAAGCAGCATTTTAGGCATCGCTTAACAGTTTTGCATGTACATAGGCGGTATACAATATATAATAAATCTTACCATTTAAATGTGCAACCCTTCATTAGAGTGAAAATATGAACAGCTGTAATCGCACATTTACGCTGGTGACAGAGAAAAATCTGGTTACAGTTGTAATTTTTCATGCTGATGAAGAACTGGGAGCAGGTTCGAACACTGATTCTGTAACTGGGTGGAATTTTATTCCTCCGTCCCCTCTTTCCTCCCCCCACCTCCCTCTCCCCCCCGCCGCCTCTCCCCAGCCACATCCAGTAGTGTAGCAAATTAGCGTCTTTTGCTCACAGCAATGCTCCGTTTTTATATTATTCTCCGGCTCATCAGAAAAGTAGATTTCTCATGCCAATTGTAGAGCCCTCTTGGCTGTCGGCTCCTACGGGACTGACCCCCCAAACTGTGGTTAGGATGAATGGTTCCACGTCCCCAGGACATCTGTTCTTCAAGGGATGCTGTGAGCCGGAGTCTGGAACTGATATAAAAGAAACACTCACTACAAATATAGTAAAAGCTTCTTGCTGCAGTAAATCTTATTTCTTGCAACTTGGCTTCCAGCAAGCGACCGGCACATCTTAGGGAGAGGAGGGGGGCTGAGAGGCAAATGCTTTTTTCTTTTTTTTTTTTTTTAAATGGTGGAAATGTCTATTTTGCAGAACCGGAGCCTGAAATGCAGTAGCTGTAACCATTGCAAAGCATCTTGAAATCTTCCTGTCTTGTTTTTATAGTTTATTGTTCCTTCCGTGGAAAAAAAAAAAAAACAACAAAAAAAAACGGAACTCATATATATTTTTAGGCAGTTGAGGCTCTGCTCAAATCATCATGAATAGAAATGAATGGCCAGAATTCGAGCTGGTATTTGTCCAGTCGGCACTTGTCATAACTGACAGGGATGATGAAAATAAGGCACTTTGTACATATCGAGAAATTGAGGGCTTCTGAAATGGTTTTATTCCCTCGTTTTTAGTCATTGAAAAGTGGGTAGATCATTAATTTCCTGTCCTGGAATAAGGAACTGCTTTGAACATGTGGAAGGTTTCGTACATACATTTGTAACACAAACATACACTCGTGCTCTCGGACGGATGATTGCCATTTGACCTAATATTCTTAACTTAATACGCCAAGGTCTTTATTAAACCATTACTTAGGCATTACTTGTATGGACTGCGGGTCACGGGCAAAACTCTCAGCGAAGTCAGAATAATTATTAAATAAAACTGAATAAAGCCTTCAGGATTTGGCCCATTCTTTGTGACCTTGAAATTGCTCTCCAAGGAAATTCTGGCAGGTAAAGAGAATTGGATTTATATTCTGATGTATGAAATTCTGGTTGTCTTACTTCAACAGAAAACTGACTGCAGGTTTGTTCAAATTTATGGGGCAAACTAAAGAATTTGTAAATGATTTTTTTCATTATTTTCCGGAGGAAGTAAAGCTAAGGATGACTATTAGAAAATGATTGGTCACCTGAAAGCATAATTTTTACCACTCAAAGCAGCTTTAAAGAAACTGGTTTAAAAGAAAAATAAAAGAAAAAACCCCAACTTTATTTCAAGCAAGTTGATTTTATTAATTGCTGCCTTACCAAAATACGCTTAACAGCTTGCTGATTATTTGCCAGGCTCAAGGAGATTTTTATAAGTCAGGCTATTTTATTTAAAAAAATATAAAATCTTGGGAAGCTGGAAGATGCTGCTAGCTGCAAGAGTGCATATGTACTTATTACAGACGAGTGCCCTTTGGAAAATAACTGCAGTGTTCGTCTGAAGTGCAGCAGCTTCTCATTACTGTCGACGACTCAAGCACCCCTTAAAGTGTGACTGTTTCTCATTAAATGAGTTATAGAAACAATCTGGCTAATTTTCCCTAAAAGGCTGCAGTGTGTTTCCAGAACACTCAAATTTTATTATTTCAGCCTCATCCTGCCGGTCCTGGCTCAGGCGAAGCTCCAGCACCTCGCTGGAGAGGCTCGGTGGGACCCAGCCCTGCGGGTGCCTGGGTACCACCAACTTTTAATATCTTCCCAGCCCGGGGGGTCTAATCCAGCCCCCACAGTGGAAAAGGGGCACCCACTAGTGTCTTCTGACTATCCCCCCCCTTTTTCTCCCCCCCCCCAATCTCACCTCTTTTCCCTGCCTGCCAGCCTCCCCCCAAAATCCCACCCAGGTGAGCAAATAATCAGGGAAAAACAAATTATTTGACTTTTTTCTGCCCTGCAGCCCTGGGAAACCTTTTCTCTCCGGCATTTTGGATGCCATACTATTTTTTAAAATTTTTAAATAATATTCCATCTTTTTCTTTTTTTCCTCCTATTATTTCTTAAAAGCAGCAAAAGGCAGTTATTGGGGAGACTTGGGTGTAGATTTAGGTAGTGCTGATGCTCGGACAAAGTGGGGGGCTCTCCCTCCTGTCCGGTGCCGTACCGTGGCTCGTGGCAGCGCTGGTCCCTTGGGGTCCCGGTGCATTTCTGGACCCTGTGCAGACCCCGGCGGTGGCCGGAGAAGGGGTCCAGAAGCCGGAGAAGGGGTCCAGGAGCTGGAGAAGGGGTCCAGGAGCCATCTCGTGGCCACGGTGCCGAGCCGCAGCCACCCCGCTTCGCTCCGAAGGTGGGACCTCAAGGAGAGGCGAGAAAGGGGGGAACGGCGTTCAAATATAAATCAAACCCATCAGTCACCGGGAATCTGGAGAAAGTGGCACAGGATATAAATAGAGGCTATAACTGCAGTGACAAGCAGGGCTGCAGTTGTAAATACTCATTATCTTTCTTAATATGACACTATGTGGATTGGGAGAGCTCGGGAAATTACAAAGGGGGGAAAGAAATTAAAACCAGGAGAAGGGAATCCAGCCTTTTTAAACCTAAAATCTCTGCCCTGCTTTTCTGTAAAACAATAAAAGGATGCCCCCCCCTTCAACATTTATATATATTATTAATATATATTAACTTAGCACCCTGTCTCCTCCCCAAAGCTGAGTGAAAGCCCCAAAGACATCTGTTTGCATACATTGTGTGTCAGGCAACATCAGATCTGAATAGAATTTATCTAAATTTTATATGCATGGCTTGATGTAAATTGAAATAAATTGTACAGCATACTCTGCGTGGACATATTGGTTTTTCCTTCCCTGCTTGAACTTTTAACCTCGGGGTTTGAGCCGGTCACACGCTGACCCGTCTGAACTCTGCTGGTAGAGCCAAGTCTGGAAGGATGACCTTGCAGCCATGGCAACCCCCAAAGATAGTCCAGGCCTCCTCCATCCTCCCCTTCCCCCAGCCCTTAGAACCAATTTGTTGGAGGTTTTTATTTCGGGCCGTTCATCTCGGGCACCTTTGCGCAAAGACGCAAAAAGTTGGGTTCGTTCCCCCTTCCTCGCAACCCGCCGCTGAAAAGCTTTTCCGTGTCAGCGGGTTGTGTGAGGACTGCGAGGAAGAGGATGGGTGCTGGGTACCGTGGCGCGGGTGGGCAGGATGGGTCCCCCGTCTTGCCTCTGCCACTGGCTTCCATGGGGACTGCTGCAGAGTCACTTCCCTTCTCTCCATTGTGCCTCAGTTTCCCCATGAGTCTCACAGCAGTAACCTTTTGGGGCATATTTATTATTTTTTTAAAAGATTTGAGCTTCCCAGGCGGTGAATGTTAGGTATTTATTTGTTACGTATCTGCATGTAAAGTGGCAGGGGTTATTGCTGCTGTACCTGGCCCACGTGAAAGTACAAATTCCTTAAAAGTTTGGTGGGGACACAGCTGAGACCTGATTTCTGGGCTCTGGGCTGCCCCTGGCTGCTGCCATTAGAGGGGCTGAAGGGCTGATAAGTGCCAGGTTTGATGGCTGGTAGCTCAGGATCGTGGCGGATTTGGGCATTCAATTGCAGTTTTTTGAGCTGAGGAAGGGATGCGTTTCCCTTCCCGTGCTTTCGTACGAAAGGCTGACGGAATGCCGTGCTGCCTTGGAGAAGGCGGTTGGTGTTTGCCGTTCCTTGTGCTCTAAGCCCAGCAGAGCACAAACGCAAAGTCCCTTCAAAATGGGCAATGGCAGCAGCTCATGCAACCACTCAGGAGAGTGTTTATGTGTGCATGTGTTCTACAGGCAGGAATAATTTCCACCCCGATCATATACTCAAGTGGGAGTCGTGCACTTGCACCCTCTGCGGTTTGTTGGTGTAGATGTATTTGTTGTATTACGCGTGCACGTAATGGTCGCTATTTTCTCTTGTGGCTCATCTGCCCTGGATGGACCGTTTGGTCAATTCATTTCTGTGCCGTGTCCTTTCCTTGCATGTTGTAGGAAAGGACAAAACCTTCTGTAACTCTGAGTGATGCCCAGCACTACAAAGCCAAATCTGGGTGAAGGATGTCTGCCTCGGTAGCATCAGTAAGTCTCCAAACTGTAAAGAGTTCTTGTGTAGGTAGGGATGGTTTGGGAAGGTCAATTCACTGGAGTCAGGCAGCAAGAACGGGCTTTTTGTCATCCCTGCTCTATAGCTGTCTCAGCAGGAGTTGGTACTGGTTTTGGTAGGAAAATCCAAGGAATATCGCTGGTTTTGTGTTGCTGACAAAATGAACATTATCTGGAAGGAGAGTCTCTCCACATTCAAGTGTTTCACGCTATACCCTTCTGATGAATCCCAAGTCACCGTGTGTCCCAGAAGAGGTCTTGATACAGCTTTCTTGAACTTGAGAAGTGTCGGCATTTGCCATTGAAGTTATTTTGAAAATAATTATGTGGTCTCTCCCTCTCTAAGCTCCAGAACAGAAGATGATTTGTCATCAGTACCACACGTAAGCATATGCTTAATTGCTTTCCTGAGTTTAGGTGTCTAAAGGGCCTGACTGCAACTTCCAAAGACCTCGGAACAGCTGCGAAAATACTCACTTGCTCTGAACAATGCAAATACAAACGCTAACGGCGTTATCTACTTGGCCAAAGGCCTCGGGGGTAATGTCGATCCTCATCCCAGCAGCACAGTTGCCTCGGGAGAACTGGGCTCGTGAGAGCTGGGCTTTTGTGGTGGTGGTGATGCCTTTGAAGACCTGGACCAGTCCTCCACACTGCCGCAATCCCAGGGGATGGGACCTGTGTCCCTGCACATCTCTTGGGGTGGAGAAAACAGGACCAAGAGGTTCTGGAGGTACCAAACCAGGACTTAAGGAGTAGAGTGTCTATTTTTACATTTTACACTGCTGTGCTTGACCTGAAAGAGAACCTCTTTGCACCTTCTGTCTGCGTGACATTTGTTCATCTGTGGTCACGGTGTCATAAAGTTTTAAAGCTTCACAGTGTCTGAAATACTCTGGGAACCTTGGGTGGAAAGTGCCGTAGTGGTGCGGGGCTTGCTTTACTTCTGTTCCCCACCTGGGCCATACTGTGAAGTTCCAGGGATGTGTGGTGTCTTCCAGACAACAGAACTTACTGATAATTTATTTAATAGATGCGGTATTAAAAAAAAAATCCTGCTTCTAGCTAACTGAGAGTAAGTCGTATTTCATCATTACAAAGCAATAAGCAGGCTATAGATCCCTGTTTATGGCCTATTTTATCAGTATGACTTCATTGTCTTATTTTTAAAAATTGTTGTTATAACCCTATTATTATAAGTTAATAGATATAGGGCTGTAACCATAATGTAAAACAACTTTTGCAAATCAACAGCAATCTGTGTGACTGAGACCTTTTTTATGCAAGGAGCACAGTAAGGGACTGCGGGTCCTTTGCCGATGTCTGTTGCCGCGTGGGGCTGGTAGAGTCAGTGCTTCTATCTCTGCAAAAGTAGAATATATAAGAAACTTTGAATAAAATGAACCGAAAGCCCTAACAACTCTGCAATATTCTTTCCTCTCATATCTGTTATAAACAGAATCTTTCCCATTGGCATGTAGGAAAGCACAAACACGCTCAGTAAGGCACAGGCTGTTTGTATTTGAAGGACTTCAAGGTTTCTGTAAGAAAAGTGGGACGCAAGAAAACCAGTAGCATCATTTTCTGTGTGCGTCGTGCTGTCAGCTGCGTGAGCTTGTCACCAGGAGAAAGCCAGAACCCCTGGATGTTTGTTTTGTCCTCTACCTTTGCAGCTGGAGATGTGCTGGCGATAGCTGAGAGGAAAGCGGCAGACGTATAACCAGCTCAGCAATTAACGTTATAGCTCCACATTGGCAAAATTTGGTTTTTAAAGTTATTTGCTTTGCCCGATGTATTTTTAATGCACTCAAATGTCATAATAAGGCCATAACTATGCCAGGAAGCTATTGTATGGCATATGACTGGGATGTGGATTGTAAAATGCCAGGACTGTGTTTTGCGAAAACTCCCTCTGTAGATACTTCATACCAAGAAAAGCCTTTTCTGCTTTCATCTCAGCTGGATCCATGTCTGAAATGCGCTCTTAGCAAGGAGTGGAGCTGCTGGGAACGGGCAAGATCTTATGTGACGCTCTTCTGACAAATATCAGACCACTTTATAACCTTCTTCCTGTGCTGAAACGTAGTATCTCTGCCTCTGGTTTATTAGAAGAGAAACTGAGAGGGGAAAATAAGTTGCCTAAGATGAAAGAGATTGAACAGCAAAATTTAGAGGAACACCTGGAGTCCTGACTCTATCTCTCTGTTCAGCTCCTGGAGTTCATTCTCTGTAGTTTCATTCAACCCCCCCCAGCTATCACTCATTTCATTAAAGCCCTATGAAAACCTGATGTGATTTTTCCATCCTTTTGGTCATCTTTTTGTTCTTTAGTGGCTGTTTTTCTACATCTTAACCTTATTCTGAGTGGGAGGGTTGATTGTTTGGACAGTGCTGGAACAGGAGGCTTTTCTGAAGCTACATGGCAAACATGTGGCACAAAATCTCCGACTTTCAGACCGTTGTCAAGGTTTATGGCAATGTAACGATGCTGGGGAAGGCTCCATATCCAAACAGAGAAAGCATTGCTTTGTGAGCCAGGTTGGCGTTCGTGTTGCTAACCTCTCCGCTTTATGGCTGGTACAAGTGGGGAATTGCACCTTTTTGCTCACATACACTAGTTTTTGGAATTCTGTCATCTATGCCCGAGATGGGTGGGGTGTTTTTGGCTGTGACCATGCAGGAGCCAATGCCATGTGTGCCAAACATTGCTGCTTTCACTGTTGTGGTGTTGCTGGTGGACTAGGTAGGAATAATCTTCGTTCTGCAGAATGTGTGGAGGTGGAGGACTGGGAATTGAATCAGAGAAACTTAAGTTATTGTTATATTAAATTCTTAAACACCTCATAGTCCTTAACACGTTGCATGCTCAGGCCAGTGGGCTATGTCACCCGCCCTTGATTTTGTGTGCGTATTTTTCCTGTGTGTACCAGATAGACCTAATCAGAGCACAGTCCCGTGCCTAATTTCTTGCATACTTGGCTTTCCGACATTTGCTTCTGAAAACATGCACTGTTGTGCTATGAATCTTTGCTTCTGTCCCTTTGCTCTGTAGTGGCCATTTGAGCAAGTGAGAGGCAAGTGGCTTATGGCTAACGGTTTCTACTTTTGTAAAATAGAGCATGACGTTGCAGATGGTCACTAGGAAAGTAAAAATCCGGGTGAGAGAGAAGTCTTACCCTGTGCCCTTATTTCAATATGCTCCTTTGCTGCATTGGTTAAGGAGCCCTTCTTTTATGGTTGCTCCTAACGTCAAATTTTGACCTGATTCGTTTCCGTAATTTCCCTCAGTTGTAGCCCAGGTGAAATGCGGTTACAGGCCTCTCTTCTTTAGTTGGCATTTAGCAGAGCACCTGTAAGTTTTTGCACGTTAGTACCAACATGCAACTAAGTGGGTTTTGTGGGTTACAGCTGAGCATCCTCCCAGGTCCTGCTTTCTCGTGGGACTTATTTCTAGGAAGGAAGAGTATTTGCTCAGAATACCCACCTCGGCACCATTTCCTCTATCAAATTCCTGACTTTACTACTTCTCTTTGGGCCAACTCCTTCCCCTCCCCCTTTCCTTTCAAATACCATTAAAACTCTGAATTGTTTATAAAACTTGCCAATTCCCAATCCATGGGATTCAAAGCTACGGACTCCTGTATATTCTTAGCTGGGATGGGGATTAAGAAGGAAGAGTGAAATGAGGAGAGAAAGAAGGGACTATGATCTTTTTGACCTATTGAGATCCAGGTTCAAACATGTTCTGGGGTTTTTAATCGAATATGGTGGGTTTGCCTCTGATAGGGAGTACTCCTATTAAAAACCCCGCCAAGTAGAGCTGGGTTGGGAGGGAACCTCAAGGCGACTTAAGGAAAAGCCAGTGATTCTTCGTGACTCCTTTAGAAGAGCGTGGTCCTCGTGACCTGAGCGTGACGCTCATTTTGGGGCAGCCTGGGTGAGGCTGCAGTGGGAGAAGGAGGCTGGAGGTGGGCTCCATCTCTAGAGTATGACAGTCTTTTATTAAAGGCTGATGGGATGCAGATCTCTTGCGGCTGCCTGGGCATTTCTTTCCATACCTTGCCTATTTTCAGCCAGATACTCGATTGTCAAAGGACTGGAGGTTTGGGGTTTACTCAGCAAGCTGAAATACAGCAGTTTCATTTCAAGAGTACACCCCCAACAGTCGGTCAGCTCTTTCTTCCCAGCAGGGTCCGAGTAAAACCCCTCACTCTTTAACTGGATAGTTCAGAGGCCATAGAGTGAGAAATTTGGGTAGTGGGGCTTTTGAGTCTTGAAAATAAACATGCAGTGGCTTGTGTGCCGAGTCTTGGTGAAAACACGGTCCTTCTGGCACCGCGCGGGTGGGACGTGAATTAGGTTTCTGTCCTTATTGTTAGTTGTGGGAGTGGGGGGAGCTGGGTGGGGGTAGGGAATCGGAGCTCTGCATCATTTTCTGTGCTGTTTGCAAACCCCTTTGAATAGTGAAAAACAATGCGATTAATTTTCTCTAGCGCAATCATGCATAGATTTAATAAGCATCCAAAGGTAGGATCCATCTGTAAAGTACGCACTGCATGCTAAATTACTTCTCTTCTGCAATTTTTTTTCTTTCCAAACCTTAATTAATTGAAGAAAAAAAAAATTGTTTATTAAAGTGGGAACAGGCTAGGCTCTGTCTCTGCATCTCTGGTTCAAAAGTTCATACAATTCCCTGAAGGCTCATCTGTGTGTGTGTGTTTGCAATTGGGTGTGTGTGCGCACATCTCTCTCTCACTCCCAGACTTGCTCACTCTCTGCAAAGAGACAGATGCCCAGAAAGGTGCTGTAGTTTAAACAAAGGTTACTTTTTTTTTTGCCCCTGAAAGAATCCTAACTTGGTAGCACCCTTCCTCCTCTCCCACCCCTGCTTGTCCTTTATCCTTTTTGGCTCAGAAAGGTAAAGATACTTCCAGCGTATAGCTTAAAACAGCGTAAGCGAATAAACAGGGGTAAGGGATGGAGCACGGGAAGTTGATTCCACAGGTGGATCCACGGTAGGAAGCACCTGTGTGTGTGTGTGAGAGCAAGAAGCAAACAAACGAGGTCCAGTGAAAGGAGAGGGGTTTGGGTGTGCAAGGCACACGTGGGAAAAATATCCATCAGGGAGTAGAGCTGTGCCAGGTAAGGACAGTGGGGAGAGTAACGTGCGTATTGCCAAAACCGTCATCCCCTCTTGTCTTCTTTCAATGTTGTCCTCTCCCTGAATCCCTGCCCGCTTCCCAGGCTCCTTACTTTCAGCTTTCATCCCCGGCACACCGCGTCCTCCATAGACACCGTCTCTGGTTGCATTTGGGGGTTCTGCTGGCTCAGCTCACCTTGCCTTCCCCTCCCGGGCCGGCTGCGTCCCTTCATCCTACAGCCACCGTTCTACAAGGTCGCTCTGTGCCAGCTGACCTGCTGCCTTCTTGCATCTCCCCCCCTCAGTTTGCCATTTTTTTTCCCCACCGTTTTTTTTTTTTCGTCTTGTCCCCTTGCAGCGACGTGGCATCGCAACCTGGGAAACTTGGTCTGAGCTCGTTTGCTCTTACCTGCTGAGAGCAAGAGGGTGTTGGGCTGCTCGAGGTGAAGCGTAAAATCCCATCGTGGGTGCAGGTCACCCACGAAAACCCATCCCAACGCCGTGGGGTGGGCTCTGTGCAGTTGGTAGTAGGAGGTGGGTACTTCCACGGTACCGCTGATCCCCTTTTTCTCAGGACGAGGAATATCTGTCCTTCTCCACCGACCACATGCAGAGCTTGGTTAGGTTACCAGGCTTGAGATGGGTAGAGCTGGGGAGGTGAGTCTCAGCTCCGGAGGAGGTGATTGCTGCAAAGACCTTGGAGAACATGGAGGTTGGAAGGGGAAAAAGCCAAAAAATTACACAGGGGGTCAACTGCCGGTGTCAGAAGGGGGAACAGCACTTCTGTGACAGGACGGTGGGACTGGTGTAGGAGTGAGGTGGGAGCTGTCACCTTTCTGTGCCAGAGCTCTGTGCATGAACCTTTCAGCTCCTGAGAGCAGAGGAGGAGATGGGGTGGTCGTGGATCCCCTCCCAGCGTGGCAGTGGCCGCCTCAGCTTCTCCATCTACTACAACAGAATAAGTGCCCTTCCCAGAAGAGTGGAGGCTTGATCAGCTTACCGTAAAGACCTGTGACATTTTCAGATGAAGGCACTAAAGTGCACCATATATTTAGACTGTAAACAGAAAGCAAATATACTTTTTTTTTTTTTTAAATAGCTATACCTAGTCATGTGGGTGAAGTGGCACAAACACTTTATCTGATGCAGTTAAATTTATGCTCAGTCAGATGAGATTTTTCAGGTTTTGATTTCCATGTCCTATCTGTTTAAAGTTGTATTTATTGTGGGGGTCCTTTAATTTGAAATAATGGCATGATTTTTGTTTTATTATTTTCGTGTTGACACTTGGCCAGGGACTCAGAACCACACTCCACAGATGGCAAGTATAGTGTTGTCTTGGATTATACAAGTCCTCCAAAATAAAAGTTGCAGCTGGATTTTATAAGCCACCTGGATGAGTGATTTGAGAGTGAAGGAATGGACTACTTCACTTTTCCAATAAATTTAAAAGAATTTGTAAAATAATTGCCACTTGGGTAGCAGAATTTAGATGTACATATGTCTGTGTTCAGTAGCATCTTTATAACTGTTCACTTGAAATCCCATTGAAACTGGTGCTGAGTTCCTCTGAAAATCATGCACTGACTGCAATCCCAAGCATTCAGAAAACCGTGAGTTTTTTTTTTTTTTTTAATGGTCTTCCTCCCTTGGATTCAAGTTTCCTGCTCTTTCCCACAAACAAGGGGACGAGGAATTTGGGAGGAGTGTGAACTGAAAGTTGAGAATCTCCTGCGATTGTATTACTCCATTTGTTGGGATTCCTGGAATATTCCAAATACAACATCTTCAGAAATTTAGCAAGAGCTGCTCGTCCCGTCTGTAGAGGTCACACATCCAGCAGCAGCAGAAACACAGTGGTTTTCCTTTGGAAACCTCTAGCAAAATCTTTATGGGTCTGAAGAATGAGAAGTTGAGGAATGGACTGGCATGGGGAAGAGAAGTAAGTTTGGGTTTGTTTTTTTTTTAATTAGCGGTAGGAAGGATGACGCCGCATGGTTTGAATACGGCGGGCACCAGCCAAGAGAACACCCAATGCACCTCCAGAATATACTCAGGACCTGACGCAGCATCACCAGCCGCACGCCTGCTCTTGGCCCACTCTCCCGCTCTACCCCAAATATCTTCTTTAAAGACATCCCTGTTTCACGTCTGCTGTCCCGTGCCCCCAGGTGGGATGTGTCCAGAGCCCCCCACCCCACATACACCCCCCAAACTGTCCCCCTCCCCTCCCAGCTTGCGGGGACCAACCTCCCTCCGCCGCTGCGCGTGGGGCTGGCAATCGCTGGTGAGGAAAGGGGGTGGTGGGAGAAGGGGGGGGGGACGGAAAAAATGTTGAGGCCGGGGGCTGTAATCATCCTAGTTGCTGTCTATTTCCTCAGACTAATAGCAGAGCGATCAGAGTCGGGGAGTTCAACCAGAGGTTATCTTTCCCAGGTACCATCTCGCCCAACGAGAATTTGATTTTTTTCTATAGGACTTTACTCCATTAGATTAATGAAATTTCAATGAGAGCCTGGCGCCCCCTGAAGCTTTGTTAACAAAACAAATGGGGATTCTGTAGGTGTGACAGCTTGCGAGGAGAGTTACGAGAAGGTGAATACATCCTCGCAATCCACTCAGCCTGCAACACATTGATCTCTATTTAAAGCACCAATCGGATTTTTGTTAATTATAAATGATTGATCTGCAGTTTTCCCCACTCCCATCGCCACCCGCCCTTCTCGTCTTACATGTGCTTTCCCCCCTCCCCAAGCCCCCAACACACTTGTAACTTCTTTGCATGCTGCATGTGGAGCTTTTTTGTTTCAAAGACAGCCCTGGAAGGCAAATTGCAGCAACACCCAATGGCAGTGCTCTGTCTTTACTGTTGCTGTCAGCACTTTCATTGCAAACCCCATGTTTTTCATGGTTTATCAGCTGAACGTTAAAATTAACTCCGCGCCGGGCGTATTTTACAGGTTTAAAAAAAAAAAAAAAAAAAAAAGAAAGCCCTTTGAAACAAACTAAGGTGCAGTAATTAAAGTGGGGAAAATACATTTGGCTTCTACTAGGTTTGGAGTTTAAATCTGTAGGAGCTGGGAAATTGAACTGCCATTCTTAAATCACCATTTCAAACCTGGGGTTTTATAGGGGTCACAGCGGTGCATGATCCTACATGCAGTGTGAATGTGATCCAAAGCCCGGTTAGAGATGAGGGTCCGCCTCTGATTTCATCCCCGGAGCCGATGGGTGAAGTCTTCCTTTGGCACCGGTTTTATTCCGGTAAAGTTGGTCCAAATTTGAGCAAAGCCCAGGAGAGCAGACCAAAGTCGGAGCACTTCTCAAATATATTTATCTGACTGCTAACGCTTTTGGAATGGTGTGGAGTTCTTGGGTTGCATCAGGGCTGCCCAGTCTGATGCTCACGAGTGCTGGAAGTGGTCACCAGTGGCCCAGGAGGACCAGGTGCTGTGTGGTCCTGCAGAGCTGCTCTGGTGCCTCCCTGTAGACCATAAGAAACTTCTGTAGCTTCATAAATCCACTTTAATCCTTGGGAATGAGGTTCCACTTCCAGGGCACTACAAGCGTAGGATATTTTTCGTCTTCAAATCATCCCTGTTTATTATTGTTATTTTTCCTGTGGCTTTCTGAAGTTGGCTTGGTTTGATTGCTGGGAGCAAGAAGGAGGATGGTTGTGGTTCTTGTTCTCTTTTCTCTGACGGTTTCTTCTAAGGATGGGGCTAGGTGTCCACAAGACCCCATGGAGGGTACCACCGAGTCACTCGGGACCTACTCTGTGCCCAAGTCCTTGGGCTTCTGAGGCCCCATTAGGGTCATTTTGGTGAGTTGTGGGCTTTGTTTGACTCTTCTCAACTGCTTTAAAAAAAAAAAAAAGACAAAAAGAGGGGAGGTGATGCTCTGTGGCCTTTATTCTAGAGAATCCAGCCAGAATCCTGTTATCTTTCCTCATACCCTCCCAAAACATCGTGATGTTCCGCGTGTGTGGAGCTCGACCAAACCCTCCGCCCCAACCAGCGAATTGCACAACCTTGCTTTACAAAAGATGGACGAAAAATGAATAACTTGAATTAATGCGGCAACATTTACCATAATAGTGATATGGATGGTGGAAGGTGTTATTAAAGATGTCCCCCATGAGATACTTAGTGGGGGAGAGTCTAAATTAAATGTGCTGGTTTTATTACTTAATGCTCAGATAACAACTTGAAGCAAGTGTACTTAATTTTGCTTCCTCCCCGGTTTTTTCTCTCTGCCCTGTGCAGACCCTGGTTGGGTTTTCAGCACAGGGGTCTTCTCCAGGAGGAGCAGGTATGGTCCAGCCTTGGGCATTGAGGCTTCACCACCTCAGATTTCCACGGCTGGATGACATGTTCCAGCTTTAAGGAAAGACACACAAAGTATTTGACATTTATTTCTGTAATTAGGAGCTAAATTCTGCCCCTACTGATGATGATAAAAAGGTGTTTAATAGTCTGCTCTCCTTTGGAAGGCAGCAGAGGAGCTTTTCAAAGGACTCCAGAAATCAGAGGGGTGGGGGGGAAGTATATTCTGCAAAAATGTTATATAGCTGTCTCAGATGTTTCGGTATTGAGCCCTAATCAGCATGGATGTGGGAAAACCGATGATTGTGCTGAATTATCAAATATCTGGGATTTCAAATATAAAAAAGAGTTGATTTTAAAAGATATTTAATTCTTTTCCTGTTGTCTTTTTGAATAGCCTAACTAATGATTTTCATTAGTGGGGCTGTAATTTATGTGGTCCCAGTGGGCTCTACCAAGGTTAAATAATTTAAAGAAATAAAACCCTTATCTGATGTAATATAGCTAATGAAGTATATTAGATACTTTGCGCCAGTGCCGTGTGAAATAGATCTCTGAAGCAAAACAGCAGCCTTGTGTGAGGACACAAATCTCAACATAAATATCCAA
Organism: Haliaeetus leucocephalus; assembly: GCF_000737465.1. NCBI lineage: Eukaryota > Metazoa > Chordata > Aves > Accipitriformes > Accipitridae > Haliaeetus > Haliaeetus leucocephalus. Next base: position 875,962 of record NW_010972546.1, read on the forward strand.
ATGCAGCAAGATGCTGCAAATTTTTAAAGATATGCCATAAAATGAGATTAACGCAGGGATGCAGACCCCGTTCTCCTGAATTACAAAGGGATATCATGGGATTGCAAGCGACATTCACATAAATAAAAAATCAATTCTTAATGATGAGGCAGGCTTGTTTTAGTGCATTACCCAGGTTAAACGGGAGCACACAGAAACAGCAAGTCCTATAAGACTAGTGGAATCATTGTATATTAATATGATTTAGAGAGCTGCATACCTCGATGGAATAATTGTTATTATATCTATACAGCCAGATGGCACTTGGTGTAAACAGCCATCGAGCACCTCCGACACAAGTGCTGTCAGTGGATCTTTCAGGTGTTCTCTCTGCATCCCCTTCACTCAGCTCATCGCTGCAATCTGCATTTCTGTTTGGAAAAAATGCTTGAAGTCTGCTAAGTAGATACATTTTTCAGACTTATCTTCAACTTAGTCCCTCTCTTTTTTTTTTTTTTGAAACAATTTTTTTAATTAAAAAAAAATCTCTGCTACAAATGCTTCCTAGAAAAACTTACGGAGCATGAATTTTGCCTCTGCTGGATAGCACAGTGAATAAAGACAGAGAATTCACTGCTGCCTGGTTTTGTTTTACACATTTACGATGACAGATGTTTTAAAAGTCCTTTCAGCTGAAGAGCTTTGGGCTTTTTTCCTTCCTTCCTTCCTTTACAAAAATACAAGAGGTGAACATTCAAAAACTTAGATTAGCTTAAAAAAAAGCAAGCTGAGAAATCAAGACTTAAAATTGTCAGGCTCTTGTTAATACTGGTAACGCTGAGTTTAAGCTAGCCAGCTTAGATTTTGCATAGCATGGGTTTTATTTTAATATGTTTTAACATTGCTGTTTTGTGTTTTTTTTTTTTTTCTTCTGGGCTTTTAAAACATGCAGTGCTTTACAGACAGGGATCGTGAAGGAGTTATTTTATTTCTCTTTATCCTTTGCCTCCTATCACCCTCTTTCTGGCTTTTTTCTGTGCCCCGAAAGATTTTGTTCTGGTGTCTGAAAACACCAGCTCAAATCTCCTGCTCTTTCCCACCTTGGGTGGCTGAAATATTGCCCATCCATTACTCCCCAAGTATTTCATACCTTGCGCATAGTCTACTACAGGAGTAATTTGTTTAAATTCAATTGCTGAGTTCTTCTGGTCTGAGTTGATCTGAATATGTAACTCTGCTATTCCTTGTACGGCTGAAATACTTACATTTATTACAAGTGTCCTCGGGACACCTGTGGCAGGGAATGGGGTCTCCCATGTGGAAAGGACATATGTGCTCCATACACGGAGACGGTTTGTTTTATTTTTATAGAGGGTGAGTTGTGAGGAAGGAGCGACTTCCCTGATAGTTTATCTATAGATCAATACAGGATCTCGACTGTAATACAGCGAACTCGCGCTGCCCAGACCATCTCTGGATGAGACGGTTTACATCTGCGCTCTTTGTTGGCCTCCCTTTTTGCCTGGATTTTGTAGATATTCAGCGAAATAGCTGGGGCTTGGAGAGAGGGCTCAGTCGAGAGAATCGCAGGAAGAGAATCGGAGATAGAGACTGATGTTTTCTGTCGATACGGCGGCGTTGGGAAAGCGCCGGCGTGGTTGTGACCCTGGTCAGCCGCGCAGGGCTATTGTTCCAGTGATGGAAGGGACTGTCAGGAGTGAAATATGGGCAGCGTGGCTGGCTTTCCTGTTTGAGGGAAACAGGAAAAAAAACAACCCACAGCCTAGAAGAAAAGTGAAGCCCCCTTTTTTCGTACTATTTACATCTTTGCTTACTTGTAGATCATTTTTTCCCTGCACGTCTGAGAAGCTTTTTTTGAATCCCATCCTTCAGCTGAAGGGGAGAAGAAAAATCCCGTTGCTCAGGAAGGGACGTCGTTGTTCTTCCTCCTTTCTTTAGAGAAGGGAATGGTTCTTAGGGATCTCTTAAAGATGCTTGTGTGTGCTCTGCAATGAGTTCTTACTTAGAACTAATTCATTCCCTCCTCCCAGTATTTCTCTTCATTAGATGAACAGATCCTCAGCTGTTGTAAATTGTCATAACTTCATTATGGGGTTTGGGCAATTTACACCAGCTGAAAATCTGCCTGGGAGAGTTTTGCCCGGAGGGAGAAGGCACAATTCTGTGCATGGCACTTTGACCCTGGCATTACAAATGTCCTGGATGCCTGTGATATGTTACCCTATTTGCCTCATATATTACTGAACTTCAGCAGGAGGACATGACGAAAGGCTTTCGGTCTTCATTTTGAATTTCCAAGTATTTTCCCTTTTGTTTCATGATCACTAGAGGACATTTTGTCTCTTATCCTTGTGTTTAAAGAAGAGGGGGTTGTAGTAAAGTGATTTTTGGGATGATGGTTAGAGGAAGATGACAGGGTCGTGACTCCCACCGCCTTGGGGTGGGAGTAAACTGAGGCACAGAGCAGCCAGCCCCCAGCCAGGCCAAGGACGTAGAGCCGAAGCAAGCTGCTCCCTGGTTTAGTTGCTCTTAAAGTTCTAGTATTTCATCCTCAGTACCTTTCCTCTTCTTAAAAGGGTTGTCTGGGTTGTTTTTTTTAATTGCACGTTGTAAATGTCTAATAAGGCTTTGCTCCTCCAGCACAGAGCCCGGTCCGTGCAGCTCTTCTCTGCGCGGTCCTCGCCAACGCTGGTCCTCCCTGGCAGAGCAACTCCAAGTTCTGTGGCCTCAATTGCAGCAAAATATTTAAGCATATGCTTAAAACAGCCTTTACTTAACAAATTAAGTCAGCAGGGCTTAACCATGTGTGTAAGTACTTTTTGAATGGGGATTGTCTTTTTAAAGAGTCAGAGCCTCCATCTATTAAAGGCATGTCTGCACGCTCCCGTACTGTTTTAACGATGCGTTAAGACATACGACCCGTTCACACGGAGGCACTGGTACCAGAATACTTCCAGAGGAAGTAAACAAGTTGTACCAACATAAACCAGATCCATTCTGGTCTAACTACGCTCACTTTAGAAGTATGTACTAACATAATTATTGTAATCCAGTTCAGATAAATCACAGCAGGGGTTACAGCATGCAAAAATCCATTTCTGGACCGAAGTTTTTTCTGCGACTGATAGATTAGATGCGTGTGAAATCCTGGGTCTGTTAGAAATACTGCAAAGACGCTGCTATCTCCTTACTGAAGGGAAAACCGAGCAGCTCCATCAGCAGCAAGCAGCCCTACTGTCACATTTGGGCTCGACGGAGGAAAATGTAGTTAAAGAAGAAGCAGGGTTTCTTTTTTAAAGCTTCCAAAGGCGAGATAGAGCAATCATTTAAACAGCTCTCTCTTGGTTTTTTTTTTTAAACCCATCAGTCCCAAATCCTGAAATAGTTTTGTTTGGTTTTAAGTCTCTCCAAAGCATTTGTGCGATTCAGCCACTCCAACTGCTTGACTCTTTACACATGCCTCCCCCCTTTTTGCTCTGATTATACCTCTCCGTGTGCTCAAGGGGAGGAAACTACTGTTAATTTCAATGAAATTAACTTACATTGTTGTTTTGCTGCTCAGTAATAATTTTTACGGGGTGCCCCAGGGGCACCTCTGTTCCCTGTTATAAGATGTCACAATCTCTGGGATACAGTATTGCTGTTCAGCTTGACTTCTCATTTCTGTTGCCTGGAGCTGTACTGCTCTCAGGAAACCGTATCATATAAATCGAGGCATCTCTGGGCATTGTATACACATATATAATTTATCTATTTTTTTTTAAATATTTTATGTATACTTTTAAAAGCTGTGTGTTGCTATTGTGTTTTTCTCACCTCCAATTATTTTTGGAGGTGCCCGAGGGCCAAATTTAGCCTGGCTTTCCGCTGCAGCCAGACTGAAGTGAGCAGGGTTGCACCACTACCACCAAGCAGAGAATTTGCCCCAGAATGGCAGTTTAGCGACGTAACAGCATGGGTTATTTTCCGGAGGAACTTGGCACCGTTACACGGCAGTATTGAGCGAGGGAGGAGAAGGATGCTTTGGTGGCTGTGGCAGTGGACAGGACCTATAAGAGGATCTGAGCGCAGCGTCTGGCTTAGCAACGGATTCTGCGTGTGCAAATTATCTTTATGTCTCTGTCCCCACCTGCAAAATGAGGTTCATTATCTTCTGTTTAAAATATAATCTCCTCTGAATATAGACAGCCTTTTTCAACGTGTACATAAAACACCCTGCGTGATAGGGCCCTGATCTCTGCAGGGACCTCTACTTCCATACTGATATTATTTATATATGGGAGTTTTTATAAGACATTTGAAGGACTCTAGAGATTAACCATCCTTTTGTGCAATACCCGATATTGCATTTTCTGTCATGCAGCATGTTGACAGTCCCTTAGTTCTCGGCGAGCAAGGGCCATGTCAGCAGCAAGGCAAACCTTCCAAGGTCCGCTCTTTGGCTCCAAAGGGAACGGTCCTATAAGGAGAAATGGAATAAATTCTCCAAGACAATTTTAGCCAAGAGGATGTGAGTGAAAGACTGCATTGCACAAATGATCCCCTGAACTAGCGCTTGCTAATTGAGCGAGCTCCCAGCCCCAGAGCCAGAGTGTTTGAATCCAGTTTCTAAATGCCTTTGTCTCAGTGGGTGCAGTCCCCCTTGTATGGGTGCTCTTAAATCAGTGTGACACACTGACTCATATGGGTGCTCTTAAATGATGTGCTTTTGTATGCAAAAGGTACAGAAAACCAAAACCACGTTGGGGGGAGACTTGGTCGGTTTTAAACCGGTCTGGTATCAGATCGCAGAGTTTCCATGCAAGGTTAACTGTCCCTGTTAACTACATCTGATATCGTGCCCATGCCTGGTTGGAGCCTGCGGTGCCTCATGTAATGCTCACAGTTAATAATTTGTATTTGAAAGCTTTTTGGTATTTGTATTGCACTTTATTGTGCCTCTCAGAAATCTTTTAGTCAGGAAAAAGAATGACAGCTTAGATGAATCTTGGGCAATGTTTTTGAAAGAGCAGTCATTGCCTTTCCTTCGTCGATAAAATGAGGGTGGGGGAAGGATAATTACTGCATTTTTAACATGGTTCCTAGGACTCTGTAGGTGACTGTCTCACATCGAGGGCTGTGGAGCTAATGCTTGTTCAGTTCGCTCTATAAAAGGTCATGCAGCTCACTCTGTATAAACATATTGCAAATATTTAGTTAAAATGGGAATGCTTGTAAAGAAGCAACTGGATGTTTTTTGTTTCTCTTGTCCTGCAGTGTCTGTGTGTGCGTGTACCTGTTCTCTACATACAAGGCTGTAAAAATTTGACAGGCTTGTCTTCTTGTAGGGAGACAGTTGATGTAATGGCTAAGAGTCAGTCACCTATCCCAACCAGGCTCAGAAATTGTTAATTCAGGAGCCAGACAGCTGTGTCTGGTCCAGGGAGATGTGTTTATCAAGCATATGTTTAGCTTTGTGTGCTTATTCTGCAAAGGATGCTGAAATTTTTTTTTTTTTTTTTTTTTGGCCTCGGCGCAACATCACTGCTTCTGGGTCCCAGAAGATAACCTGGAGCTTGTCCCGTCTTTGAGGATGGGTACTATGGTATGCTTCTGAGACCTAAATTTGAAAAATCAACATAAAATCCCAATCCCCAAGCTAGCGCAATCCCAGCGGAGAAAATGTGTGCCTGGATGACTTGAAGCGATGACTGCACCTTGCCTTGCACGAGGGCTGGTACAGGCGCCCTGTTAAGAGCAAGGGCAGCTCTTTCCTTTAACGGGGGCCCGGTCCTTCCCCGTTTTTGCCAAAGATGTTTGGTGAGACTGCACCAGCTCTGCACAATTAAAGGGATTTAACTGATAGGTGATCAGAGCGATAGGTGAGTCAGCCAGGGTTGGGCACCTCTTCCCCATCAACCCCCCATGCAACGGCCGGAGTGGCTGTTCTTCCAGTTCTTTCTCCACTGTGCAGTTATAGGGACCTTACGAGTCCCTCTCTTTTTATTTTAATATCTTTCTTTTCGTAATAGCCGTACCCTGTGTGATGGTGGGGGGAGCAGAGGCATGTTGGAGGTTCAGTGATGTGCCCAGGGCTGTTGGGGACTCGGTGGCAGAGCAGATGTTTGAGCCCAGTCACCCCAGTTCCAGTCTGGTGCTGGCCCCAGCAGACCGTGCTTCCTATCCATCAGGTTCGAGCTGCTCATGCGAGGCCACGCTGAATTCCAGCTCCTGATGAATCATTTTCTTCCCAGTAACACAAAACGCACACTTAGGCAGAGCACGGGTGACTGGTTTTGTGGAAACTTTCTAGAGACGGAGTAACTCTAAAGCAAGCTGTAAATATATTCCGTGTAATGTTTAAAGATGCCCGGGTGGCACTGTTAAATATTAATCCAGCTGTATTTCTTTGTTTCGGCAGTTTATACCAACTGCAAGGGCTGCGAGCCACAGGTGTGCTGCTCTGAGGCAGGTGAAAAATGAGGCACTGAGCTGTGGTGACATTCCTGTCCCCGTCCGGGGGTGACTCCACGGCCTCCATCCCAGGTTTCCTTGTGCTCGTTGCCCTGCAGGTATTTATACGTGGGGAGATCAAACCAGGAGAAATGTTTGCCGCACCCTTCGCTTCCTGCCAGAAATTCGCAGCTTTAATTTTCGCTTTTATCCAAGTTTCCTGAGGGGGGTGAAGTTTATCGCTCATCCCACCTGCCTGGGTGTTCCCGCTTTCAGACTTACTTTTTTAACCTGTTGGGCAGTTTCAGCCAAATTTAATGGAAGTTGGTTTAAAGGATTTAATCTCTTAGGATTTCTATGAAATGCTGTGTCTGACAGAGAAGAGGGAATGAGTAAGTGCCTTGGCTTGGCACAGGGACCGTGGCCATTGCGCTTGGGTCTTGTAGGACACCAGGGTGGCCTGAGGATAGCTTTGGGCTGTGGTCCCATCCGTGGGCACCCATCCACCCATCCGTGGGTACCCATCCACCCTAGGGCTGCTCAACCAACCTGCTTTTCCTTGCAAGCACTTGGGGCTCGTGTGTTTTGCGTGCTCAAGCTGCTGGGAAGGTCTCTGCAGTAAACACCTCTTGCCATGAAAGTAGTCTCTTTAGCAAAAATGTTCAGGTTTTGTTTTCGATGGGAAAAGTAAAAAGTTTTTCTTGGGGAATTGGTAGGATGGAGAGAAATTATCTCAGGTTGTAGTCCTTGACCCAGACTTGCTGCTTGTATGAGTTTGGGGGATTTTTTTAAACTCCAGAACTTTTTAATTAAAATAAAACTTTACAAACATGAAAAGCTGCCACTTCCCTTTGCTATAAAACTCGCTGCTACTTTTTTAAAAAAAGAAAATGGATCTTTCTGGCAAATAGTTCATAGCATGGATTAATCTTTGTATTAAAAGCAGGAGAGGTAAATGGCCAGATGTTTCATTTCCAAACAGGTCACAGTGCAAGAGCAGTAAACTTCTTCATGTGAAATGTCCTGCGGTTTGCGAGCGCGCGGCCTCGCTGCCAGCCTGCGACAGCTGCATCGATCCAATTCGGAGCTGTTACTGTCTGCTGGATCAATGATCAGCAAAGTAAAAAGTCACTTAGTGCCCATGACACAGGCTGTATCGTTAGGACCTATCGTGTCAAGGAGCCTGGTTTTATTAACTCTGTAATTACCTGTTAAGCCAAATCGGCCAATTTTATTGCACATTTTCTCCTACCTGGGCGGGGACCTTTGCCTCCCTATTAGAGCCCTGGGCATCCCCTCATTTTTCTCCGCTTCCTCTGGGGTCCCATGTGTTAGTCACCATTGCTCAGGCTGGGAGCATGATGAGTCGAGCATTCACCTACCTGCCCAAGAGCCGAGCTCCTCGCCGTGCCCGGCCGAGCTCCACAGCCCTTTCTGGAAGCAGATTTCCCAGCAAGCCTGGGATGCAGCCCAGCACATTGGATACCTTTCCCTCAGACCAAAGCCGGAGGATGGGGTTCGAGCAAAGTTGAGCGATGGGACAAGAGGGACTTTTGTAGGGGGCTGCTTACAGGGTCTTCTCCGTGTTCTTCACCTTGAGAGACCAGAGAGTGGGATAGGAACCTCTTCCGTGGAACAATATTGGCACATTTTGGTGTCTCCTTGGCTTCCAAGTCTATAATTATTTACTTATTTACATGTTCCTTTTAACATCATCTTTTCTTCCACTCCTGAGGAAGAGGAGGTTGAGGAGGGAGTCCGAGGGCAATAGGCTGCTCTGCCCCACGGGCAGGTCTCTACCTTGAATTTCTTTGCAGGTTCTTGGGAAACTGAGCCCCAGCACGGCTGTGTGTAGGATGGGGATAACAGCCCCTCTCGCTCCGGGGGACGTTAATGACTGCAAAGTGCTCAGACGGCTCCGACAGTGCTCTGGGCAGTAATGGAGACCAGGGAAATACATGGGAGAGAGTCATGATATTGGTTAGCTCACTAATCCTTGCTATTAACTGTCCCAGTGGAGCTGTACCTTGGGGTCTAGGGGGGACAGATGGGGGGGTTGTCCACTGGCGTAGCCTTGGAAACTACAGTTCTCGGGGAGGGGCAGGTTGCTGAGTAAAAGGGACTGTTTAAGAAATCCATCCAGGGGAATTCACTAGCTTATTATCAAGTATAGCATCTAGAAAATCAGATATTTTTATCGCTAATCTGTGCTTTGGGCATTTGAGAGGACAGAGGAGCTGCAGGCCTGCTGTCATTTATGGATGAGCTAATTCTTGCTGTGCTGAAATTAGATGTTAAAGTAGTCCCGGCTTATACTCAGCATGCATGCAGAATTCCTGTTACGGAACCAGCTGTGCAGATAGAAAATCTGGGAGCCCAGAATTAAATTTCTCGTTCAGACCCAAGAGATTGGACCAAGATCCTGTAAACAGCCTTCTCCATGAAGGGCAGCCTGCATGCCAGTATTAGGCATCTGATCTTTCCCTGGGTGCTCTGGCCTGGCAAAAAAAAAAAAAAAGACAGATCTGGCGATGCTGAGAAAACCTTGTTAGGGAGCTGGGGGTTCAGTCCAGCTGCTGAGCCAGGAGCTTCACGGTCTGGGACTGTGCTAGTGCAAGGGGGAGGAGGAGGAGGAGGATAGAGACACCAGGAAAGTGCTTCAGGAGATGGTGAATCAAAGATCTTGGAGCCGTGTGGACTCCTATGTCCACACAGGTCTGGTCATTGTGGGAGTGGAGAAGGCTGGATGTGCCCCTTTGCTCTTCAGTCTCCTCTTTTGATAGCATCGACAGCTACTTTTTTTATTTCTGCTGCCCATATCCTCTCACGATAGCTCTTCCTTTGACGATGGGAGGTTGGATGATGCTTGTGGAAATACTTGAGGCTGCTTGATGCAAGAGTACCCATGACATTAGGTGGAAGTATTTATAGAATCATAGAAGAGTTTGGGGTGGAAGGGACCTTTAAAGTCATCTAGTCCAACTCCCCTGCAACGAGCAGGGACATCTTCAACTCTGTCAGGTTGCTCAGAGCCTCGTCCAACCTGACCTTGAATGTCTCGAGGGATGGGGCATCTACAACCTCTCTGGGCAGCCTGTGCAAGGGTTTCACCACCCTCATTGTAAAAAATTTCTTCCTTATATCTAGTCTTGGTCCCAGCTTTGTCACTAGTGTCACTGGCTGATTGTACAGGAACGAGGGGCTTTGACAGAGATCGCTCTTAGCTAGCAATGTACGATCCCTTTGCCTTGGTGCAGAGCTGAGATGTAAAAACAAGCAGGTAAGAAATCATGGGGACAAAGTTGTCCCTTGGAGAGCTGGGGAAGAAAGGCACGTGGAAAACTCCACTGCTGGGGAGATGGCTTCTCATCAGCGTTGCCAAACCCGTCAAGTGGAGCTTATTGCTCTTAAAACTCCAAAAACTTACTCGGGGCCATCCCTCCTTGACCATGGCCCGACTGAAGTTCCAGAGGGACTTGGTCTCTGGGGTTGACTGGGGAGCGGGGCTGGCCCCGTACCCCCCCAGCCCCTCGCTGAGCAAGGGGGAGGCTGCAGCCAGCGTTGAGCAAATGCGCTGTAGAATAACCCCCTCGCTGCCCACCCTCGAGTGTTTACTCTGTGCATGTTTTAGTGCTGCTGGGGTCATTGCCACTGACCCAGGGACTAGTCTATCTAGCACTAATGTCAAGAGACTGACATCCATAAAAAATTAACAAACTCCCGGTTACCTACAGACTATTCCTTGTCTCGGAGGCAGGATGGGAAGAAGACAAGAGCAACAGAAGCAAAATGCCAGAATGATGTCCAGGGCCAAAACCAGGCGTGCATTCCCTAGGAAAGATGAAAACTTTCAAAGATTGTTTAAAGAGCTCCTGCCTTAATGACAGGATGGGATTTGGTTGTTTGGGGTTGTTTTTTTTTTTGATCAAACATGTCTGTGCTTTGCTGGAGAGCAATCTGGAAATTAGGGAGAAATGCAATAAAGACCTAAGCAAGGGCACCTTTGTGCGGTGAAGCCCCAAGCCTTGCAGTGCTGCTGTCTGCACGAGCAGGTGGGCTCCGTCCTGCCGGGTACCACGCAGGCGTTTGCAGGATCTGGCCCTTATGCTGCTTTCCCTGGGACTTCGTTCCTGCCTCCAAGAGTTTAGCCTTAGCGGGAAGCCCTACCTCGGGGACAGCCCAGGCTCACCTGTGTCCCTGGCCTGATTTTGCCCTTTGGGGTGCCCCATCCCCTCTCTCCACCCTGCTCAGCGCTGCTGAGGGTCGCTACCGTTTCGCACGCGGGCTCTTCTTCAGGATTTCTAAGCCCATAACCTCATCCAAGTAGTAAGGGACCCCTCTTTCCAGCCCCCAAACACGCATCCCACACGACGTGGCTCTCCCATAACAGCCAACCTCCACCCGCAGCCCTTCGGGCTGAGACCCCGGCCTCTGCCAAAGCACAGCAGCATCTTCCGTGGGAGCGAGAGCAAGCGCTTAATTTCTAGCCTCCTGCTACGGTCTGCGGTGACCATTACCCTGTGCCGAGCTCCCACGCTGTGTGTTCCCAGCCCTCCCTCCTCTTCCCTGCTTCCCCTGGTTTTAATGAGTCTCCTCCTGTACGCTGAAGGCTGGGGCGGGGGGGGAAGGTTTCAGCAGGGCTGGGTTTGTAGAGTGCTCTCAATGGTCTGTAACGTGCAAGCAAATCTCAGCTATAATGTAAAGCGTAATAAGCAGTTTGCAGGCTATGAATCTGCAATTAAAACAGTTATAGTTAATTTAAATAGTAGAAAATGAGGTTGATTTAATGCTTATTGATTTGGTAATGGGCACCGGCTGCATGTGACCAACCGACTCTGGGTCACAGTGGCTCTCATAAAACCACGGCGCTCTTCTTTACAGTTTATTTACCCTCACACCCGCCTCACCGGCCCCTTCTCGCCCATGTATCCCCCCTTTCCCCAAAATGAAATACATCCAGTCGTTAGGCGCTGCGACCCTAACGTCGTTTAGAGATGGCTGATAGCCATAAGAGGGTCCCCCCGACCCCCAGGGCTTTACATCGAGCCCCCCCCAAATAACAAGGGTTGTTCCTGGTGGAAGGTCCTTCCTTGCATATCAATGGTGGCCAGACTGCACAGATCGTCTAGCCAACAGCAATGCTAAAAATGACCATGTTCAACATTAAAGCGGTGTGTTTTTAATTAAAATTGATTTTGGACTAAGTCCCTAACTAGTGTTTCTAATGGCTGCCATTTTTTTTCCTGATTGCAAAAACTTGAAGTTTAAATATAAAGAATGAGGAGGGAGCGATGGGCTGTTGGGAAAGGGGGGGAAGGAGTGAGGTCGAGCTAAGCAGAGCAGCTGCCTTGGATTTCAAGTGTCAGAGCCTAATGGGGATAGAAAAGCTCTGCTTTTGTAACTCAGCCACGCTGACTGCCCTTCCTAAAGTTTTTACATCGCTTAAGTGCCAGGTTTTCCGCGAGCGGAAGAGATTTGTTTAACTGTGCGAGCAGGAGTATCAAACCCACAGATCTAATGTTACAACATTATTTCTCTTTTTATTAATTAATTTTTGGCAGAGTCTTTATCAGGATTCTTTTAATTATCAGCCCTTGGTACAACGTTAATCCTGTGAATACATTGAAGTTAATTCTTGGGTTATTATGTGTTTTAGCCTGCGGGAACCAAAGCTCAGTTGTAATTTGTTAATGAAAGTTGGGATTTCTCTAAGGTGCCTGTGGGTGTTGGATCCTCACTCCCAGGTAATTTGGTGTTGGATTCTGCACCTTCATTGTAAAATGCAATTCTAGTCCTGTTAAAATAAATAAATGGGAGGTTTTTCTGACCCTCTCAGGTGTGCTCAGCCTGCAGAGGAGTGAACACCACCACCCCATGTTGCAAGGACAGCTTTGTGGGTACCAGCACTCGGTGCTGGCGTTTGTTTTTAAATGTTACTCATCTAAATGAAGCAGAAAACCAGGAATTTCATGAGCGTGGCCAAATGTATCTGAATGTCAATCCTTGTTCCTTGGGCTATCCAGGGTTTCCTGGGGAGGCGGGAGGGAAATCCCCAAACTATAGGATGGGATGGTAAAGAGCTGTTGAAGCAAACGCAGCTTCATTTTCCATATTCCTCCTTTATTTTAAGCCAGTTTTAAATGGCAGGCTGGTCACTGAATGCCGCCGGTTTGTGCCCATCGCCTCTCTCAACTTGAGGTTGAGGATTTCTCTGCAGTTCACTGCCGCTGCAAATATTTGTCTAATTGCTAGAATGTGTATAAACCCAAACAGAGGCTGATGTTGAAAATCTGCACGCTCCCGGGCTTGAGCATCCCTCTGGTTGTGCTCTGGAGATCTTCAGCCACTAATTCACTATTAAGAAAATTCCCTAAAGAGTCAAGGCACGCTGTTGTTTTCATCAAAGTGGAAATGCACTCTTCCACAGTACAGCCCCCACCCAGCTGATCATTTGCCTAAAATCCCTCATGACTGTAGTTTACCAGTAATCGCTATAATCGGGCAACTCTCCATTCTTAGCTTGTCCCTTAAGCAATACCAGCAGCATCTTATTGTCCCCATAACGGTGTTGGCTCTGCCAACTGCTGAACGGGGACTGGGGATGAGATGAGATAGATAAAGCCTCCTGGGGGAAGGGAGGGAATAAAGGGCTGGATTATTTTCTTAACCACTACCAAATAAATTCAGAGTCTAATTTAGTTAAAGTTGCTGCGGATTCGGGGTGGTTCAAGTCAGTCTAAACTTGCTCCTAATGCCTAGTTCTTTTTGCTTAAATGAAATCCTGTGCCTGGGCAGAAGGAGTTAATTTTTGAGCTTGTACAGAGGGAGAAGGGGGAAATATGCCATACTGCAAACTTGGATAAAGCAGAAAAGATGCAGATGGGTCGGTCTTGCAGGAGGCATTCTGGAGACAGGCCAGCTGCATTTTCCACATGCCGTAGGAGTTAGTCTTCGGACAGATGGGACTCTGGGGTCACCCAAGAAAACTCCAGTGAAAAGGTTACCTTGTAGGAGCATTAGACACACTTCTCGCCGGAGTGCAGGGGTCAGGCACACTCTACTGTACAGCCACCGTGCTAGAGAAAACAAACAGCCAGCAGCCTGCAAAATGTCAGGGACTGTGGGAAGCAACTTTAAAAAAATAATTAAAGGCCCCTGTAAGGTTTTCCTGGACATAGAGCAGGCTGGAGGCATCCGAAGTTTCTCTCTGCCTCCTGTTAAGAGGAGTTATAACACTCCCCGTGTCCTCGGTCTTCACGAAACCAGCTGCAGTGGGGAAGGTTGCGTGGGGCAATCGGGCTCATCTTGCCCTTTGCAATTCAATTTCTCCCCTAGCATGGGGAAAATAGGCTGAGCGCTTGCATTTCAGATGCAGCCTCCTTTCTGAGCTGAGATCTGGAGTAAGGAGAAAGTCCGGAGGCTTCGACCCCGGCACTGCTGCCTCTGCCCCGGCTGGGCTGTTTCCAGCAGGAGAGGCTGGGGTTTGTGAAAGTGGCATTCAGGACTCGGGCTTCGGCACCCAGTGCCAGCTTTCGGAAAGTCAAACAGATGTTTCCTCATTTGGTTCAGCATAGCTTGTCAGTCATCCCAAGAGGGAAATTAAAATGGGCTTGGGACAGGCAAGGCTCTGTCTGCTGCAGCCACTGAAAAGGGAGCTGAAAAGCTTTATTTTTTTTTTTTTTTTTGCCCTCGTGTTGTGGGCTTGGCATCTGTGTTTATTTACTCATTTTATTTTTAGATGGAATGAATCATTTCTTTGGGGCAGGGGGCAGAAAATCCCTCTCCCCCTCCACACTGCCCCTTCCACCTCAAAGCATACTTTGTTGTTTTGTATTCATTTTGCCAGCAGAATTCAGCGTCTTTTTAAGCTACTGGTTCAGGCAGAGTAAATGTGTATAACAACAGTGTATTTGTAGCAATTTGTGGGTTTTATTCTCTTCCATCTGGTAGTCTTGGAGCACTTAATAGATGTTCTTTGTGATAAACCTGATGGAGGAGGATTAATTATTATCCTCATTTTTTCAGTTGGGGAAACCGAGGCAGCTGTGGGCACCAGCAGTTTGCTCTCAGTCTTGCACCAAGGTGACAGAAAAATGAAGATATTGCTGAAATTCTGGTTCTGTTGAGGCAAAACGCCTCTGGATATCTACAGACCCTCCATTGCACCTAAATCTCCTGGTCGAAATCTCATTAGAGTCAGTAGAAAAAAACTCCCGTCATCCATCGGCTTTAGGCTCAGGCCTCGGTTATGAGGTTAAAAAACAGCAAGACTCTCGTTTCCCTAACCTTTGTGCTGCTTAATTTTGCTCTGGATTAATAGGTTGTTCTGGTCTATTAGCAGCAGGGCTCGTTCGCTCTTGCCTCATTTTGCTTGGAATAATAAGACCAAAAAATTATGCCTTGGCAGAAGAGAGGGGGGCAAATAAAAGGAATTGGGATTTCACGTCCTCTGATAAAAAAAGCACGGAGCAGCATGGCTGTTCCCAAACGGTACAGTGAGGGATGTTTAGCGTTTATTTGGGTTAGGAAAAAAAACCCACCCGGCGTCGGGAAACACAAAGAGAGGAGAGATTTGCCTCTTCCCTTTTGTTGCGGGGCGCGGGGATGGGAACGCGGAGCTCCGTACCCTCCTTTCCCGGGGCTGCCGTGGTGTGTCATGGTTTTCTCAGGCTTGGGGAGAATGCTTGGGGTTTCGGGGGCTCTTTTGTGAAAGGCGAGCTGTCGCCTTCCTTCCCCGAATGAATTCCCCCTCGCCTTAGGGCCCATAACCCAGCGGGCAGGGTCATGGCTGGTTTAGATGGTGCTCGCTCTCTCTCTCTGCGAACCAGCGGAGTGATGTCTGCATTTCGGGAAAAGAATGTGTGTTAAAAGGACTAATGGTCCGACTGTCCATCAGGCCGGGCAGCCCTCGAGGTCATCTGGCGGTCAAAACCAAATCATTCCAGCCTGTTCCCGATGCTGATGGCTGGCCGCATGGAGTTCACTGCCTCGCGTCGCTTTGGTACCCTGCGAGAGCGAGCGGGGTTGGTTTTAATTAGTATTTTTAGGAGGACATGGGGAGAGCGATGTTTTCTCCTTAGCAACTGTATTTGCATAGAGTCTTGCCGTTGAGGCTGCAAGGGTCTGAAGCACATGCGGTGTTCATCTTTGCTTTAGAAAGAAAGAAAATTAAATCTCCCCGGACTCCGCACTGATGAATAGACAGTGGGACGGATTCTGACCTCAGGGCCAGCGCGAGCGCAGGGGGAGTTTGGGAAGGCTCGCACTTGCATGCGTGAAGGGAGCGTTTGCTGCAAAGAAAGTATTTCTATGGGAAGGGAGACCTTGCTCTCCTCTGCCTTGTGTAAACACAAGCAGAAATGCTCTGTTGTCAGATGGGGAAGAAATCTGATCCTAGATTTGGGGAAGGAGATGGATTTGGGGGCTGCTCGGATGGAATAAAACCCTGCTTGCTGTCTTCTGGGTGGTGCTGGCGTGGGGTTTTCTGCGTGGCCTTCGTTGCCCTCTGCTGACAGCGGCGGAGGGGCCGGGGGGGTCCCGGAGCCTCCGACGGATGCAGGTGGTGGAGCTGGAGCCAAATCCGCAGCCAGGATGCGGGGCTCATCCTGGGGGGTGGAGGTGCTTAAAATCATCCCAGTGTCTGCATCCAAATTTTGCAAATGGCAGCAATTTCCGCAGCAGTCCAAACTCCTGCAGCCAGACCGTTTAGTACATATAAAATCCTGGCTCTGGTTAAAAATGTTTATATTTTAAAATCATCCCTAATAAAGTCCAGTTTAAATTAACAAAACTGCAGAGAGAGAGACATCTCGTCTTCTCCCTGACTTCAATTTCAAGTTCTCAGGCTACATTATTTTCCCCTGGACAGGGAAGAGAGTCGGACCTGAGGGGCTCGTTGTGCTTCTTTCGCTACTTCATCAAAATCAAACAAAGCACATCGCTGCCCAGACCCTGCCAATACCTCCCACCACGGGCCTGCCTGGACAGTCCCAGTACTTTAAACTGGATGACGGAAAGGACCATTCCCACCACTATCTGCAGGATCGGGTCCATCCTGGCTCTGGCCGGTGGAAAAGGCATTAACTGGAGGAACTGGAAGATGCTCAAAATGAAAGCTAAAGATAATGCTCAAGTTCTGACAGTGCCTCTTCCAAGCACCTCACAAGGTTTTCCTCTTAGGGGTCAAAACCTCCCTTTCCTGCTCACTTCTAAATCAGATCATTCTTTTTCTCTATTCTTAAATATTTCCTTAAAAAACCCCTCCTGCCTCTCCACCTTATCTTTATGGCATTGCTGCTTTATTCCTTACATTGTTTCCCAGATAAGACCGCGTGCCAGAGGTTGGGAGCATTCTCCATCCTTTAGCCAGATCTTTTAAAGTCTTTTAATTGCACAGGGGCACTCTTTGGCAGCAAAGGCATTGGGTAAACTGTGAGTCCATTGCTGTATTCAATTGATTCTTTAAAATTTATGCTTAATTACAAAATGGATTAGAATATAGCATGACCTCTTCTTGTAAAAGGCATTGCATTAGTTATGATTAAAATTGAATGACTGACTACACTGGAATTACATAGAAGTAAGTCCCGGAGTGGTAATAGCAATGCTTGGTGTCCTCTAGTGCCTTATGTGTATTCCCAAGGTAGCTTGTGGACTCTTAAAATGTCCTTCTAAAGCACTATGTAAATAGAAATCGTCCATAAAATTCTGCGAATTTGGTAATTCCTGTATCCCTGTTTTCCATATCACGTGCAGAGGCCAAAGCCAGAGAGAGGTGCCCAGATCTGCCCCAGGTTATGAAAAGCTCGAGCCTCGGACTCGCATCCATCGGGGTGGCCACGGCTACTTGCTCTTCTCCTAGTTGTGAAATTTTACCCATAAGACATTCCCTGCTTAATATTCCACTTTGAAAGTGAGCTGTAATGGTTGTGCTCCCCGTCGCGTTTTCAGTGTCAGCCCTCTCTCATCTCATGGTACCACGAGGCAGGCCACTGGAAGTGGACATGAACTGAAAAAAGGCAGATTGTCGTAATACTCGGGCTTTTTGTCCTCTGTGGAACTGAGAAGTGTTGGTTTCCAACTTTCTTTTCAACAATGTGCTGCCAGACCGTTGCTTAAATGATGGCCAAGGTCCTCGGGCAGTCTTGGAACTTCAGGAGTTGGGAGTCCAAAGGTAGCGAGAGCCAAAGGTGTTGAGCTGGTGATGCTGCTCATCCTCTCCAGATGTCTGGGGAACTTCTTGGGGACAGGGAGGGTAAGGCCAGTCCCAGGTCTTGCTCTCAGGCAGGTGGAAGGATTGCTACGTTTTGTGGACAAGACTCTTCACCAGTACCAGAGGTTGAGGTTTGGTGGTGAGGATGGAGTTTTCTTCAACAGCGTAGTCTTTTGGGCATCCCCTTCATCAGGGGATGCCCCGACAGGTCACAAAGAATGATGCGGTGGCAGGAAGATGGGGTGCCATCATTTTAATTTGATCCATAGCTAGCCAGGGAGAGCTTTCCTGTGGTATTTGGATTTAAGGATATTTTGCAGCTTGATTTCAGACTGCATTCTGCCATCTGTTTCACCTGCAAATGCCAGAACATTTTGTTATCCCATCAGGAGTTTTCTGATCTTCTAGTCTTGATATTTAAAATTACGTTAACTGTCAAAGAGGCTAACCATCGCTGTCCGTTCAAGGTTGTGCTTTGTCTTCAAGTCTCCAACATTTTATTGGGACCATGCTATTTTGGGAAGGGCACAAGAATGTTGGGCAACTAAAAGATGCTTAATCAGCTGTTCACCAAAACATTGTTGAAAACATTAGTTTGGACCCTACTGTTAATGACACAGTGAAAGATAGGAAGCTTATGGGCTCCATCACAGTGAGCTGTGTAGTACTGCAAGCAGATATATTTTCTTGTGGCTTAAAATGAGATTAATAGTTAAGATTGCTGGTTTCTGTTTGAGCTCTGCTGGTGAGTTTGAGACAAGAGTGGAACATGTTTTGCCTTGGTTTGCTCATTGATTTAACTGGATGACAACGTTCAACGTTCCTCTTCCTACTCTCCCTTTTCCCAGGAGTAACTTGTTAACATTTCTGCTGTGTTTTGATGTGCTCTGGCAGGAACTGCTAAATGTAAGGAAAAATTCCCGACTAAAGAGCCTCTGCTGTGGAAAACCAGCTTGTCTTTGAAGACTCACACAACTTTTCTTGGCCCCTCTTCTAAAAAGAGAAGTGTATTTGCTATATTTCTGCACTGCTGCATTAATATAATAGGATACTTAGTTCTGTGGTTCCTGGTTTTCCTTCATCTCCTTGATCCCTATACCACCGCTGTGCTGTTACTTTTTCCAAAGTCTAGTACAGCAGTTCCGGGATCATTGGATCAGACTTATGAAGAGACCCAGCTTGGAGTTCTCCCACGAATACCTCGTGTCCCCTCCTCGCTCGTCAGTCCGCTTCTCCCCATACTTCATCTGCTTGCTGCTCCTCTCAGCTCATCCCTTCGGTTCAGGCTCAGGAGCAGTCATCAGAGCAATTGGTTCTTGGTCTCAACTGAGTAATTTTGAGCAAATGACTTTGCCTCGCTTTTTCTATCTGTGAAACGGGATTAATGCCATTAAGCCTTCTCATATAAAGAACCTCGAAACCTATGCATAAAAGCCCCATACAAGAGCAAACACTGTGTAATCCCTGGGTTGCTGCTTTGGCTGCTCTAACAGATTTGCAGTGGGAATCCATTTTTCTCAAAAACATCAACCTGTCATTCTTTGCCCATTTGGCAAATCCTGGAAGTTGTCCTGCTCCAGAGAAACACAACTGGGTTTGCTTAAAAACATCGCCTCTTGCCACCCATTTCAGGATGAGAATATGTAATGAGCTTCCAGCGAGTCTTCAATCTTGCCCTCCCTTGTCAGCCGCAGGTTCCACTAATTAAAAAAATGAGTGAAGTTGCTTTCCAGATAGCAGAGGTGGCTCTGTTATTCTTCCTTTAACACTTGTTCTTCTCATCACATGGCGGTTATTATACGTGTGGTATATCTTTCCCCTCCGTCAGTCCATTTACCTGTCTCTTCTTGTCTTTGGTGACAGATATATGTTGTCAAGTATGTCCTCGTGCTCCCTCCAGTTTCGAGTCTGACGTCCACTAGTCTATTCAATTAGGCTGAATTGGGAGTATAATTTACTGACCCCTCTCTCTCCTTAGCAGGTAAACTAGAAAATCATATACATGCATCTCCTGCACTCGCTGACCTTGGAAGGCAAATTTAAGAGGATTTATTGTTGTCAGCTGCAGGCAAATATTGAAAACGTTACATTTTGTCTGAAGGGGGATGCCATGATGTTTGCGCGTGTGCATTGTTTAATAACATTTCACTTAAGTCACTGTGATTAATTCAATTGATATTAATTACATTGCAATATAGGAGCAGAGACCATAATACCTTTTCATATGGGTTTCCACCAATGAATCATTTTACATGTGGCATTTGCTAATGGGCCCTTTTTAAAAACATTAACCAATAGTTATAACAGGAGGAAATCCGATCTGCGGCAGAGCCGCGTCCCGGCTCTCCGTGCCTCAGCAGCCTGCTGGCACGCGCAGGCTCCACTTTTAATTTTTTAGGCAACGATTGCCCAAATCTTCAGATCCATCACTTTATTCGAATGGTATAAAAACCCAGCAGATCTAATTTCCTTTCTTTGACTCTCTTTATTAGGGTATTGGTTATATCTCGCGTCCCTGCAGACTGATATTTTATTAGCTGTTAACAATGATCTGATAGAGGGAAAGGAGTTAACGTTTCGAGATGTTATTTATTTTTGTGTGTTTGTTCCTGGGTGATGGTTATTCTCCCCCCTCCTCTCCCTGCTTTGGACATTTCCAGCTGAGAAGCTTCGTCGGGAAATGTCGCCACTGCCACCTGCTTGCAGAGCCGGGACTGACACGCACCCGCCGGGCGATGCGGGATGCGGGATGCGGGATGCGGCAGCACCCGTGGGGCCAGGCTGGGTGCTCCCTGGAAACGGTACCCCGTCTCTTAGCTGGGGGGAGTCGCTATTTTTTATTTTTAACGGACATTTAAAAACTCCTCCAGGATGCAGATTTATAAATACCTGCCCAATTATGATGTTAATTTTATTCCTCGCTTCCCCCAGCCCACCTACTATTCCCCTACTACCGCAGCAGACCGTAATTTTTTATTATTAGTTAGATACTCAACATCGGGCCGTGGTTTGATATATACATCCACATTCATATATCATCTCGCTCCCAGATAGCTCGTTTCTTGCTCATATTGACGTCAATGGGAATTTAGCCATTGACTTAAATGGGAGCAGGATCAAGCCCGAAATGATTCAGTGACGGGATGACAAAACAGTGAGGTGTGGGGAAGGAGAGACCGTAAACACAGCCGTGAGATGACACGGTTACTTGGCAATGGCCCATGCACAGTGCGCTTGAACTTTTTTAAAATTTATGATACCATTGGATAAAATAAATGACTCATCATATAAAAGAAAATAGTCTCGAGGGATTCGCTTCTTGTGGGCATCGCAGCAAAAGTCGGTTTTAAGAATAATGATGAATGAAAGGGTTTTACTCTTAAAAAAAAAAAAAAGAAGGAAAGGAAGAAGTGTGCAAATACACATTTTTGCAGGGCTGGAGATGGAAGCCCTCCCCAGAAATGCCTCTCACTTCTGTTATTTATAATGCGACAGTTTTCCCAGTTAACAGTTTAAATGAAGGGGCCGTTTCTTAAATGCTTTATTCATATTATACAGCGATTACCAGCTATAGCCATATTCCTTAATAACCTGTTATAAAGCATGTTATAAAATCCATTAGTGATGATGCTAGGAAAAGCTGTTAGAAAGCATAATGCACGGTAATCAGGGCTGTGCAAAAGTGACAAAAATGTTTGTCGTTTCATGCCGGGGTTTATATAAGAGCTAAATAATTTATTTTGTGATCAAGGCATTTTGGGTTGATTTTTTTTGTTTCATGGAGTGTTTTCAAAATGTCCCTTTTTAACATGAAAAATAAACCCATTTCAGCTGCTTAAATATTCTGGGTTTGATTAAAATAAACACTTTTTTTTCTCTCCCTCTCTCTCTCACATACGATCATTTGAGAATAAATACATAAATAAAAGGAACTTTTTTTCCACTTGAAAATTTTTGCATAAGGGAATTTTTGAGTAAGATCTTCCTGTGCAAAACTGAGTCATTTTTCACGCAGCTGAAATGTACCTGTGCTTCACGTTCGCCGTGTACTTGGAGGTATTAGCGGTAGATGGGTTTAAATGGTCTGCTTATATATTTAATACCTGCCTTTGCAGCATGGACACCCTGTTTGCTTTTTCATTTAAATGCCTCCATAATGTGTCCCCAGCAGCATTTACCAGTTTATGGGGAATCGGTGAAATCAGTGGAGGTGACGGAATGAAGCAGCACCCGCTCCTCCGCGCTAACGAAATCCTTCTGCTCTAGCTTCGTTATTTGTTAGGAATTAAGCACTAAAAATAATACCAGGAATCCACCTGCAGGAAGGGGAGTCCGGGGGGGGGGCTGGACCCTGTTTTCTTGTCCCGGGTGGGATGGAGGGATGGCCCCGCCACGGCAAAAAGGGGTCAGATCCCGAGCCACGGCTGTGAACGGACTCGGGTTTGGGCTGAGGATGTTTGTGGGAATTTGAGAAAAGTCTAAATCTCCCGGTTGCAGGATTTCTTTGTGGTTATGTGGGAGCTGTACTCTGCCAAAATAGGGCTGGGGAAACATTCTGAAATTAAGCAAATATTATGAGAGAGAGAGAGAATTGGCAGTCTAGGGGTTGGTGTACAGAAAACACAGGAACAAGATGCAGGATTAAAAATAGCAGTTGCAGAAGAGAAGTCCATCTAAAGCAGCACACTTTAGGGTTGTTTTAAGATCCCTTCTCTTACATTTTCTCCTCTCCTGTTCAGCCTGATTGCTGCTGTCGAAACAGCTCTTTCAGCCTGGTTTGACCTCTGGTTTTTGGGATGCTTGTGGGAAGTAGGGGATGGGTATTATCTGTCGAAAACGGGCTCCAGATTTGCTCTCTGAAAAATGGTGTGCATATGTACGGGGGATTGTACGAAACGAACGCCCTGGCATCCCCACACCATTTCACACTCTGCAGATGCAGATTAGGTTTTATTGTGTGTGCAAATTTGAGGGTCACTCGGAAGCATCGTTTAAAATAATATCCATGGCAAATTAGTGTATTCGTAGGGTTCATGAAGGCAAGCGAGAGTTTGGAGCTAGGACCAGGGACTGCAGGAGCTCCGGACACACCGTTTATGTGTGTGTGTGTTTTTCTGTGTGTTCGTGTGTGTCTTGTCACATTCTCATCTCGCCCATTTGTTTTTAAATCTCTTTTGCACAGTTTGGACTCAGCTCTGCTGTTGCTGTTACACAAGTGTAAATCTGAAGCAACGGCGGTGAAGTAAATAGCAATACTCTGGATCTGGTCCCATTTTAAAATGAAAAAATAAAAGGGCTTCAACCCTCTAAACAACAGTTCTAAAAATTTAAAAAATTTTTGAGTATTCGTATGAAACTGTGACTGGAAGAAAACAGCCCTTTGGATGGGGCTACGATGCTGCACGGGAGGTACGGGAGCATTAGGTACCAGGTACTCTGGGGCTAATGATGTGCTTAAGATTGAGGGTAGCCGTAAGGTCCTTTTACATGAAAGCATAAAGGTGCTTTATTGTACTTGGAAATCAAGTTCAGTATTTTAAGGAGCTTTTTGTGGAGATCTGAACAGCTAAGCTAATTACTTCAAAGTAATGTCATGCAAAGAAAGTAGCAGTGGCTTTAATTTTCTTCCTCCCATCCTGACAAACCTAAATCCTGTGTAGTTCTTCCTCCTGTTATCAATACCTGAAATTAAAAGCTGTTCAGTCTTCCCTCCTTGCTCCCTTCAGTGGGGTATTGTAACATCCTGCCGTAAAATAAGCTCCGTCCTCCCCCCAGGCTTTCGGGAGTGAAGGTGTGGGGAGTTTTGTGTTTTAACTTTTTGTCTTGCATATGGCAAGTGAGAACTTTACTTCCTACAGTACCAATAAACCACAGTAAATGTCTGTTAACTCTAGGGAACGCGCTCTCTTTTGGTGCCCAGCGTTACAGTAAAATGCTCCATCTTCGGGTTTTCCTGATGCAGCATATGGTTGGGGGGTGTTGGAAATTAAGCTGTGCATTCTGCTTCATTGGCTTACAGCTGTGGTTGGGCACGCCGTGGCTTCGCTATCCAAAGGACCCGCCGCAGAGGACAGCTCTGCTGGGCCATGGGAACGAGGACAGGATTAAATCTCAGCCTAAATTTTTCCAGGTTGAGATGGTGTTGCCTTGTGGGGGGCAGGGAGCATTCCCCTCTGGTATCCCACTCTCCCCTCCCAGCCCTTCTCCCACGGCTGCCAGGTCACTCGTCCTCGTGCACCCATCCCCATCCCAACACGTCCTCCCTGGTTTGGGAACGTTTGCACATCCCAGAGACGTGGAGATGGTCCCAGCGCCTTGGCTTGTCTGCTGCTGGAGAAACAAAGAAACTGCAGCTAGCACAGTTATTTAAAAGGAGCTGTAATATGTTACTGTTATGGGTCATTGCGGGGTTTTTTTTATACTGATATTACCATTATTATCCTCTCCAGCCGTAAAAATTGATTGGTGAGATGAGCAGCCTGCGATAGTCTCTGATTCTGGCTGTGGGACTAAATCTCTCCATCCAGGTGGAGCGGAGGAGGGATGGAGACAGCTCGATCCTGCTCCCCCGCCTCCAGCCCTCCATGAGGATCCCCTCCACATATGTATATGTTGTTTACATCCATACGATACGTGGCAGCTGCCAGGTTGGCTGCCTCGTGCAGGACCCAATGCTGAGGTTTCACACGGGTGAAGCTCTTGCAAAGGGCACCGGGAACTTGATCTGGGTCCTGGGAAGGTGTTTTTTGGGAATTTGAGTCAGGAGTGGGATTATCTGGTGCATAGCCCTGGTTTTGGTGAGTCAGGACAGTATGGGCATGTGTGCAAGAAACTGAGGCTGAAAGTGGATTTGGGGAGGCAAAAGGGAGGGTGCCTGTAAGCAGAACTGGCCACACATCCATGCCTTAAAATACAGAATAAATAGTGGTACGCAACGATGCTCAGAGAGCTGAGCTTTTTTTTCTTTTTAACCACACAATTCCAGCTGCTTTTTCAAGATGACAATACTGTTATTTTGTAAAAAAAAAAAGAAGGAGACTGAAGTTAAAGAGAAGTGAACTGAATTAAGGAAGCTCAAAAGACACACATGGAGCTGGCAAAGCGTGCAGGCGTCCTGGCTCGTAATCCGTTGGACCAGAGCTGATCCCAAAGCGGTGATAAAACCCTGAACTCCTGCCTGCAGCCCTCGTGCGCTGCCTGCTCAACCCCAGTGGCATCATACCATGTCTGGAAACGGTATTCTGGCCTGTTCTCCAATTACTTCGGTGGAGTTAAGCCAGTTTACGCCAGCTGATGAGCTGCCCTCCTGTGTGTATAATTATTCATAGAATGAGATCCACGAAAGTTTAGATTAAGGCCATGGGTACATGAATGGGTCAACATGAGGCATTTCAGCCTGTCCTGCTTTTTAAAAGCTGTATCCACATAATGCAACCCCTTGAAAGCAATTTAACCCCAATAGTGACAAATTTAAACCCTTGAGGAATTAGGGCTAAATTTGTCACGTTTTTCCAGCGCTTGCTTTTCAATGCACAGCCTGCTCATTTCTCACGCTGCCGGGCGCACAGCTGCCACGCTGCAATTTTCCTCCAGGTTTATGCCTTGAGCTTCACGTGGCTGTAGCCGGAGTAATAGGGACGATGGGCATGGGCCGGTCCTCGAGCGCGGAGGAGAGACCTCGTAGCGAGTGATAATGGGGTCTGGATGTTCCCTTTTTGTGGATGTTCCCTTCTGTGGATGTTTCTTTTTGGGGATGTTCCCTTTTCTGGATGTTCCCTTTTCTGGATGTTCCCTTTTCTGCTCCTCTTCTAGACGTGGAGGAGAAAGGCAGATCAGCTCTGGTGCCCTCCAGCCCGGGGGATGCTCCTGCCCAGACCTTCTCCCTTGGGGACACCAAGTGGTGGTAGAGCAGCCCAGGGTCTTGTGCCACCAAAGCTCAGTGTAGACCTGGTCTACATGACCTCAACCTCACTGGGCTTTTGTTTGCTTCTCTGCAAAGTGATGGAGATACCGCATCCCTCCTGGCTTGTGCTTTAACCAACACCTCGTTCCTGTAGCAGCCCTGGGCTGCAGGCGGGTCCCAGTTTGGCAAAGATAGGCTGAAGTCTTCTTGACTTCAATGTGCTGACGGACACGTGCTAAATGAAGGTCTCGGTTCCCACCATGGGAGATTAAATCTGGGGTTTAGTGATTCTCCAACTCAAGCGCTCTGCTGCTGTCTGGTCCCAGGGCTTGGCTCGTTTAAATCCCTTTTGGTGATGTTGATCCATACAGATTTTTTTCTGCGTCTTCACCATGCTCAGTTTTCTTTCTTTCTTAAGCTAATTTTTTTGCAGTGCATATAACAGAGAGTGTCACCCATGCAAAAAATCTTTCCTGATCTTCATTGCGGTGACCAGAACTCAGTACCAGGCTTAAAAATAAAAGGCAATTTTACCCATCCAAACCTGGGCTTGAATCTTACAAGGGAATTTAAAATTCCACAGACCTCTAAAGGTGTTGAGGGCAACAAATTAATTATTTTCAGGATTGGCTTTTAATTTTTTTAACCTGTCATATTAGTCGAAATGGTATCAGAATATATAACAATCATGCCTCAAACAGGAGGCATGTGACACGGTGAAACATGCAAAACCTGCTTATTATGTAATGAGGTTTGCATTGATTTGAAAAATATACCATGCCAAAACCTTCACACGTTGCCCTGCTTTACAAAAATAAATAAAATAAACGGGGAAAACCTCAGGGAAAAATTTCTGACAGTCCCTGAGTGCTGCAGGGAGACGCCAGCTAGTTAGGAAATATTGCGGTGTCAGTCTGATTTCATTTATACAATTTATTTTATTGAGAAATATTGGCTAAAATAAATTTCCAAAACAAATGTTATGACTTTCCATCCTCGGCGAGCGAGGTGCCTGGATTTCTCATCAGATGAGTGTGTAGATCCCGCTGAAAGTGAAATGCATTTGCAGGCAGCGCAGCAGCCGCACAGCTAACAGGGCGCAAGGAGAAAGGGATTTGAGAGTGTTAAAATAACATTGGGTCAGTTCTTTAAGGATCGTGTGGTGTCTGATCATAGCATTATTATTAATATTACCACCAAGGGCCATAATGTCGAGTGCTGAGATGGAAAGTGCCGCCGCGCTGACGCAGGGGGATGCCTGAGATAAATTTCCATTTAGAGGAATCGCTTTGTTTTTATATCCTTCTCCCAGCCCAGGTTTGTGTGCAGGGCCAGAACACGGACACGAGCGGCTGCTGCTGGCCCGGGACGAGGGGACACGGTGGCTCCCGGTGCCCCTGGGAGCTGCCTCAAAATGCAGACACCAGTTTCTGGGCTTCTCACCTTCCCCTGGGCTTTTGCAGGAGCTTTTGGGCTTTCCAGGCTCCGGCACGGGGCAGCCAAGGCTTTTGGGTTGTATTCTGCTGGAAACTGCTCGTTCGTCGCCTGGCTTTGCTGGGTCTTTTCTAATTCTGGGCAGTACTCAGCTCCTTCGGCAGTTAGGACTTTCAGAGGTTCCCACTCTGAAGTGTTTGAGCATAGGCTCATTTAAAAAAAAAAAAAAAGCGTCGCTTGTTTTGAATCACAAAAAAAATCCGGGCTGAGAAGCTGCTGGGGATGCTTTCTCATTTTCACTTTTTTTCCTGTCTTCCTAAAATTCGCTGTGCCTTTGCTTTGTTTTGCTTAGTTAGTTGCTATGTTGGAAACCCCGTTTACTTCAAATCAGAAACACAAATGTTTTCATCCCACTGTAGTTATCAAGGTCTTTGGAAAAAACGCAATGGCCACGTCCCCTCATGGACACCTGTGATCCGGGAGGGCAGTATGATAATCTGTGTTAAGACTTGGCCTTTTAAGCTTTTTTCATATTTCAGTGTTAAAAAACCCCCACAACATATCACTATCGCTGCATTCCTTTTTGCAGGCAGAACCGAACAGGCTCTAAAGGAAATACTTAATTAGGTGCTTAACTCTGTGCATGAAATTAGATGGGAATTTGTCAGTACTTTAAATTTCTCAGTGCATCAGGGCTTTAAAAGTAGGTGCAGGCAGTGCTGCCTCTTGTACAAAGAGTTATTTTACTGCTCCAAATGCCCCAAACACCCAGAAACTAGTGAACGTTGGTGCGGTGGGACTGTCCGGGGGACAGCCGGTGCTCGGGGTCAAGGGGTTCTGGTGTAGATCAAAATATGGCCCAAATAATTCAGAGCAGCGTTTGGGGCAGAGGTATGTGTGATGGTCTCGTGGGTGTTGATCCATGGCAGTGAATTTACCCCATGCAAAATGAGCGATGGCAGGATAAAACCCTGTTCTTCCCCAGAGTAAATCATGATGTAGTGGAAAACGGAGCCCCTGTTGCATAAGTCAAACCTGGAGAAATGTGAAGACATAAAATAATTTAAAAAAAAAAAAAAAAGATTTAAAGTATGCAAACCATACTGAAAACTTGATTAATTAATTACAACCAATGGACTAAATTCTGCTCTCAATTAACACATGCAGCCCCATTGAAATTAATGGGGTTGCACATGTGCGCGGGCAGAAATTGGTGCGATAGGTTTATTACCACAAAATGGCAATTAATAACGGTTCTCCTTTTATATTTTCTATTATAGCCTATTAATATTCCCAGTCCTTGGAATCGCACCACTACCACGACAGCAGTTATGAATTAGGAGCTGGGGGAACCCCCTTATTTTTTTTTTCCCTGAAAGAAGTTTCTGTTACCAAAAGTTTGCCTAGTGTTATTTTTATAGCCGAGTGAGAGAGAATTTACAGGGAGCTGAAATCATTGAAGCTAATTAGCTGAATGGCCCTATTATTTATCCAGGGACACGTAGTACAATAATTGCTATTGCAGGTTTGAAGCATCTCAGGGATATTAATTCCAGAGCTTTCATGTCATCTCAGTACAGTAAAACTTCCTAATGGCACCCTGAAGGTGCATAATCTCATTTTAAAACTACTTTTTCTTCTTTTTTTCTGAGGGAACTGGCAGAATCTCCTTCCATAAAAGCTGAAAAAGGGGAAGAACTCATAATATTTTCCTCATAAGAAAGCAGTTATATTTTCTTATTATTTTTTCCACTCTCTGACCTTTCTTGCTTCCCGATGATGGGCCTGCCAGAGCACTTCATCAAAAGTTTCCCTGAACTTTGATCTTCTGCCGCTCACGGCGGCGGCCGTTTCGGCAGCACCCTGGGGACAGGGATGGTGGGGGCTCGTGTCCCCCCTGGGGCTCCTTCAAAAAGCGGAGAAGGGACGAACAGAGGCCTGATGTCCTCACAGAAAGGACCTGCCAAGGTTCTAGGTTAGTCCGGTGGGATGGAAGATGTTGGGCTTTACCTTCTCCCATGGGGCAGCCCAGGAGCTCTTGGGGGTCCCCCAGGCAAGGATGGCGCCAGGAGCTTGGGGCAGAGCCTCTGCCCCCTTCTCCTGTCCCTGCACACCATTAAGAGCGGGTGTTCACCGACGATGCCGAAGGACAGAGTTTTCAGGAGCTGGGAGCAGGACGAGCTCTGCACCGTGGGGGGGTTTGTGTGGTGGAAGGTGTCTCACGCTGCCCGGGGAGCACGGCTCACGGCACGTCCCTTTTGCTGCAAGGTCCCGTCTGCCTGCCTTGACTGTGTCACAGCCGGTGCCTCAGTGCAGGTACCAAATTCAAGGCAGTCCCGGCCCAAAAACGCTCCCAATCCGGGCACGCAAGGCCGGTACAGATGGGAGAGAGCAGTGAAGTCCCCGCGGTGCCACCAGCAGTTGTGTGGAACGCTCAAATTCACGTCTCCCCAGCTCCTGCCCCAACCCGGGTCCTCCCAACTAAGCTCCGTCCCACCTGAGTTTGCACTGTTGTACCTGGCAAGCGCTTTTCACCCGCTGGGGCTGAAATAAAGCATCCGCCGGAGAGGAAAGTCAAGATGAAGCCCAAACTTCTCCGTTCCTGTAGTTGACAGATGGCTCAGATTCATCCCCCTCACTTCAGGCCGTCAGACGGGAGCCTGGGTGAAGACCCCGAGACCTTGGGGCAGAGTGAGGCATCCCCCGGGAGAGGTTTGCATCTGGCAAGGGGAGGAGGCGTTTTTGCCAACGGAGACATCTCACACGGGTATCAAAAGTTAAAGGAGGTGAGTCCAGGCTTTAGACGGCACAGGACTGGCCCTCCGTAGCAGCTGCGTGATGAGCAGTGAGGACAGGTCTTGCACCAAAGTCCTTTCCGGAGTCTGATCGGACTCTTCCAAAGATGCTCATATCCACAAAAAGAAGCAGCTGCGGTACCCGGTTCAGAGCGAGGTACCTTAAAGCATCACCCCAGCCCTTGCAAGGACGGGGTGCGGGTACCTGGGAGATGCTCAGGTCGCTGTGCCTGTGGCTTGGGGCTGGACGCCGGTGTGGAAATAAGTGGTTTTAACCAGCCAGGGTTTGCGATAGAAACGTTGATGGGCCTTTAATTAGAACCATGTGAATGGCGCTGCTTTCACTTTAATTTAGCTTGATTTAAATGACACTCGTGGGCCAGATGAACCAAAGTCACTGGAGCTACACCAATTTACACCAGCTGAGGATTTGGCAGTAAAAGGGGGGGATGAAGGTGATTCCCTGTACTTTGTTTTAACCCAACAATCTTTACAGCCATCCATTAAGGCGCTCCACCAGGCATTTCTCCTTCTGCAGAAGAGGTTTCAGCGGAAGAAATAAAGCTGTGAAGATTCAGTTTTCACTTTGTTTCTCGTAAAGACAGTCAGACTCCAACATAAACAACAATTTACACCCAGCATTTATTCTGGAAATTACAGTATCGTGCAGCTAACGCACACAGATAAATAATGTTTTATGGGATTCTGTGGAGTCCTTTCAGGGTAGCGGATGTTTAGTAGAACTAGAAGACTTAGAAAACGGAGAGCTCCGGCTCTAGCTGTTAATCCTGGAAAATACAAATGCAGAGCAGGCTCCCACAATTAAAAAGATAAAATAAATTCCTCTGTGTTTACACTCTTTTCTTTAAAAAACATCTTTATTAAACATTCAAGGAGACAAGTCCTCAAACCTTCCAAGTCAGAGAGAGTTTTGTGTTTGTCATGTTTCCAGCTCGTGGTAGGAAAAACTGGTCAGAGCTCCTCCATCCTCTGAAAAAGGTGTTTATTTAATGATCCCCATCTTGTCTGAGCTGTCCTGGTGCAGGCTGACCCCACAGGTGATGGGTAACCTTTCCAGGCACCACCGTGGCAGAAACGTACCTGGGCTTTGCCGCTTTGCATAAAATATAGGGAAAAATGGCTGGATGTAAAAAAATCTGTCATTTTTGCAGCGGACTCAACACCAAAGGGAGTCAGTATGGGAAACTTCAGCATAAAACCTCTTGATGTGTCGATGGACCGAGGGAGAAGTGTGGGCTCTCTGGCAGGAGCTGTCTGGAGGAGCTCCTGCAACTCCCCAAACCCAAGGGGAGCCGAGGCACATCTGACACCAGAGAAAGGGGCCTTAAAACGTCAGGATCCTCTTGTGAGACGCAGCTGGTCCTTAGGTCCTTAATACTCATTTTATCCTGGCAAAAGTGGCTGAAGTGCCTGAGGTGGCAGCTCTGATCTCTCCAGGACTTTTAGAGGCTGGATGTCCCCATGGCTGTGCAGCCGTTGGGGCAGGAGCCGAGATGCAGGGCTGAGCTGGAGCATCCCCTGTTAGGGCTTCAGCAGAGGAGTGTTGTCAGCTCGTTTCCTCCCACAAAACTTTCACCCTTTTAGTCAGGATACCTCCAAAACACACTGTTCGTAAAATCAAAGGTCGGGGTCCAGTGTAATAAAACAGTCCGGGGCATCCATTCCCCGGGCAGGACGAAGCAACATTTAGTAAACTGTTTGAACAAGAGTCCACTTGTCCTAATTAATGTCAGCCTGTCACTATTATTATTAGTTAGGGGGTTTTAACTGCTTTGCCCAGAATTTGTTCTTTGAAGCACGGTGTTTCCCATCCGATTGCAGCTTTGCTGTAGAGGATCGCCTCCTCGCTACAAATACCGCAGGGGTCAAAAGCGCCGTCGTCTTGTCAGGCTTCTCCTGCTCGTGGGATGGTGGAGGCTGAACGTATCCGTATGCTGCTCAGGCTTCCTTTCCTGTTTAGTTTGTTGCTGGCTGCGGAAATGCAATGTTTAGGGTAGGGGTTGCTGGCCCCCGGTCCCGACTCAGCCGCGGTTTGATGTACGACCCCGGAAAAGTCTCTGCCTGCGCTGACCTGGTTACTCCACGAGAGCGTGGAGGGATGGCTGTATGGGGTTTTGGTTTTATGGCACGTCTGTCGTAAGAAGGTGGATATGACAGCAGGCTAGGATGGAAAATTAATGCTTGGCATTGAAAAAGTAGGGAATTAGGCTGTGGAATTCAGACTCAAGGTTTTGTGGCCCGAGCTCTTAAAAGAGTGGGAAAGCACCAGCCCCAGGAATGGTTGTGTGTGCAGGCAAGGATGGGCGAGCTCCAGCGGTTTCTGAATAAGCTGTTCCTCCTGCAGAAATACCCATGTCCTTTCTGGTCCAGAGTTGAACGTTGCGAGCCAGAAAGTACCTGGTGTGATATGAGTTGCCTGCCCAAATCTTCAAACAAGTAGAAAAACTAGGTCAAAAAGGTGGCAGTTTTCCCCATTCTGCTCAAGAGAACATTAATTACAGGGCCTAAATGTGGCTTTTCCAGTATAAAGCTGTGGAGTATCAGGTCTTCAAAACAGGGGCCCAACAATACAGCAAACCCACATCTTACGTGAGGTCCTCATGTGCCATTGCAATATAAAACGTAGACCGTGGAAATGTGGGATGCAATATAAAACGAAGACCATGGAAATGTGGGATGTGCCAGCTCACATCAGACTTGTGGCCCACTTTGTCCAGTAGCCGACGCCTACAAGTGACCAGCACCAGCTGCTTTGGAGAGTCACAAGAAAACCCGTAACGGACAGTGATGGAATAACTTGCCTATATTTAGAAATTCCCTTCTGACCCTTACTGCTTTATGGCTTGAAGCATAAAGGTTTATAGTCCTTAACTTTTATCTTGCCTAATGAAGCTGCAGATGTTCGTGCTATTCGTGTAAATATCTAACCCGTATCAGTGCAGGTAAACAAGAGGGTACATTAATCCTTGCCACATCGCCTGTGATTTAGATACGCTAATGGAGGGGGTGCCTGGATTTGTGGGTGGTTTTGATTTTGGCCCCATCAGAGCTGCTGATGGGTCCCCCTGGTCCTGCTTCCATCCCAGGGACATCTTATGGGGGGACTTCATAAACCCATGTATGAGACGCCTGTGCAGGTTTCTTGCCTTTTTTGCTTGCAGATCCCATTTTTGTTTCACTCTTACCCTCTCCTTTCCCCTCTGTTGTTGGTTAAAATGAACCTCAAGAGGAAGGGAACTGGCCTGGCGCGTCCCAGCTGCGAGAGACGGAGCGAGAGGCATTTACAACCTGACAGCAAGATAAAGATAAAGATGAATCTGAAGCCTCGGTGGCTGTTAGCGAGGGGAGGAGGAAACGTTTATGGCCCCATCTGCCGGCGTTTCAATAGGATGGGACCAGCTTTATGGCAGGAGCCTCCAGTGCCACTTCCTTCCATTTGGGGACAAGGATCTGATTTCAAGCTGTTCCCGGCGGTCCCGCTGTTTGCCCCGTTGTTTGCCCTGGAGCCGGGGCAGGAAGGAAGGAAGGGAGGCAAACGGCGATGCCGCAGGGACCCGGTGGGGTCTGTGGGCACAGGTCGTACCCACGGCCTCGAATTCAGGATGCGCGGTGGTCGAGATTAAGGAGCCAGCCCGGAAAAGTGGGCTCCGGGGGTATTAGTGTGGGAGCCAGGGAGCAGCGCGGCTGCCTGTCCGGCGAGCCTCTCCACCGCTCTTACTTTCCCAATCACCTAGTTTTATCAATGATCAACGATATCCTCAATGATCAGTGATATCCCCTACACAAACAGCATTGCAACTTGCATGCAGCTGCTGCTGCTTTTTTAGACCTGGAGGAGTTGAAGTTGTTCCTGCTGCTGGGGCAGCTCATGCGAGAGAGTCTAAATCAGGCTGGACGAGGATCAGCCCCATCTTAGTTTTTCTAATAGTAGGGAAAAATTACAGTCGTCTTCCTGTTAGGACAGAGTGCCTTACGTTGAAGATTATCAAGCACTTTACACTAGAGGTTAACTGGTGTTATCCCTGTTTTGCAGCTGGAGAAAATTGATAGTTTGAGAGGTAAAATGGTGTTTTCAGGGTCAGTGGCGAGCCGGGAGCAGCATCCTGGTGGGTTTGCTGCACTTTGCTGGGAGTCGGCACCAGACGCCGAGCCCTCATGCAGGGGCATTTACCACTTGGGTCTGATTTCAAATGGCTACCCAAATGTCTGTATTTTCTGCAAAATCTCTCTGAGAAGAAGTTGTACCAGTTTCCCCAGGCAGGTGGTCTCTCCCTTCTCCTCCGCGCTGGCTCTGTGCTCGGCTCTGGGACTCCACAACAGCTTCCACAAATATTTGCTCCATAATATGACAAGGTGCCAAAAGAGACCCAGAGCAGCAAGAAAATCTCTGGGAAAAACAATTATAACACACCTGCGATTTTTTTTTTTCCTCCAGTAACCATAGCAATAATCTTTTGGTATCTTGGGGTTACTAGGCAGCTTTCAAAAGGCTTGGAAATTGCAAGCGGCCGAATCCTGGCAGGTGCTGAGCAGGTCCTGGGAGGGGAGGGCAGTGTAGCATCTTGCAGGAGCAGAGCCCTGAATGGTTTTAAACCACGTAACCTCCCACCTCGCGGCCTCGGCAAACTCTTTATGCGTGTGAGCGTGCGTGCAAGCGCAGCCCTCCCTTGAAGTGGTTAACTCAGCTGTGAAGCCTTCTATCAGCCGTAATAGCTTCAAGGTGGGGAATAAAAAATGGAGAGTGTTTAAATTGTTAATGGGTTTCATGTTCTTGTCACTGTTGAGGGTTTGTTCCCTTTTATAAACTCATAGTTTTTGGTTGACATTGCTTTTATGTGAGCCATCAGCCAGTTGGTGATGGTGTTCCTGTGTTAGACCATTACTGCCGGATTGTATTTGCAGTAAAGAAAGAGAATGGAGGCTGTAAATCTACAGCCAGAGATTTAGGGCTCTGTTTCTCTGCAGTTTAGGTCCATGTGCTCGGGAAGTCCATTCTCCTCCGGCAGAATTACACCCCTCCGAACGCTCCTGCTCCGGCGCTGATGGACGGCGCTCATTGCCTCGCTGCAGCCGATTCGGTTGAGCCTGGAGGGCGGCAGGGGATGGGGAAGGCGGATGCCGGGCAGGGGAGCGGTTTTATTCTGCTCCGCCTCAGCCCCTAACTTTCCTAAAAGATGGGGAAAGTGGAGAAGAGAATAATTGCTCCGGACAGGGCAGATCCTGCTCTTGCTCGGGATGGGGTCCGCTGTGCGTTAACCCCTTTGGCCCTGCACGGGGGCCATGCGAGCGCTTTGGGCTTGTTGGCACACTCCGAAAAGGGGCAGAGGCTTTCGCTGCATGTAAGGACAGCCCAGGCACAAGCGCAGTCCCCCCTGGTAAACCTGCCACCACAGTCAATCACATCCCTATGGCCCTCATGTCTTTTTCCTCACCGGGTCTCTGGCGATGGACATTTTGCATTAGGAATTGTCTTGGTAAATTGTGCCTTTGCTGAGACTTCCCAGAAAACCTGGAACAGGGACCCAAGCAGTTCCGAGTTCTGGTCTTGGCTTTGCCCACTGATTTATTGTAAGCTGCATAAAGTACAAAGTGAAGGTGGTGGGTTGTTAGAAGAACTAATTGCCTGTGTGGGGCTAAATTCTCGTGGCCACTGGCACATTTAGCCCGGGGCTTACCCCAGCAGGAACAAAGTCTGAGCCAGCTGAGAGCTGGGCGATGAGTACTTGCAGGCGTGGAGGGGAGCAGGAGGCGGTGAAGTGAGTGTGTGTGATGCCTTTGCCCCTTTCTTCTGCAGAGAAGAGCCAGCGGCTGGATGCAGAGTGGTCCCTAAAACCCCCTCCAGCACATCTGGACTTGCTCCCCACCACGCCGCGTCAGCCGCAACACCAGCGTGCATGATTTAATTGCACACAGCCGCTGAACCCGTGTTCGCCCATTAAGGGCATCAGATGATCTCTTCATGAGCTGTCAGCCCAAATTGAGCCTAAAGTCTGGTGCTTAAAAGATCTAATTTTCATAATTACCCAGGACCGCTCCTGCCTGCCTTCATCCCTCTCCCCCTCTTGCCACCCATCCCCACGCAAAAGCTGCGCCGAAGGGCACGATCCCAGGGGACTCACGGCTACCTCTGCTCCGAGAGGCTGCGGAGTTCATCCCGGGGTCAGGCACGGATCCTGCACAGGGAGCCTGGGGTGCTCTTTGGCCTCTCAGGCTGGTGCAGGTGTCTTTTGGGGGGCCGGGGCCACCAGCATCATTTAGTCCTCCTTTTGGAAAGAGGAGGTGTGGGAACGTATAAATACAGCCTGAACGGGGCTGTTCCTTCCCTGCGCTGGGAGCCTACTGCAAAACTGTCAGCTCTAAGCATTGCAAAAGCCCAAGCCAGCCTTCCCCGCTCTTCCCCTTCCTCTTTCTCCTCCTCTTCCTCCCTCAGAACAAAAAATGGTGACTTTTCGGCTTTCAGAGCGCGTGCTGCCTGGGAGCTGGATTCAGGCAGATGGAGTCATGCGTGCACCCTGGTACTTCGCACCGGCACACCCCTCACCACCCTCCAGGTCGAGATGGTGCTGCCCATAATTCTGAAGTGTCGTAAATGTAGGGTCTGATTTTGTTGCCTGTTTCCTCCTGTGTTTTAAAGCTTTTCTTTCCTCTACAAGGAAAATGAAGCTGTGTGTTGTGTATTCACGGGACTCCAGGAGCACAGGGCTTTAAAGGAAACATTTGCAATACTCATGATGAAATCACACAACTGGCAAGCGATCATGCAGCGGGGATCAGTGAATTCTCCCTCCAGCTCACTGCCCGCTAGCTGCCGCTAAGGGTGATCAAAGGGGGAGCTTTCGGAGTCTGGCCCTCTCCCCAAGAAGAGGTTTTATCCTCTGAGATTGGGGTCTGGAGGTGCTGCCCCCCTCTCAGGTCCACCAGGCTCATGTAGGCTGAAGCATTTGACCCCAGCGCAAATATTCACCATCTCTGTTGGTCCAGCTCTGCTGCAAAGAGCCCCCAGATGCATGTCACACCGGCTTAAGGCCATGCCACATCTGGGGCTGGTTCCTCCCTGCCTGAGGTACTGGTTTCAATACCTCGTACCAGTCCAGGACAAGGTATTTCTCATTCCGGCTGCCAGTTATTTTGCTCTCGATGGCTGTAGGCAGCGGGGGGTCCTGCAGGCAGAGCAGGGTGATAATTTCCTGCGCTTGCTGCCCTATGGGTGTATATATGTGTGTATGTGCATATATATGCACATATGCATATATGCATATATATATTATCATAAGTGAAGGTTGAGCACATTACTCAAACCTCAGCTTTTCCCTGAAGTCCGTTGTTTACAGAGACAATGCCTGTCCCTGGGGCTCACTCCCATAAAACCTTATTATCATATATTCCAGGGCATAAACTTTAGACGTCAGCCCCGGCACGCTGCTCCTGAGCGAAAGCGGGCTTGTTTTGTCTTCCATTTTCCTCTGGTTTTATTCTTACTGCTGCAGTTTTTATTTTTGTTAGGATATTTGATCCGCAGGCTGATACACTACTTATTCTTCTAATAAGACGGGAAATCCTGGGAGACCGTTAATGGACCCCAAATACCTCTATCTGGAGCCCATTAAAGGTTTTAATACCGCACAGGCAACACAATCACCAAACCTGCCTTCCCGCTCCATACAATTTGCTCCTGGCTGTGCCAGTGCAAATTGGGGATGGGGACCATGCTGGGACCTCAGCGGAGCCGCTCCGGGTGCCGCCTGCCGTTAGGCCGGGCTTTGCTGCCGTCTAACACCGCTGATTGCCAGAAATCAGGAACGCTGCCCCATTCCCCAACCTCCATGTTAATGTTATTGATGTCAGTTATTTAGTGATGCCATTTCCATCCTCCCTCTCGCATCCCTGTCACCAGCGCGGGGCCGGCTCGCTGCTGCTTTATTGTTGCTGATGACCAGATTTCATTGATGCCCCTGTGTTTTCCGAGGATTTTTTGTTTTTTTGCACTACTTGACTCTCTCTCCCCCTCTGTAGTGATACCTCAAGCCATGCAGAAATCTCTCTGCGTGGCCTGCAGGCCTCTTGCCTTTCTCTAGAGGGCTAATCCAGCATTATAATATAGTAACAGCAAAAAGGCACCTCCTTTTACTCCCCCCACCCTGTTTCATTCTTTTTTTTTTCCTTTTTCTTTTCTTAATTCACTGTCTAGTGAGTTTCTGATTGACTCAAAGACCAATTAAAGTAAAATTTAATGGGAGAATAGATTAACTCCCTGAGGTTCCCCTGCCATCCATCACATTTTTATAGCAGGAGCTGTGAAGAAGCTCATAACTTCATGCTGTGAATGTGATAATAAAGAGGGCACGGAGAGGATTCCGATTTACTGCCGGGCTGATGTGCACCGGGATGGGATTTACTGCCCCAGTCCCATCCTCCTTTGATTTGGAGGGACGTCACCGGATCTGCATCCAGCACCGGCTCGCGGAGACTGGAAGATGGGATGGCGAGTTGGATCCCGCACCTCCGCGGCTGAGGAACCATCTCTGGTGTTGCATCCTCAGTCTCGGTCCTGGTTGCTGATAATGACAGGGAGGTTGGAAACGAGGGGGGGTTGTCAGGAGGCATTGCAGCTCCCTGCCCCTACCGCTGCTCTGTGGGTCCCGGAGAGCCCGGGAGACACGGGTGGGAGGCCGTCCCTTGCCATGGAGACAGGCACGAGCGGTGGCAGGGAGACGGTGGCAGGCAGAAGTGACATGCCCAAGGCCAGGCAGGACATCGGTAGCGCTCCCGACACGGGAACCCGGTGGGACTCTGCTCCTCGTCCGCAGCATCGGGGACTTGGCGAGGGGATGTGTTTTTCTTAGCTGAGGGTCAGAAGAAATGCGAGGATTACAAAGAAGTGTGTTTCCTCTGGGATGGATTATAAAGGGGTTGTGGGGGGAGAAGGAGGAGGGAAAGACAGGAAAAGATGCATCTCCCCTGGTGGGTTTCAGTGAAAAGGTTTGCGTGTGCAACAGCAATGAACTGAAGAAGAGAGAGAATTTATCTGGAAATAATAGAAACTATTTGTTGGATTTTCTAGGCTGAAGATCTGGAGTTAATCATTATTCCGCAAAACCCTGAATGATGTTTCTTGCAGCTTTCCTACATAGATAGTGTTCCGGTGGGAGTGCTCCTAACGGTATTTTGTCAGGCACTATCAGCAGTATTGAGCCAACCTGAGCACCCGATTATTAATCCTTTTCTCCCAGTGACATGACGGCAATCGATGTCTGAACAAGCTATTGAAACTGCAGCAATCAACTGGACTCCAGTTAATCCAATGGGATCCTGACTTGGGGCCTGGCAGAAAGAGGGTATTTTAGGAAAACCTGAGCTCGGTCTGAGCTGCGTCTGCTTGGCTGTGATGCTGAGCCTTCTTATAGATGCCGATGTATATAGGAGCAGGAACCTCATCCTGCCTGGTGGCAGGAGGTTTTAAGATGTTGTAGCACCATGTATTTCACCTGCATTAATGTTATTAATTAATTACAGGCATTAGCGCATCTTGTTGCCCTGGATGAGGAAAAATAAGGGGGGTTTGCATGATTTTTACATGCAGAGAATCTCACTACATGCACACACGTGCAAACACATGTGCGTGTGTGCACACGCCGGCGGCTGTTTCTGGTATGAGATGTATCCAGGGGAAGATGCTTTTCCCCCTCCTGGGGGGCAGTGGGGACACGGGTGGCCGTGGGCGGGGGGGGGCAGTGCCATCTGCTGGTAAATCTGCTGTGTTTTCACATGAGGATTTCTGACTCGGCGAGTGAGGCCGGTGTTTTTCCGTGGGCTGGTGTGTGGTGTGGGGGTCTGCTTCCATCCCTGATGCATCCCCCAGGATCCTGGCCGGAGCCCCGGCGGGTTTGCTGACCCTGTGGGTAGAACTCAAGGGACAGAATCTCCTCAGGAAAATAGAAATAGAGGAAGAAATGAAGCAAAAGCATTTACTGTCCCTTCCACTCTTGTTGGCTGCTGGGGGGGATCACATCCCGGCGGGGCGATGTCCATCTGTCCCTGGGACTGTTGGGTCCCCATGTTCAGGTCATCTCCACAGCTCTGCTGAGAGCACAGCGAAGGATTTGTAGCAGGAATCTGGGGACTTGAGCAGGTGAATGTCACTGCTTAACCTGGTGCACGGGCTCCGTCCTCAAGTGGACCCACGGGAGGGCAGAAATTGGGGGAAACCCCATTTCTTGACTCAGTGGTTGGGCTGTAGCCATTGCCTCTCACCTACGGCATGAAAAAATGAGCTGAGACACGTGAGCCCTGCTCAGGTAAACGATGTGGTGGAGGCAGAAGCAGGGATGCAAAGGCAGAGGGAGAACTCTTGGTTTTGGGATTGTCCCGGAGCCTCCGCACCAGCTCGGCCCTATAGAATCACCGTAATGGTAAAAACTGGCTCCCTGAGGGTCTGTGCCCTGTCCTGCGACATCAGGGTGGAAGAGCGGGGCTGGGAGAGTGGCTGGGTCTCACCCCACGTTGCTGATAGATATTCAGTGTATAGAGAGATGGGGGATGCTTCGGATATCCGTGGCCCTTGCCTCCAGAGCTGCCGCAGCACCGTCCTGCCACCGCTGACGGGGCTTTACGGATGCACCCGAAGCTCTCGGCCACACCGGAGCCAGCCCCGATGGTCGGCGACCGCCCGCGGTTCCCCACCGGTGCCCACCCTCACGCGGGGCTGAGCCCGCTGAGCCTGCCCGGTGCTCATCCCATCCCCAGCAGCTTCTCCTGCCAGGTGGGACGGCCCGTTTTGGGGCGGCTGCCGTGGGCTGTCAGCCCCGGCGAACGCCTACTAATAAGGTTGGCCATTAAGGTGGGTCAGTGATGGATGGGCTGTGTTGCCGTGCCCCAGCCCGGCGTGTGCTGAGACACTCCCTGACCAGCAGCTGTTGTACTGTCTGCCTTGTTAAGGGTCTCTCTCGGTGACATCAGCTATACATCAACCTGGCTGATGCCTTTGATTATTTGGACAGCTCTTGGCATGATGAATCGTTGGGATTGATCTGCCTTTTCTTCACGTTCGCTCCTTGCCCTGTCTCTCCCGACTCTCTCTGCTCTTCAGCCACAAATCCTTTAAAGGTTAGCACCTTCCAGGGCGTCCCGCTTAAACAACTGCGGCGTCTAAAACGTGGCACTGAGGAATCTATACGCTGTGAGATAATTTCTCAGAGAGAAAGAGAGACTGAGGTGGGATGGCAGGGGAGGGCAGGTAGCTCTGAGCTGGCCCTGGGGAGAGGTGACAGCTGGGGGGGGGGTGCGGGAACGGCTCCGTCATGGCATTGCCAGCTTGGTGATCCACGTTGCATGACAGCTTCAAAAAGGGGCAAGAAATGAGCGTGTCTCAACTAACCCTGGTGCTTATTGCAGCCCGGGGAGGCTAAAGCACAAAATGCTTTCTGGGAACCTTTCCCCTCCTCTGCTTTGCAGTAATTATCCCTTGCAGCTTTCGGTAATTGCTAGATGTCTGTTCGTGGCTCATCAGGATGCTGCTGCGATGCTCGGCCTGATGATGGGGGATGTGTGGTTACTGTCCTGCATCTCCCCGTGACACCCTCTCGTGGGTTGTGGTCTGGGTCCCGGTGAGGAGCTGTGCTGCCAGCATCCCTCCCTGCCAGGGACTCGCCAGGATTTGCCTCCTAATGCAGTTCGCCCTGTTGTCACGAAGACACTTTCCCTGTGACCCTGTCAGCAGAGTAAATAGAGCCGGGCAGAGTCTCTTAAACGTCCTTCTGATGGATGAGTCCCACAGCGTGTTTTGGACCGTCCTCTAAAAGAGGAACTGCCTGTACCGGAGGAGTCAGAGATGCTGATGGGCATTTTCAACTCCATTCTATGAGCTCTTGGCCTTGTTTTTTGTTGAACTCTGTTATACATCCACGGGGTTTGTTCCAGCTCTGTTCTCCAGAGCCATCCTGTAGCAGCTTCCAATGCCTATTTTGCTCATTCACTGAGTTTTTCCCTGGTGCGAGAGCTCTGGCGAGCTCTCTTTCCCTGCCTCAGCTGCTAAAGCCTGACCAAAACATTCTGGGTGCTGCCTGAAGGCATCACGCAGTCTGCAGCAACCAAGGCTGGAAGGAATTTATGTCCCTCCATCATGGACCCCCAGTAGACAGTGTTGCTCCTGGGGTCACATCCCTGCTGTTCTGGCAGTCCTGTGGCCAACCTTGCATGTTTTATAAGCTGCAGTACCCCTTAGCCATGAGCGCCTTTGGCTGCAGGCTCTGTCCAGGAGGTGCTGGGTACCAGCATCCTCTGCAGGATGCGTGCTGGGGCTCGGAGGTGTTGTGGACCAGAGCCGAGGCGTCTCCTCACCGGTCCATCTCCCCTGCCCATTGCTCCAGGGCAGCACTGGAACCTGGGGATGCACGGATGGCTGTTTACCTGTTCCCCTTGCTCAGTGCTGGGAACCGGCTCCCTCGGCACGCCGTGGCCTGAGCGGCAGCCAGCACGGGCTGTCTCTTTGCATCGCTTTGAACTCTTATCTGTGGCGTCTCCTGATTTTCAGTGGAGCAGACGGTTGAGCCCCATGCGGGTCCTGATAACCTTTCTCTTGTTCATTAAGGGCCCACTTAGTGCTCTGCAGGACTGAAGCGAGACAGTCTGGAAGAGAGAAGCAGCACAGGGCTTTTAGCCTGGGTAATGCAAAACTTCATCAATAATCTTCCAAACACAAACCCAGAGCTTAAATACAATTCTATAGTGTTCCCCAAACTGCCCCCAAAGAAAGAAAAACCTGCAAGGTTAAGGCAGAGCGTCTCCTTGTGAGCTGTTGTGCTTGGGGAGGGTGAGTTTGCCCAGCTGGGTCCTTAACAGCACCGTGTGTGTATGGGCAGCTTAACTCTTTGGGGCAAGGACCGTGTGCTGGGGGTGATGGATGAGATGGTCTTTCCTCGCTCCTGACCGCTGCTGATGTTTTGGTTGTGCCAGTGGCAAAAGCACGCTGCTGAAATCCAGCGGAGAGCCGCCTGGGATGGCAACTGGGGCGGGCTGCAGGGCTTGCACGAGGGAGTTGGTGAAGCAAGAGCCAAATTATTTGGTTCAGCATTTCAGCAGCGGGACACAGATCTACCTTGCTTGGCTTGAGCATGTGTGCTTGGACCTGGGCTCCCTCTGTCCTCTTGGTGTCTCCAGAGGCAGCTGAGATCTATGGGGCTCCCGAAATACCCACCTCGGGACTGGGGGGAGCCAGGACCTCCGTATCCCCCCCTTGAGTGGCTTGTTCTGATTTTCAGCCCAAAGGGAGTTGAGCCAGAGGCGGAGGGGAGGGAAACACCCCTTAAAAATTGTCTAGGTAATGGAAACAACCTTAAACTATCATATTTCAAGCATAACGCCATAATAAAAGTAACAGGATAATGATTTTTTTCAGTCCAGATATTAGAGGCCCAGATATTGATTGGTTGTTTCCCTTGTCGTTCTCGCCTCTGATGGAACTGCATTTTTTGACAGAGAGTGCAATAAAATGTACAGTTTCCAATTTGAGAGCCCTATAAATGTCATCTCTACATGCACGGTTACAAATTCTTCATGATGTTCCTCTCCTTCCCCTCAACGCCGAGAGGGTCCTTGGGGATGGAGGAACACACACCGTCTCCCTTCCTGGAGGAGAAAGTTTGCGGTGAACCCATCCCA
The DNA here is from genome assembly GCF_000737465.1 of Haliaeetus leucocephalus. Classification (NCBI taxonomy): domain Eukaryota; kingdom Metazoa; phylum Chordata; class Aves; order Accipitriformes; family Accipitridae; genus Haliaeetus; species Haliaeetus leucocephalus. Next base: position 919,415 of record NW_010972546.1, read on the forward strand.
GCTCAGTTACGTGCCGTAAAGATGAAAAGATGCTTCATTCCCGTGGGAGAGCTTTCTTGGGGTTAGAGGGACTGAGGTTACAGAGTTAATATATCTTGCAGTTTTCAGATTTATAGATTCTGGGGCAAATTAGCAGGCTTGCCGTGGCCCGTGGTTGTTCAGAGTCGAGCTGTCAGGAACTTCCAGTTTGAATCTGCTGGTCGAAATTTTGTTTTTAATGGTTTTCCTGTGAGAACTTGGTACCTTCTGTGCAAAGGTCCAATGAAAAGCTGAAAATTTACAGGAGTGTCAAGGGAGAAATGCAGGGTGGTGGCATCTGAAGCTACATGAATAACATGGTGGCATATGAAGTTATGTGAGCCCTTTTTGCTCCCTGCTCATAATTTTGGGGCTTCAGTTTGTTTAATGCCTCGATCGTCTGCCCTGTCTGGGTTTCCTCCTCGGTTTAGAAAGCCGGGATTTTCAAAGGAGGCTAAAAAAGTGAGTGCTCCCATTGTAAGAGATAAGGTATCTCCTGTGGAGATAAGCCCTTTGCATCTTACCTCGGATAGGTTTCGGGAGGATACAGCCTAAGTCCTCTTGCATTTTAGGGTCAGCAGAAATGCCTACGCTAAAGGCTCCGCACGCCCCGGAGATGGAGAGAAGAGGGAGCGATGCTGCACAGCCAGCTCAGGGGGGGTAAGGGGTGGCTGGAGGCAAGTCCTGGTGGGGAAGGACTGACCAGCACCACTGCGTTCCCTCCCGAAGGCTGTTATTTGCCTTTTTTAATTTTATTTTTAATTTAGGGCTGGAAAAGGGGGTTGGTTGCAGGTGCCTCAAGTGAAGTAACTGAAAGCAGGGGAAGGTAGAGCGGTCTGATGAATGCGCTGTTCCTCCACTGCAAAAAAAAAATAACAATAATCAGTTTTATATAAATCTCTTTTCCACAAAGAGACTTGAAACCACCAGCACCATCCCCAAGGTGCAGGGGGGTACCCCGGTATGGGTAATGAGGGCAGTCACCTTCCATGAGATACGCTCGCGCTGTGACCTTCCGTTAGGTTTAATGCAACCTTTTTATTTATTTCCAATAACTCTCCAATCAGTCAGCACTCTGCCAGGTTTCCTCTAACCTCAGATCACAGTCTCATAACCGGTTTTGGGGCTTTTATTGGTCTCTGAGGTAGCCAGAGCCATTAAGCTCAGTGTTTTGATTTGATGAGAGACGTTTCAAGGGTCTCAGTGTCTCTCTCACCTTTGCCTAAACATTTCAGCCCTGTCTCTATACCAGGAATTGGGATTGCAGAGCCAAGCCCTGCTATTCTTCAGCTCCCTCTCTGCCAGGCAGGAATTTTAAGGCTTAGTATTAAAGGGGTGCAGAACTGGCACTGAAAATTGGCCTTTTTCTCCCCATTTTCATAGAGCGGGTTACGTGTGGTTAATGCCAAATCCCTAATCAGAGCCTTTACCCAGTGGGGTGCTGGAGGTTGGGTTAAGGTCCAAATGTCACCCCTGGGTCCTGAGCCCCCGAGCCAGCCTGGATTTGTAGCCAAGGACACATCTGATTAACCACATTTGGTGCTTTTTATAATAAACTCCTGATCTATAGCGGCCTGGATTTATCACTTAGTGGGTATCTGAGATGTAATAAGAGGCAGCTTCTTTTTTGGACCTGGCATTCTTTATACAGCCCTGTCACTTTCTTATATTTCCAGAGGTGGGATACAGCCAACACGATCAATACTTTATTTTATCTCCTTTTACCAATAATTTTTTTAATCATAGTGTGTTTCTCTCATCCCCCACCTTTGGATAAATAATTACAGGGAAGCAGTGCCGCATTCAGCACTTTTCTAAAAACTCTGCAGACGAAAAGCAATGAAGCCAGGAGAGGGGAAGGGCAGGAGCATGCCGGGCCATCCGCTTGCCTTGGCATCCCCATGGCGAGCAGAAACGGGGACGTGAAAGTACAGCTACTCCGAAAGCTATGGCAAAGTGTGCCGTTACCGACCTGCTGGGGGTTACCGGACCCCCCCCAACCCTGGTGGGATGGGGCTGGGGGCAGGGTGCCACCCCTGCCAGCACCCTGCCAGCCGTCCCACATCATCCCTCCGGCCTGGGCTGAAGGGGTGAGGGACCAGGGAAGGCTGGGAGAGGTCGGACTTGCCCAGTCTAACCTGTAGGACACCAGACTGGGAGCTGGGAGAGCCCCGTTTTACCCCCATGTCTTTGACTCTGCCCAAATATAGTTCCTCACCAGTTCCCTCCTCTCCAGGCTTTTCAGGATAACAAGGACCGGGACCAAGGGCTCTGACCATTATTTTCCTGGGTGATATAACAGCCCCCCATCTTCCAGCCTGCTTTGTGCTCCTGGACATCGCCCACAGCCGGGGGTGGCAGGGAGCACCCCCAGGACTGGGGCTCCCCAGGAGCAGGGTGCTGGGGTGCTCTCTTAGTGGGAGAGGGGATGAGCACAACCCCTCTTTGGGGAAGACAAAGTTTGGAGGGGGGGGTCCCACCTTGCCCCCAGCAGGACCCGGCCCTGCTGCTGCTGTCGCTGTCCCCGGGGCTGGACCACGATGCTCTCAGCTCCTGGCTTCAATCCTGGGCTTCTGCTGCTTCCTTGTGGCGAAGCTCCGGAACGACAGGGTCCTTCTCCTCCTTCCTCTGCCCCCCCCAGGCCCCTTCATCCACCCCCCCAAGCCCTCCCCGGGCACGGTGGCCTCAGCCCCTGGGGGACATCCAACCTCCCCCCCCCATGGCAGCATCCCCTGGGTACCAGGTCCGGGGTGGAGGTGGGCTATAGCCCCTGCCTTTAGGTTGGGGGGTTCCCCCCACCCTGCAGTGGCAGGAGAGAAGTACTTCACCCCTGTCCATCCCTGCACTGACCTTTGCCAGGGGCTTTATAAGTCAAAGTGAGTTTTCTGTCTGGGAGCCCTTCCCCGCGACCGTAAATATGCCAGCAAAGCTGATGGAAGCACTTGATTTTAGTCGTATGTGTTTTTAAAGACCCGAAATGTAACCCTGATGTCAAGACGGGAATTCACAGGATATTTATGGTGTAAAGCTTTTTTTCTCCCTTCCTTTTCTGCCTAATTTTGGTGTCGTTGCTGCTCAGGATTAAGCGTAGGCTTCCCCGTCTTGTCTGACACCCGCAGCGATAACCCCACCCTCTGCCCCCCAAAATCGAGGGGATTGCCCTGGACTGCCCTACTCCTACAGCAGCCCTCGGGGCTGGCATATGTATCCTTTCCCTGCAGGGACCTCCATTGCAGTGTCCAGTGGGGGACAAGGAGAAAGGGTGACCGGGCAGGAGGAACCCTGCCGGGATCCGGGATCCTGCCCAGAGCCGAGCGGAGGGGAAGGATTTCTTCACATGTCTCAGCAAGGCTAATCCTGTTTATACATCTCCAGATGATGCTTCATCCCCCCGGTGTGACACTGTTGACTCACGTTCTGCTCGTGAACCGCCCTAACCCTCCGATCCGTTCCTCCGCTCGTGTCTGGAGGGAGAAGAGGATGGGACCGGTGAGGGCTGCAGCCGGCTGGGTCTGCTGGGGGGGCTCAGCATCCCCTGGGTGAATGGCCGCGCTGGGGAGAGCGGCACTGGCACCTCCGGGCTGGGTCTCCCAGGTGCCCCGTCTCAGCGGTGGGGTCTTTTCCACGGGGAGATTAGGGAGCCCGGCACAGGGGGGAGGGATGGGGAGCGGGTGACCCCCCACCGCCCTCCTCCGCTTGCTCGCTCCGGGGCTGCAGGGTGAAAGCTGAAAGTTGAAGAGTCCAAAACGATCAACCCCTGGCTCTCAGCTTGTGATGGGAAATGAAAATATTTAGATAAGCCGTGATACGGAGCTGCTGCTATTTACAAACGTTGATCCTGTGGCCTGCACATCAAAAGGCCTTCTTTTATAAAGCGCTCTCTGCTCTCCCGGCTCCGTTTTCAGGCTGTCAAGGGCATTATTTGATGTTCCTCTTTTGTTTGTTTACATTAATTAAGATGGGCAAATCCATCACTGTGACTTTCTCCCTCTGCGGCGGTGGGGCGAGAGCGGCCGGGGCACACGCCTGCTGCAGGTGTTCGGCAGGGTTTGCTGGGCGGATGATAAAACACACATTTGTTCTCCAGGTCGTGTGGACAGACTGACACTTTCCCGATAAAAGCTCGCCCCCCCCTCCCCCCCCCCGGTGACAAATGATTTTCTTATCTGGAACAAGGAAAAGCAGTGGCCAAGTTTCATCTCCGCTTCCCGCCCGGATGCTCGGGGCAGCGGGGTGATGCCACCGAGCTCGGCTCTGCCCGACGTGTCGGCACAGCTGGAGATTTAAGGAAAGCGTGAAACCGGCTCGGCACAGAGCGCTCAGTCTGTGCCCCCCGGCTCTGTGCGCCGTCAGTGATGTAAAGTGCAAGAAACACTAAATTTCCTCGCTGTTTTGCCCCACTGCAGAGAAATACCCCGCTTTTGTTGCCTCCAGCATCCCCTTTGGCGAGCAGGGCTTGCCATGTGCCTGCTGCAGGGTCATGCCTCAGGGGACTGCTTTGCGATAAGTGCCCAAAATGGGAAAAGAAGTGAAATCCAAGGCCAGCCCCAGCTCCTGCTGTTGGCACGGTCTTGTAAGGGGAAGGCTGTGCAGCGCTGATGTTCCCGCTGCTCCCCGCGTGCTCCCAGCCCTCGTGCCTCTGCCTGGGTGCTGTTTCAGGGGTTTCCTCAGGTTCCCCGGCCAGTGGGATTGGGGATGCCCCCAGTGCAGGCTGGAGGGGGACAGGACTTGGTGGAGGGGCTGGAGGATGGAGAAGGGGTCACCACGGCGGCGGGACTCATGCCATTGCTGAGCTGGACCAGTACGAGCAAAGTGACGTATAAATTTCAGTCAAATTAGTTGACAGATGAGAGACGGCGTGGTCTAATGAATTTGGCATGGGACAACTGTCTCTTTCCAGTGATTTCCCTCTTGTCCTGCAGAAAGTTGTCTAAACTGGGGTGGAGGCTGCACAGGGCTGCTGCATCCCCCGGTCCCCGGCATGGCGATGCCCAGTTCCCGTAGCAGCCAACGTCCCTGCCCTTCCCGCGTGCGATGCATTACCATTGCAATTCAGTGCTCCCTAAAAATTTGTCCCACCTTTATTGTTTCCTGGCTGTCTCCCTTTAATACACATCCTTTATTTTTTTACTAAATACACCAGTTTTCTAGAAATGGGTTTGCAGGGGTGGGCCATGCTGATACTTGAATTTTAGGCAGGGGACTCGGGAGCCCAGAGCCTTTCCAAGAGGAAGCAGCCTGCTCTTTTTTGCTGGTTTTTTTTTGCCTTTTTTTTTTCTGAAGGAGGTAACTGGCACTTCATTTATCTGTGGGTTTGTTATGACTCTGGGCTAACAGATACCACACTTAGCAAACTCTCACTCTTCACTAATGGAAAATACTTTAATCTAATTGCCCCGTATCACCCAACACCGGAGCCTGGAGCATCCTCCTCCCACGGCAGCGCAGGCAGAGCTCTCTTCCTCCGCCGGAGCGACCCGCGGCTCATGGGGATGCTTCCCTATTTCCCAATTCCCGCATGGCTCCGTGCCCAGCCAAGCTGGGACCGCCGGAGGTGGGAGCCTGGGAGGACTCACAGACACCAGATTTACTCGTGTCAGCCTCGCCTCGGTGTGCCAGACCCCGGAAAGAGTTGGGGAGCGGGAAATGCAAAGGAAGGGGGGTGGAAGTTGCTGGAAAACGGTGCCAGGTTGGGAAAAATGAGGTGTGAAATCCTGGGTTACGCTGGCTGCAATGAGCCCCGGTTCTTCGTTGGTCCGATGCTTGCAGCTCGGGGAGGGCGAAGGAAGGCGATGCTTCATCTTTGCTCCTCATCGTGGGGTTTGGGGGTCTCCGGCTCAGCCGGCGGCTGTGCCAGGGGCTGGCTCCGGCACGAGCGGTGCCAAGGGGCCGTGGCTGTGGGATTTTCCCCCCAGGAAAGGCAGCTCTGCCCAGCCCTGGGTGCTGAGCCCCCCCCCAGCCTCGCTGGATGCTGCGGGGTTTGTCGCAAGGCCATCGAGGAGTGAGTTCGGATGGGCGTATTTTAAAAATCCAAAGATGTTTTCTTTAAAAATGAAGCTTTAAAAGAATCGTTAAGACTCCAAAATAAAAATTACAAAACCCTGGAACTTGTTGCTTGCCAAAGTCTTAAGCAAGGCACTGGAGAGTCCCGTTAGTCCCAGGATTTCTGAAAGGTCCTAAACCAGGCTTAACAACACAGAAGCATGGGGAGAATATTTTCTTTAATCTGATATACTGCAGCAGCTTAGTTCACATTCTCATGCTGAGCCAAAATCTGGAAGGCTGAGGAAGGCACTCTCTGGTTTTGCTCGAAATTTAGAAGAGGAGACAAGGTTAGGGAGGATGAGATCTGCTAACTGGAAGGATGTGATAACGAGGAATCTTGAACCCCATCCCACCGCTACTGATAATACTTCCTTTGTGAAATAAATCAGCTTTAAATTTAACAAGGTTTAAGTTTTTTTCCCCTCATATATCCATCAAGTTAAAAGTAAATTTATTTTACCAATAAAATTCAAAACATTGCTTTTGTATATTTTTATTTGAATTTCAGTCTCAGACCATATAGTGTTTAACATTAGCTGTGAATAAAAGTTAATAATCACTTCCTAAAAACTGCATCTTTCACCACTTTGTAACATAATACAAAATTTAAGTACCCACATAAATGTTTGTTAAGCTACATAATGACCGAAATATTTTTGCATAGAAATAGTGTGCTCTGCTGGTTAGCTAAGAGAAATGTTAAATTTACCATAAAAGCAAACTTTATCAACATGTTTTAATGGTTACCAGCTTTCCTTAAGAAAGTGAATAAAAAGTACAAATGCAAAACAACATTAAAATGGATGATTTCAGTCAAGACGTCTTGCTCGATGATTTAAATCATCACGAAAATTGACGATTTAAATCACTTTTGAGTTAAATCAACCCACCCAGGGCTCTGGTTCCTGCATCTCTGCTGGGACCACCGCCACCCAGAAAGCTTCTTTCATCACTTGGGCTCCTGCCCGTGAGAGCCCGAGGCTTTAAAAGGAAACATCTTTGTCCCAGACCAGCGCAAAGCAGGATCCTCTAATGAGCTCCAGACGCTCCCCATGCCCTTGCTCCGTCTCCTCCCGGAGTTGCGCCAGGAGCGATGAAGTTGAGTTAAGTCTTGGGAATGGCAAAGGGGACTTGGGGGCAGGAATTATTTCCAGCACCTGCCTCTGGCTACGCACCCCAGGCACTCTTTGTACTCAACGGGGAGAAAGTGCCCATTTCTCTCCCCGGTTGTACAAGAGAGCGGAGGGAATTAGCCGAGAGGTCTGCAGATGGATCCCAGGCTGGGCTGCTCACGTAGGTGGCTGGCTTAAGGGTGGGAGTACAGCCTGGCTCCCAAAGCCTCATGCTCTGACCGAGACAAGGAGGCGCTTAGAAATTTCTCAAGCTCTTTCAGTTTTGCAGAGTTTGCATCTTATAAAAAAAAAAAACAAAAACCTCAGACAAAAAGCCAGAGCATCTGGTCAAAAGCTCTTTCACAGGGAGGGGTTCCTCGGTCCTGGCGGTCCCAGCCCCGGGTCCTGGGATGCTGCGGAGGGAATGCGGTCGCATCGGGCTCCCACTCCATCTCTCTCGTGTCCCGCATCAGACCTTTGTATGTGTTTAGTTGTGGCTGTGGACAGACAAGACACTCAAAACCAGTGTAAGGCACTTAGGACCGGACAAAAGCATGTGGTATAAAGCCTTCTGTCAGTACAGATTGCCTCGGCTGAGTCAAATTTGTGCAGAAATAATCCAGAGGTTAAGTATGGTCTGAAATTCATTTGGCGGCTCTGGAGATCGTCTCTCGTGTCTGATGGTGGCTCCCGAAGGTGTCCCCGTCCCCATCTCCTCTCAGCTGCACTCCTGTCGTGCAAAGCACTCGGTGCCTCCTTGCAAGGGGGGGGTCCTGACCTGCTCAGTCTGGGGGTGATGCATCAGAAAAGGCGGGCGTTTTGGGGGGGGGGGGGAAACCCAAACCTGCTTGCCTTCTGCAGATCCCCACCGGATCTGCATGGAAGGGAGCTGGAGTGGGACAACACCATGTCCCAAGGGACCAGGGGAAGCCCAAGGTCCAGGAGAAGGAGCCATCAGTGCCAGCTGCGTTTCAGCACAGGTTTGCCGGTGGTTTTGTTTTTTTCTAAACAATATATCTGTATCCAGATTGGCAGTTGCTCTAGCACATTCATTTTGTACAAAGGCATCCCTAAATGGGAAGAGAATAATTTATACTGACATAAAGCACCTTTATTTGGATATAACTATCTACATTAAGGAGGTTGGATTGCTCTCACCGTATCTGTATGGTGTAGTTGAAGCTCTATTACTCGTATATAAGCTATTCCTGGCTCTGCTCCTGATTTATTTGACTAGCAGAGCTAGGCTGGGTGTGTCTAGATTCATGTTGTGTTGATATCAGAAAATCAACGTTTCTTTCGTAATCTAAGGTATGTGATGTAAATCAAGAGGGCTCCAGGGAAGGCAGGGGCATTTTATCAGTGTAAAATGAGAGGAGAAGTGAGCCCAAGGGGAGGATTTACCAGAGAACGTGCTTTTATCATTTTACGACCTGTTGATTTTACTTTTCTAACAATTACTCAGAAGTAGGAAGCAAGGAAAAAATAGACCTGAGCCTAGATGAAAGGGAAGTGGGAGAACGAGGCTACTTGTTTGAAATGTAAGAATTTAATAAATACGGGAAGGGCGGCTTCCTCCGACTTGTTGCCTCGAGCCCTGGCAAGGACCTTCCTTATCATTGCAGGAGTCACACAGATGAGACAGCAATTTCCAGCATCAGACTTGGACCTTTAAACCACGCCAGGGAGGCTGGGCGTTTGGTTTGCCTTTAGTTTAATTGGATGGAGTCCTAACCCGCAGCCGTCGCACCCATTAGCAAATGGTGTTTGCAGGGGGGGTCTGTGCCATGGGGCCACCGTGGTTCTTCCCATCACCAAGGGATGTCACCGGCGCAGTCCGGCAGCGCAGCGTGGAGGTGCAAGGGCAGCGGTGCCGGGGAGTTTTCACCGAGGAACCGACCACCAAGGTGCCTCAACCGGCTTTTGAGATGAGGCAAAGCAGTGGCTAAATTGCAAATAGCAGTTAGGACTAATTACCTGCAAAATTTGTTTTTAAAGAGTGATGCTGGGTTTGAATAGTGGAATAATGATCCCACTCAGCGCTTCGGTGGGGTTTTAGGCTTGGGAAGGCTGTGCAAATAGCAGCTAACGATGCTCTCGGCATCAGCGGCCAGGTAAAGGTGGGCTGCCTGGTTTCTGGAGAAATGCTGCCAAGAGCTTGGTTAAACATGCCTAAAATAAGCTGATTCGATTCCCCAAGACTTCTTGTTAGCTTCTTAGCTTGCTGCAGACGTGAAAGCAAGACTAAAACCAGCCAACGTGGCTCAGCTTACCAAGGTACCCCTTGGTACCCCTGGCCCGCAGCCCATCCCAGCTGGGCAGGATCAGGCAGGAAAGCCCATCGCAGGCAGGCTCAGGATAAGCTGTTCTGCTGCCCGCTCTGGGTGTGCAGACCCAAACCTGTTTTCCAACATGGTGACTCAGAACTTGATTGCCATCAGTTGTCTGCTCCTGCCTCCAGCGCCCGTTGCCTGCCCTGCACTTACACCAGGTCTCTCTTAAAATCTCTCTCTGCCATGTCCAGTGTTTGGGACTGAGAATTTGGCTGTGGAAGAGGCTTCTTACAGGGGTGGTACCAGACTGGCTAGTGCCTGGGAGAAATAAATCCAATTGTCATTAGGGAATAACTCCCACCAGTTTCCTTGGGATGACCAGATCGGGTGCTGAATACTCTGAATTGAGGAGGAGACAGCAGAATGGCTCTGCCTGACCTGGTGTTCAATGACTAGGGAGAATGTGGCAGCATGTTAGTGTCAGGGTTAGAGAAACAGAAAAATACCCATAGGGGAAGGTCCGGGGTGAAGCAGCTCGCTTGTGCACTCACCATGCCTGCGTGTCAGCTGTGCTTCTCTATGGTCTGCAGATGCGTCCCCAGCATCTGGGGGGGCTGCAGCTTCCAGTACCCTCCGTGAGGTCCGTGATCCCTCTGTATCCCACAAGCTGGGCATCTTCCCGAGGTGGTAACAGGCTGAGGTACGCTGAGAACGCTTGGCTGGTTTTATTCTTTCTCTGGAATTTGCTCACTCACCTTGTCCCCCAGCGACAGGATGGCTCCTGTCTTTCTTACCCCTCACACGAGCCGCCTCACCGACCTCTTCTTTATATCTCTCTACTGGACTTCCACTGTATTTGGTTTGCATGAGGCCAGGAAGGACGAGCGCAGCAAGTTTGGGCTGCAGATTTTGTCGTGCCCCTCCTGCTCCCCTCCCAGGTGGATGTTGGCTGCCAGCATCCCTCTTCCCCACCCCCTCCTGTTCATTTTGTACACAAATTGAGGTCTCAAGGGAAAGTTGTTCTTCATGTGAAACACAGCTCTACAGTTACAGGAGAGAAACCAAGTAACAATGAAAACCCTCAGGGAAATCATTTAATATTTCCAGCCTTCTCACATGGGTTCTTGGCACTCAGGTCTGCGGAGGGGAAAAACTGATTTATGCCGTCAGTCGTTAGACAATGTGGAGGTGAGGTCAGGCGCGGGCATTCCTCATCTCTTCCCCGGCGCTCAGAGATCCCTTGGGCAAGGTGGAATCAAAGCATTTCAAATGGTAGAGGTCATGAGAGTGACACTGTAAGAGGTAAAAGAGCACAGCCTCCTGCCTCCTACAGAATGGCTGACACCTATATATCTTCATATTGCCATTGTTTCCGCTTGAAAAATTGCATGTCGTTTATTTTACTTTTTCCTAACCCTCCTCTCTCCTTAAATCCTCTCGATTTTCCACAGTGATCTATAGGAATCGTTTGTGTCAAGGCTGACGATTATGTGGTACAGAATTTTTATAGGAATAAAAGGCCTAAGCGGTTAAGATGGGCTTTAGCTAACAGGTGTCTGGTCTTTTCGCAGCCTTGCCAAGGCCCTGTAAATTAAAATCACGTCTGCCCTTTGGGAATTTTCCCGCGCTGATTTGTGGCTGCAACGAGGGGCTCGGGTCAAGCACCTCTCGGGCACGGTGTCATGACGCCGGATGGCAGAGCATGGCGGGGAGGTACAGTGGGATGCCGAAACATGATGCGGTTTGGCCTCTCAAAGCCAATATTCCCTTCGGAGCCCAAGCAGACGTCCCAGCGGTCTGAGGTGCTGCTGTGGGCACCGAGAGTTTGCGTTTGCTGCTTGGGTCCTTTCTTCTTGGCTTTGCCATCTCTGGCTGTTTCTCTGGTTCCCTTCGTCCTCATCATTTGTTGCTGGCAGGAAGGTTCACGGATGAAAGATGTGGTGGGACCTTGGTCTCGGAGGACACAGGAGGGCCCAGGCGTGCTGTACTTGGTGTCTTCTGGGGGTGCCACAACTTTGTGACACCTCTGCAGAGTGGCTGAGCCCCTCCAGGTGCTCATTTGGGGAGAAAGGCCAAGAGGGATTTCTGGGGTTGGACCCAAACCACTGTGCTCACATCTGGACTGACGTCCTACCAGAGTACAGGGTGGACATGATGATGGCCCAAAACTCCAGGGAAAATTCAAGGTGGTGAAATATTTCCAGCAGGAAAGTCCTTGGTAGGAAATTTGTTTCTGTTGGGAATTAGGAGAAATGGATGCTGCAGATCCTTTGGATGTCTGTATTTGATTCTGTTAGCTCCACAAGTGGGTGTTTAATGAAGCCGGAGAACGGCTGAGCAACCTTGCTCCTGGCAGAAGGAGCAAACCTTGCTTAGCCGCACCCTGCATCAATAACCACCGGTGCCTTCACTCAAGGAGCAGTGGGGAGGAGAAGGTTCCAGCTTGAGCACGCAGCGGCAGGGCTGCATCTCCTGCCAGCTCCAAGGTCTCCCCAACGCCACGTCCCATCCCCACTCTTCCACTGCTTTGCTTTTAGCTCACCCCAGAGGAGGAGAAGCATCGGAGAAGCATCTCTAAAGCCCCCCTGAACATGCAGCGAGGGGACACGTGGGGCACCGGTCATCGTAGGGATCTTCTCTTTGCTCGTACAGCTGCGGTGGGGTCCTGGCTCGAGGTGCCCCACTGCGAGTACTGGGACACGGGGGAGCGGGTCTTGTTTGTGCACTGTGGGAAAAGCACGTTTTCGTTAAAGTCCTCATTGGGAGCCCAGCAATAACGAACCCATCAGCGCCGTTAATGGATCAGATCTGCAGCTCCTGTTGAAGCCAGTGGTATTTTTATTGCAAAGGTCTCAGGACTGAGGCAGTAGTTAATAACTGGGAGGTGGTGTCTGTTATTGCATCCCCAAGGCTCCCATCCCCAAAAATCCCCTGAGACCCCTCCTGAAACCCGCTACGGGGCAAAGGGGGACGGGGAGAGACGGTCCCACGCAGGGACCAGCCAGCCTCACCGTCCTCCCCCCGTGTCGGGAGGGGGAATTTCGATAAGGCTTCAGACGTCGGGCTTAGGTTTCCAAGGTGGTGGTGTAACATCAGCGAGAGGCAAATATTTGGCCAAGTGCACCCTGAGGTAAGCTGGTGTCCGGTGTAACCGCACAGCGTGCCCATATGTTATTACTTATCCATCAGCCTCTTTGAGTAACGATGTACAGGGCCAGGGCGAGGGTTGGCTTTTGTCAAAGCATATATTTCAGCGGCGTTTAAATAAACTCATCGAGCTGCATGTCTCGTGAACTTTCCTATTCCATCTGTCTGCGCCGAGCCACCCGTGGAAGGAAATGGATGAGGCCTTCAAACCTTCGCCAGTCCCCGGAAAATGAGCCAGTCCAGTTAACAATAAATGGTGGCCGGTTGGAGCACACATGAGCGGTCTAGTGAAGAAGAAAAGAAAGTTGAGCTTAATGAAGTCCCCGCGCCTGTGTCCCTGCGCGTGGACAGGAAAGGACGGGTGGTTTATAACTGTTTATTGGAGTTAATGGTAATAAATTCCTCACTTGTGATGCATTAACTTTAATGTTTTCATTACGTGATGATTTAGGTTTTCCCTTTTCACATTGTAAATCATGTTGTCCCGGTAGCACAGCAGGTCGAATGTCTGACATAATGTTATGTTTGGGGGAGAGAAATAACAGGGGAATGAGTTACGCAGATTATATATTTATATATTTCATACATTACGCTTTTTTTTTTTTTTAGAGGACTTTAAAAAATTGCGTCCTGGGGAAGCCTGTGGACGGGTGGACGGGTGGACAGACAGACCTATCGGAGCAGGGATTTGCGAGATGCGCTGAGAAGGGCCGGTTTCCATAGCAACTCCCCAAATCCACTTGGTGCTGAAAGGGGTTTTTTTCCCTCCCTCTTTGCTGAGTGTGAGCCCTTGGCTAATGAGCTGTGCAAATAGATATTGAGATTTAGTGTTTTTTATTTTGCAATTATAGACTTAGTGAATTGGAAGGAAACTTTTGGGCCAAAGGCTCTGCCTCCTCTTCGAATTTTCTTTTCTTTTTTTTTTTCCTTTGGCAAAGTTAGTTTAACTTGAAACTTGCTGTTAAATTTTCCAGACAGAATAAAAAAAAAAAAACAACACCAATAAAAGTTGGAGGCTTTTTTCCACCCTCTCGGGCTAAATCCCAGCCCAATCTACAGTCAACTGTTTGCCATTGACTGTCCTCTTCTCTTGTTTGCTTATCAATCATAAAAACCACAGTCATGGACTCCTCTGAAAAAACAACAATGAATCCAACACTAACTCGGTGCCTAACAAAGGTCCATCTGTATGTCCCCTATTTGTTTGTGTCCAGTCATTAATTGTGGTCCAACGAAGACATTAGGGGCAACGCAGTTAACTAGGCGCCGTTCAACCCCAGGTGAGAATTGTGGGTTTCTTGAGCAACTTCCATGGATTTTGTGTTCGCTCCTGACTGTCAGCACTTGTCAAAAGCCTCCGCCGTTGCCTGGGACCAGTTAATCTTGGTTCCTGCCTTCAATACTGGTCTGTACTGGCTGCTACAAGAGAGCATTTAGCAATTCCCTGCCTGTCCCAAAGGAAGCTCTGGGTTTAGCTGCAGTTTTTGGATGGGCAATTTGGGTTGGGATGCCTTGTAGCATCCGAGGGCTCCTGAGCCTGAGGACAACTGATCATGAAGCTGAACACAGGGATATTTCAGTTGATAATTTCCTCTCAATGATTTGTTGCCATTGATTTTTAACTGCCTCCTGCTTGCTGACTAGCTTTCAATCTAGATAGTTATCCTGGGGTGGATGTCTACACTCTGAATTTTGCTTACTAGCCTCTTCTGAAAAGTCAAGCTGAAGCCCGAATAAATCTTCTCTGCCGTGCCTTGCCTTTCCTTCATCTACTTTCTTATTTCCCTGCTCAAAAAAATGCAATAAAATTAGTCTGGCACAAGATCTATTTCATGTGATCCATGTTGACAATTGTTCAGTTCCCTATTTTCTTTGAAATAGTTGCTCATTCCATTCCTGTCGTTATAAATGATCCCCAGCCATTTCCAAGGCACTGAAAGTTTTGGTGACATTCCCGAGGCACGGAGGGAAGCGTGTCCAAGGGGCACCGAGGGTCTGGGAGCCACCGAGGAGATGTGCTGTGACCTGGAGCAGGGGGATGAGGAGGCAGCGACCAGGGGGACCACGCTGATGGACGGTGGCTCGTGTCCCACGATGGCCTTTCTCCTCTTGCTCCATTTGGTCGGAGCATCGGTCTGTGCCCGTTGCTGGCTGCTTCGCTGGGCTGCAACATCTGCATGGCGCTGAAAAGGTCCTGCCCAGCTGTGCCAGATGTATCCAGATTCCATCATCCGGAGCATGGAGCCAAGGGGCCAAGCTCACTCCCGTCCTCCCACGGGGGACTGGACCGTGGGGTAGATCTTGCTGGTAACTTTGATCAAGGGTACCTGGAAGAGGGGTGTTAGTGGTGGGGATGTTGTCTGTACCCACATGGATCATGATGTGAGAAAGCAGAGATGCTTTCTAGATCCTCTTGATCTCAGAAAAAGGTAACGGTTTAAATACGGGCAGCGTTATTCGCCCATCGGAGAGCAAAAGGAGCGTGGCTTACAAACAGCTCCTTGTTTTTGCATGTATGAAACTTGTGTTTGAACAGAACCGCAAATGCTGCTCGGCAGTGGCCGTTAGTGCCATTAGCCCCAGCAGCCACGTCCTGGACCCATTTGCCATGGCAGACCTTGGCGGTGGGTGGGATTTCCAAAAGCTTTCAGCATTTCCCGAGTCCATCTCGCTTTGAAGGCGGCAGGAGGGGTTGTTTGTCTCTTTCTGATTGTTTTTTTTCTCATTAGCTTCAATGGAAAAAAGAGCACAGCCACCACGGAGGGCTTTGGGAAATCACAGCCGATTGTGCTCTGGTTTGAAATGTATTTGGGTGTTCCCTGCAAAGTCCCCAGGAGCAGAATCTGCTCTTGGCACATTTGAGCCTGGTGAATAAGCTGGAGGATGGGGAATTAGCTATAACCGTCGTGCCTCTGTGCTCCATCCCTTTGAACAGTCGGTTGATGTGACAGCGTGGGCACCGACGCAGCCCCCGGGCATGTTTGGCTGCAGCTACTGTGACATTTTGTGCAGCTGGTGTGCATGACTCAGAGACCAAAGAGGCGAGAGCTGAAACCCAGAGGTCCTTGAGGACATAACGAGGACGGGGTGGAACAGTCACGGCGCTCGGCAGCCAAACTCCTAGAAACTTTCCCCAAAAGGTGCCGTTTGGTCAGCAAAGGCAGAGGTTCGCTTGGTGACCCGGGGTTCAGCCTGATGCAGGAGTGAAGCCTTTGAGGCTGGCAGCATCCTTTGGCAGCACCTGGGGGGATGCAAATCACAGTAAAGGTTGAGGTGCAATAAAGAGGAGAAAGGAAAGAGCTGGTGTCTGCTCCTGCATCCGTGGGCACGAGTCTCTGGCTTTGGTTTTCTCCCACTCCTGAAATGCTACAGCTTTGTATCCTCCGCAGAAAAGTGGTCTCCAGGATTATGGCACAGAACTATTCCCGGTGCCACCAATGTGCAGCCCCTCTGCAGGAGGCTCCAGATGAAGCGATGTGGATTGTGGATTAGGAAATTCATCTGCAGGAAAATCCATGGGGATGAGCAGCTCCCTTGGGAGCCAGGCTGGAGAGGCTGCAGAGGATGGAAGAGAGGCCATGAGGGGTTCGAGGTGCTGGTGGTACTGGGAGGTGTCTGGGGAAGGTGATGAGCCCATCACGAGCAGATGGCACGTGGTAGGGGGGGGAACACTGTCAGTACCAGCCATCTGCTGGGCAAAAGGTGGGCTGGGGGAGATGCCAGGGTGGAAGGGACCACTGAGACCACCCAAACACAGCTGCAGCCCTGCCGCGCCGTGCCGTGCCGGCAGCGACCGGAGAGGGGCCGTGTGTCTGGGAGAACACAGACGTGTCTCTCCCCGATGAATTTAAGGCCTTTTCTTTCTCTGTTTTCATAAATGGTGTGAATGGCCATTAGTGGTTGGAACAGATGACCGGGCGACGGGCTGGCTTTTCCATCACTTGGAGTCCTAGAAGATGGGGTGAGCTGTGGTTTACCTGCCAGCTGTGTGGTCCTGGGGCAGAGGCATCTGGCAGAAGCTGCCTGGGCAAATAAACCCTCTGCCCTTAGAAACCAAAGAGCTTTTTGGGACGGGGCTCCCACCTAGCCTCTCTGGATCTTCTGGGCGTCCATTGGAATAGTTTAAAGAAATTTAAAAAAACCCAGGGAATGTCTTTGCAGGTTATTTTAGCCATTTGCTGCTGGCAAAAACCATCTGGATTGTTGTTAGGGGCAGGCTGGGGACGTGGGGACTGACGGGGACACCGCCCCAGCCCCGTCTGCAGCCAGGCAGAGCCCCCAGTGCTGCATCCCCAGCATTCACCAACCTCGCACAGATTTAATCTTCTCAGCTCTGCGTTAGCAGGGCTGCATTAGGGAGGCTACACACGACGCACAGGTTACAGCTGCCATCTTCGTGTCATATTCTGTAAAACTTAAAATTTCCAGAGCCCCATGCAATCAAATCAGCCCTCACAACCCTTCCTTAATTGTATTAGTTTGTCTGATCAGCTACTGAGTATTTAAGAAGAAGGGAGTCTCCTTTCATTCTGATTTTCCTGCTGGGAAACTGAGGCATGGTGTCTCCTGCAGAGCGGGATTGATTTGGGCTCCTGACGGTGTTTCGGAGGTGATGCTGCAGACACGTCCCAGCCCCATAGAGCTGCCAGCCCAGCAGATCCTGGGCCCCAGGGCCACAAATAACCTGAAACATGGGATCTGCGTACATGGAAAATTGATCTTAAATAGGGCAAAGCACAACTGAGAAGGCAGTAGCTATCCCAGGGGTCCTGCCTGCTTACAGCCAAGTGCCGAGAAATGATGGGCGAAGAGAGAAGATGTGGGACTGGAGAGGTTGTTGCTGGCTCCCATCGCATCCATGCTGCTTCCCGGCTTTGGTTGCTCTTTGTGGTGTCCGAAAGGTCCTTGCACTCCCACAAATCTCTCTTGGCAACTGAGGAAAGAGCAGAACACATCCCAAGGAGGACCAGGATGGCCAGACACGTCCCTGCTTTGGCTCAAGCAACAGCAGCATCCTGCACGCCGGTGATTTCTGCAGCCGGTTTTCTTGGGGGAATGGGGGCAGAGGGAAGCCCCATGCTGATAATGTACTGAAAGTAAATGAAATTAAATAAGCGAAGCAGCACTCGCAGCTCCTGCCTTCCCCCCTGGGTAATTCAATTCGAGCGCTCGCGCTGATGGGATCTCGCCGGGGCTGCCTCCGTCACCCCGCTGGGGCCTGGATTCTTAACGTCTAAATAAAAGTTTCACTCAAGCATTTTTTATGCTCCTGCCAGCGGGATCAGCGAGCTGGCGTTGGGCACATTAATGTAATATTCATACTCGCAGGGTCTCCCTGTGCATCCAGCAGCACTGTCCCATTTTCATAATTATAAATGTCCCATAAAATGACATTTAGATTTGCATTAGCAAAAGGGGTCGGGGCTTGGATTTGAGAAGACAATGTGCCTTTTTACAAGTCAGATGCTCAGCCTCACTAGAGAAAAGCCTGAGCGTGTTTGTGCAGGTGCCTTCACCTGTGCATGGAGGAGGGATGACAGGTTGGTGCCCTGGGAAGTGGCAGCCCAGGGAATGTTTTGGCCCCGTTAGAGTCCGAGGCAGTGC
This sequence comes from Haliaeetus leucocephalus, assembly GCF_000737465.1. Taxonomy (NCBI): domain Eukaryota; kingdom Metazoa; phylum Chordata; class Aves; order Accipitriformes; family Accipitridae; genus Haliaeetus; species Haliaeetus leucocephalus. The sequence continues at coordinate 937,614 of NW_010972546.1, forward strand.
AGGGTCCCATCTCTGAGGGTGCTCAGGACCACCTGCGTCTGAGGAGGGTGCAAGAGCTCCTCGGGACATTTTTCTGCGCATTGCCCCCATTGGGAAAAATCTTCTGATACTGGCCAATCTGAAGCCTGCAAGACAATTTAGCTCCTTTTCAGCATCTTCGTTTGTTTTCATTGTAAGAAAAATCATAAATCTGATGTTCAGCGCTATTTGTAGGAAGGTTTCGATTTCCCCTCAGCTCTAAGCTCCCCGACCGCTTGTGCAGCGAGTTGCACGTATTGAGGGTGAAACCCTGCTCCTTTCCATCCTTGCTGAAGCTGCCGTATTGCATTTCTCTGGAGCAGAGTCAGAAGTGAGCTCAACCCGACTCGTACTGGGGAGAAATGAGATTTCTCCATGCAGAAGGGGCTGTCCATGTCCTCCAGGCACTGCCGAGGGGCAAGCCCACAGCACCCCGGGCTTCCTCTAATCTGAATCACTTCAGACAGCTTTGCACAAGCCAAGGATATGGTCTTTGAAGGATCCAGTTTCCAGCCAACAGAGGAGACAGACGCAGGGGAGCCTTCCCACCAACCCAAACTTTGTGTGTCTTTGTGTCTGCCGTTCGCCCCGAGACCCATTTGTGGAGGATTTATAGCGAGCCCAGAGTCTGCAAACTATAAAACACAAAAATGAAAATAGCCCGTGAATGAGGGAGGTGACAGGGGGGATGGATTGGGCCAAGAGCTGGATGTTAGCGAGACACGCTAAGAAAACAAGAGAAGCTCTTGTGACCTGGGATTCTGGGAAGTTATTCATACTGAAAAGGCTGCCAAGGCTGGGCACTGGGGAGGTGATTAGTGGCATTTAGTTAGTCATTTTTTATTGTGCTTTAGTACAAGTTCTGATGGCAGGAGATGAGCAGGAAGAGGAGGGGGAGACCTTCTCAGCAGCAAGCCATGGCTTGGGGATGTCCTGGCCCGGATGGTTTTGGGGATGAGCTGTGTCCATCACCTCATGCAGTGAGTGCCAGAGCCTCTCCGTGGCCTCAGGGTCCATCCACCAGCCTGGGTCAAGGTGCCACGGTCTGAGTTACACCAACCATCAGACAAGGGGATCATGTTTTCCAAGTCCGTAAACCAGGTCCTGCCTGCTGCCAAAAGCTGCCAGGGAACCCGAGAGCCTTGGCTGGGGGGTAAAGGGCTGAGCATCAGCCCCCGGCGCAGCACCAGCCTCAGCCCGCTGAGGATAGGTCTGTGTAGCCGTGGGAATTGTGGTCCTGGTTTCCTTGAGGGCTTCTGGGACCCTGCAACCAGGATTGGGAATAGCTGGTGAGATTGTGATAGACCATGGTTTTCACCTCTGGCTGCTGATCTGCCTTCCCAAGCCTCTTCTGCAGAGAAAGAGGCTGAAAACGTTGTGCTGTGGGGTTGTGCAAATGGGAAATCCCAAGGCTTTGCTTTGCTTTGCTCTCTGTAGGACTGGAGGAGATCACACCGAAGCCTGTCCAAGATACAGGGAACATTTTGAAGCAAGGATATCTGGAGAAGAGGTGTCGAGGTAAGGCCTGACAAGTACATAGTAAGATAAGGTTTGGGGATGGCACCTCAGAATTACCAAGAATTCAAATTTTCAGATGAAGAACAAACAGGAAAATACATCTTTTCTGCAGATTTATCTGTAGGCACATGTGTAATCTTTCAGGCTTTTCTTAGGCATCATACATACAGGGAGGGCACAGCCTTTATTTATTTTCTTTTGCAGATCATCAAACTGCACAAAGATTAAAACCCAGAAATTGAATTAAGCAGCAGCCCAGTCCTCTAAGGCAAGATGTGCCCTTCTAACGAGCAATACCTAATGAGGATAAAATCCCGGTGAAGACAAGGTAGTTTGTAGCATCACACACATTAGCAAGTTGAGATAAGGACTGTGAGTCAGCCTCAGGTTTATCTTGATTTTACTGACTCTTGTGAAAGCTACAAATTATTTCCTCATCACTCAGATTTTATCTTGATTTATTTACTGTATGACAGGTGGTATGAGGCAAGAACAGCCCTTTTTTCTTCATGGCCTTCAGCTGAGCTGTATAACTGGCCCTGTGCATGTTTTAGCTTGCTCCAATTACCGAGTAAAAGACATTTGCTTAAACCTCAATTAGGAAGGTTTAACCCAAAGCTGCGTTCCCTCCCAGTTAGCAGGACTAAGGGTCACAGCAGCTCAGCTCAGTCTGGAGAGCTGGGGAAGGCTTGCAGGGGCTCCAGCCTGGTAGGACAGGCTGGCTCTCCCTTACTCGGTTGAGGTTATGTATCTAAATTCGCTTGCCTGAATTTTGTGCCAGAAATCTGCAGGGTTTTGTTGGGAAAAAATTTCTTCTTTCTCCTAAATATTCATCTGAAGTGTACAGTGGAAGAACAGAAATTAATATTTTTTTTACTCTTTTGCTGTCCTTTTCTTTCTAGAGCACAGCTTTTTCGGCTCAGAGTGGCAGAAGCGGTGGTGTGTCCTCAACAGAAGGACCTTTTACTACTATGCCAATGAGAAAAGTAAGTGGTGAGATATCTGCCTCTGGTCCCCAAACTGTGGGAGGTGGCTGAGGGCATGGACAGGGCTGGAAAAGAGAAGGGGAGAGCCGTTGCTGAAGAACAGGCTGATATCTGGCAAGAGAAAAGCATATACCGTGGGAAGGTTGCAATGCCCTATCAAGGCATAACATGCAGGTTCTAGAGAGGTAGATCTCAGCTTGTATGCGCACACACACGCACCCACCACCACCCTCAAACACCTTTATAGGTATGGAACAAGAGAAGAGAGACACAGGAACAGAGCTGTGTGTAAATAAAATAATGTACCAAGTTTTCCATTAGCCATCAGCTGGGCTTCAACCCCCTAAGTGACTGTATATAATCCATGTGTCAGTGTATATAAATATTTTGCAGTCATGCTCCATCAGGTACATATAAACAGACAGCTAATATCTCCAACAGCGTTTGGCATGATTAGATGTATGGCCTTCCTCTGTTCCACCCATCCAGAAACACGGCATGAAAACAGCTCACAAAATACACACGTACATCCTTGGTTTACAGTGACCAGTCTGCAGCTGGGACAGGTTTAAACTCCAGTGGGTCGTGGGGATGAAGCTGAGTCTTTGTCCTTCCTCCCCATCCTCTGTCTGAGGATCTCGAGTGCTTTTTGTTTCCAAACAAGCTTCTCAACTCCTCTCACCCTGGCAGAGTATGAGCTGCTCGGGCTTTCCCAGCGAGCTGCTAGCAGAGGTGGGTGTTGAAGCCAGGGGTTGATATTTGGTTGGTTTTGTGAGGGACAAGCAGTTGTCATCTTCCAAACCGTCTCCAGAAGACCACAGAATAAAGCAAACCCCTTATCAATGGGCTGAAATCCTTATAGAGGGCTTGACCTCATCCCTGGAAGTTTTTTAAAGATCTGCAAACCAAAAAAAGGTTCAGAGCAGCTGCCTGAATTGTACTCCCACGCTTCCTCAAGAAGATTCATAAGGAAATAATGAGCTGGGGTAAATAAAGACGCCTCAGATGACTGCAGTGAAGTTCTCTCTCTCTCCACCCTGGCTGACACCGGCCGCGTGTATGCATCGGCAAGATCTGTAGGCCAATTCTCAAAGGCCCCACTAAGTATTTCTTCCTGTATGCCAGCCCGTTAATGCCTTACCAGCAGAATAATTGTTGGTATCATATTTCCCCAAGTACACACTGGTCTCTGCTTCATTACAACCAGCTCATCTCATGCAACCTTCTGACCCTGGCAACCTTTCGCTGGCTGTTCGCAATCTCTTGAGGCTTAAAAGGGCATCCTCTTCACTGGGTCTTTATGAAGACTTTTATAATATTCCCTTTGGATTTCCTGGGAGTGGACATTCTTAGACTGAAGGGTTTTTTCTGGCCGTTTCCTATTGATGTGTACCTCGGTTTCCCTATGTGAGCAACAGATATCTGCACCACTCAGCAGTACCACGAGCTTGATAAAAAGATGCAAACTCCAGATTGAGCATGTTTCTCTTCTTCCAGGCAAGCAACCTAAAGGCAACTTCTCCATTGAGCACTATAGTGCCCGGCTAGCTTTTCATTTGCGCAAAGACTCTCGAAAAAAATGCTGTTTCGAGTTAATCTGCCCTGGCAAACGCACCTACGAGGTAGGAACTGGGGGGAAAAATGGACCTTCTGTGCTGGTTTGAGCAGTAGGCACAAAAGCAGATGGTCCCAGGTCTGGGGGCAGAGGTGTGGGGTCAGAGAGGCTGTGGATCTCCAACCACCCTGGTAAAACAAACCAAAAGGCACTGCAGAAGGTGCCAATGCTTCTCCTTCTTGGCAGGTCATCTCAGCATGGACTTTCCCTTGGCACAAAGAGTGATCCTGGGCTCTCCTTGCACTTGTGGGGCACAAGAGTTAAGTGAGAACATGGGTTAGAAGCAGTAAAGGATTGGGTTTGGAAAGCCCATTTTTAAATAAGCAATTCAGAGCCAGGTTAAATTTAAACTTTCAGTTTGTTGAGTGTCCAGTGGGCAGTCGAAAAACTGGTGTAATGAAAAAACTGGCCCAGTCCACAAAATGTGCATGAGAGCCTTCCAAAGCTTCAGGGAGATTTTGGATGTAGAGTCTTGCTTTAGAGTCAGTATAGTATATTCAGTGGGGATTGTGGTTTTCGTCTGAATTATTTTAATGAATTAGGCTTGACAGCCTTCCTCTGGGATAGCCTAGCTTTGTTCTGCTTCTGTTTCCCTATTTGGAATAGGGAGACAAAGAAGTGAAATGGCTTTCCCAAAGTCACAAGGTAGAGAATGGCAGATGCAGGATCTCCATCCCATATTCTAGCCGCAAATCTTTTTTTCCTCTTCCTACGTACAAGAACCAGCCCAGTAACAGGTGAACCTCTCTCCAGTTCACAGCCCCAAGCCCAGCAGAGGCTGAAGACTGGGTGGATCAGATCCAATTCCTCCTGAAGGGTGAGTTTGGCAGCTTGGCCCAAGCCAGCATGCCCTGTTTGTTTGGGCAGATCCTGGCAGCATCTTCCCACCCGGCTTGGGCTGCTCCCTCCGGCAACGCGTGGGCTTGTGCTCATCACCAGGACCTTGCTGGGGTCCCAGCATCCCCTCCTAGCAAAAGAAAGGTTCTGGGGCTTTGCTCTTTTGAGCAGGTGGTTAAAAAGAAGTGTTGTTTGGAGCCCACGAGCATTTCATTTCAACTTGAGAGCTTTTAGCTTGTTTTTAGAGGGTAGAGTTGTGCGATCTCTCAAAGGCTGCAAGTGTCACCAAGTGGGACAAGAGAAGGGTGAGATCGCTCCTCACTGCCAGGGTTGCAGATCCCTGTTCTGTCCTTGGCTGAAGAAGGATGGGGTTTGGCTCCACTGGAGTTGCTCCAGTTTGAGACCAGCAATACTGAGACAAGACTCCAGCGCTGCACGTGGAAACCATAGGCAGCTCCCCAGGAACAGAGTCAGGCTCAGTTCCTTGAGGCATTTGTTGAATTTGGCTTTGTTCTCTGGCATTTGCTATCCTTTCTTGGGTTTTTCCTTTGTTTTAGCCTATTCTCAGCTTCCATCCCATTTTCTTTACACCAGGTGCTCACGGGCCAAGCAAGGGGACAGTTCAGTCTTTGCAAGGTCCATGGTGAGCACAAAGTACAGTGGCACAGGCTTTGTTACTTGATTTCAACTCACTGAAAGTACCAGCATCCACCTGGTACTTTGGTTTGCTCTTTCTCACCATGCTTTTGCTCTCTTCTGCCAGACCTGACCTCCCTTACTATCCCATATGATGAGGAGGACGAAGAAGAGCCATACAATGATGTGGATAGTTCTGACTCTGTGAACACAACATCCCACAATACTACCCTGAATCAGGATGAGCCAAACGTTGAGATGGAAGAGGATGACATCTACGAGGTTTTGCCAGGTGAGCAACCAAATAAGCGGGTTAAAACCCAAGCCATCCCCTAGTCATAGACCTGCAAACATGGCAGGAGACCTTGGCCACACAACACGTTGATGGGAATGAACACCTCAGGCTCTGCTGGGTTTAATGGACCCATAACTCAAAGATTTGACCCCATTTCTTTGTTCACACTGGTTGATGGACCACAAGAGCAAACCCTTTCTGTTCTGGTGAGGCAGAGGGTTTGTAAATTCAGATGAGGCAGCTTTTAGAGGTTGTGCTCCGTTCAGCTCAAGTAATATTAAGTTTGGGGAGAGTGGAATCTCTGGGCTGTGTTACCTGGAAAAATCAGACTTTAGATGATGAAAATGCTCCCTTCTGGGCATGCAGTGAGGGCTGTAACACAATTACTGGCCTTCCAAGAGATGATAAAATAACTGCATTAAAGACCAGCGCTTGCTCACTAACAGTACACGAGGTCTGGAGGTAGCAGGGCAGCGGCTGCTGGTTAAAGGAGCCGGGAGCAATCTTCTGGCACAGAACCAAACAGCTTGCGAGGATGACACGGTCTGCAACATTTCTTACCGTTATAGCAGAAATCACGGTGTGACATGCCCCAGGGCTTGGTCAATGGGTCACCTGAGCCTTATTCAAACCCATGTGCTGTTCTGCCTCTGCGCTGAGGTTGGGATCACCCAGCTCTCTGCACCCTATCCCTGAGAGCCCGTTCCCTCGGCGTCTGCGTTGGGAGATGCAAAATAGGTCCTTGTTTCTTCTTAGTTATTTCAGAACTTTATATTTGTAGTGATTTAAAAAAAAAAAAAAAAATTAAACGCACCAGAAAGTTTTATGGTGCCCGAGATCTTCGTCTTGTTATTGCTGCCGAAGGAAATCTCTGCTCAGTGGTTTGCAAGTGGCATCCAGACAGCTGCCGGCAGCGGAGCTGGGGCTCCGGGGCTGCCTGCGCAACCCTGAGCATAAGCCTCAGCCTCTCTCCATCTCTCCTCTTTCTTTCCTGACCTTCCATTCCTCTGTTTACACCCTCAGCTCTTTGGGGGAGCAGCTTTTTCTTCCTCCGGGCATACCTACAGTGATCGCCAAGCTCAGCAGGACCCCCCGCACGGTGGTCCCCAGGCTGGTGTGTGTGAGGTGCTGACGTCTGTCAGGCTGAGGGCTTTCAGCATCCCCGGCTGCTTTGGCAGCTGTGCCCGACTCCTCGCTGCCTTGAGGCTGCCGACACCGACTACAGAGTAGATATTAGATGTGAGGGGTTTTTTTCCCCGCATGTGGCTAATGGTGATCCTGCTAGGAGCTTGCACGGTGTGGATTTAAGGACAGACCCCACCGTTTCCCCTGCTCCGGGATGCAGAGTGTCTCAAAAGAGCTGGAGCCGACCCTGCCAGCCAGGTTTGCCCTTGGTCCCCACGGGTGTTGCTCTCCTGCTCCGCGCACAGACCAGTGCCCTGATGCTGGGGCTGCAGAGCATCGTGGTGGAGGAAGGAACATCCCAGCCAAACCCTTCCTTTAATTACGAGCTTTTACTGAGCTCTCTATCCTGCCCATCCCAGCTTCTTAAAAGCTTGCTAAGAGGTTCCTAAGGCAGCCCAAAGGGTTGCGTCTCAGGCTGCTCGCCAGCCCAAAACCTGCAAGCAGCAGGCTTGAAGCCCCTTGCTTTAGCAGGGCTTATGCAGTATCCTTCGTCCCCAGTGCATGGGCATCCCGGGAGCTTTGCTGCCGTGCAGGGGCTGCTGTGCCTGGGGTTTTGCCAAGCCTCCTGCACCCAGGAGCAGGCAGGAGCTGTGGTACAGCTGCCTCTGCCCGCATCGCCTCGGCTCTCCGGCCGTCGAGCATCCTTCCTGCAGCCCGCAGCTGGAATCGCACCGACACGTACGGACACAGCTCAGACAGCGTGCAGGGTCTGCCGGTGGGAAGCAAAGCCACAGCTCTCCCGTCTGGGCAAGTTTCTCACCCCCCGCAGACCCCAATTCCCCGCCAGCTTGAACGTAGACAGTGGTTGCATGTTGCTGTAGAGGCAGATGCCCAGTGTGGGAGTGGGAAGAAACCAGTTGCAGGGCTCAGGGGCGGGTAGGAGAGGTCTATTCTGCCCTGAGCTTGTCCCCCCCAGCCCTTCGCACCCCTGGGACCCCCCCCCAGTAAGCACAGGGAAAGTCCCCTCCAAGCTGGGTTCTCCTCTGGGCCCGGCTGCCTCCCTCGTGTCCCAAGTGAAAATGGAGAGAGAAAGAGGGAGAGGGAAAAAAAAGAAAGGGGGGGAGATGAAGAGATAATTTCCTCAGCAAGTCATCGTCGTTAATGAAGTTTTACAAAAACAGATACAACCAAGGAAAAATAAAATTTCACAGGTGATAAATTTTTCCAATTTCCCTGGCAGAATTCGATAGGATTGTTAAATTAAGAGTGAAGGTGTCTGTTAGGAAGCAACGAGCAGTGATGGGTAATTTTATAGAGTGGAAAATTGAATCAAATTGCTACATTAAAACACAGCTCCTCTGAGAATCTGCCCAACGCCCAGACTGCTCCGGCGCAGCAGTGGGGTGCACGACCTGCCAGCTCCCCGGCCGTGCCTGGGGCTGGGGGCTGCTGTGGGGCTCTGGATCCCGGGTGAGGATGCCCAGGGCTGCCCACGGAGACGTAAAGGCATTTTCCCGAGGGTGATTTGGCCGAGGCTGTGATGCTCCGCACAGGGAAGCGGCATAGGGAGAAGCAGCACAGCCCCCAGGATATGCATTTTTCAGCATTTCCCTCTGATTCATCACTATAAAATCCAGAGATTGGCTGAGATCAAACATCCAGGCTCTGGGAGGGCAGAACATCACTTCTAGACTTGACTCAGGAAAAAAAACCCCTGCTTGCAACAGGCTGCAGCATGGAGGGGAGCTTGTCACATCCCCCCAGCCCCGTTCATGAATTGCACAGCTCAAAATCTGCAAGAAGATGGGGTGCAGGACAGCGAGCAGAGCTGGCTGCTGTCAGCTGAGGGGAAGCCACACCAGCCAGCTGCTTCCCCATCACGTTTTCCTGAGAAAAATCCCATGTGAGTTTCCTCCTTTCCTTCTGCAAATGCTTTGTCCATCACAGCCTCAAAGAGCTCGCTGTGGGGCGGCCAGCCCTGACCATACTGGGCAGAGTGGGAACTGGGCATCACCTGGGTGGTTTTTTTCTCTGGCCACCTTTTGCAAAAGGCACAGACCAAGCAGTCAGCAGGGCAGAGGCTTTGAAAAGAAAGGGAAACTGAGGCACGGAGGACTGAGACGCAGGAGACCACCTTGTCCAAGCCTAGCTGATGATTCAGGTGGGCAATGCAAAACAGGGAAGGGGTCCCTGGCTTTGATTTCTGGTTAAAACATGACTCATTCCATCAAATCTGGAGTAAAATGGCCCAAGGTGGGAGAGGGGGCTGCTCTGGAAAGCCTCCCCAGCCCCTGCCTGGCAGCTTCGTGTGGCTCCTGGAGAGCGAGGACATGCGGGAGCAGCAGCTCTATGTGGGGCGAGGAGGGGCTGGGACCCACAGACCTGCCTGAGCTCGTTAGGGGCTGTAAACGACTCCCCATTAGCTGTGCTACCAAGGGTGACCAGCTTTGGCGGGGGGATTCCCAGGAAAGTGGGGAGGAAACGGGACAGATACATCTCCCCAGGATCATCAAGGCACCCACGGCTGCCCAGCACCACATCCAGGCACGGAGCTGGCAGCGCCAGCCCCTTCCACGTGCAGGATTGACGCGGCTTTGCTCATGTTGGAAACCCAGCGGCGGCGTTTCCTCCGTGGCACGTGTTTTCCCGCGCCAGCGCCGGCTGACGCTTCCCAAGGAGTGTGCGTGCGTGCCGGGAGGTGTGAGAAGGGCTCTGGGAAAAGGTTTCCTGAGGACAGCCTGGCTCCGGGATGGAAGCGGTGCCTGCAGGACGCAGGCGAGGATGGGAGCCGGAGGGGTTTGCGCAGCACGGAGAGGAGGAGGGGGTGGCTGTGGGGAGCCCCTGGGTGCAGGTGTCACCCGCGGCGGTGGGGGAATGATGCTGTCCCGCTTTGGAGGATGGCTCTGGGGTCTTCGTGGTGTGCAGGTTTGCTGGTTTGACTGCCCTCCATCTCATGGCAAGATGGGATTAGGGGCTTTAGTGCCATCGGTTAAAGTGTAAAGGAATCCAGATGCGAGGGTTTGGGGCACGTGCACGGGAATGACGAGGGGAGAGCACTGCTACACATATATTTACGTTCTCTTTTACAAATGCAAAGAGCAGGCAAAAGCCACTTTCAATAATTTATTTTAAAATCAATGCTAATGAGATTCTGTCTCGTCAGTGGCCGAGTTTTACAATAAAGTCTGATTTATTTAGAAAAGATTTTTGGTGCCGCTTCCCGTCTAATGGGGGAGCAGTTGCAGTGACCCTCCAACTTGGGATGCAATTTGTAATTGGCAGCGGAGGTCTGACCTGGTTTGCATTGATCAACGCCGGGTGGGAGAGACGGCTGGGGCCGCGTCCTCGGAAAGTGCCGAGCAGCAGCGCTTCGCTGCCTTGCGATCGGGTGCCATGGGATCAGCAGAAGACTCAAGCTTGGTTTCTGTTGGCTCTGCCTAAAGGTGACAGCAAAGCCACGTCCCCTGAGATGCAACAGGGATATCCCTTCTGCACCGGCGTCAGCCGCGTCAGGGCTGCCCCACGCTCCCCCAACAGCCCTCTGCCAGCAGCAGTGCAAGAGGTGCAGATGAGCAACTTGCTTTCCGAAACGTTTGAGAACTGGGGTTTTAGTTATATTATTTTAATAGGTTGCTTCTAGTCTTTATGGTTGCAGAAGGAAGCCTGGGCTGTGATGGCAGCTCGCCCCAGCACCCAAGGCAGCTCAGGCTGGACGGGTTGTACCTGGCTGGGTGTTAAATAATCTTATTTAAACTTCTTTGCGTGTAAGATCCTTGCTCCCGTCAGTCTCTAGCCATTTTGGCAGGGCTTCCCCATGACTTCCAGCCCCTCTGTCCTTAACCTTTTCCATGGTATCATTTCTTATTATTTTCTTACATCCTCTTTCCCCATCCTCCACAGCCATGCCAGCCTGACTGCCCTCCACTGCCTGGAGTCCTCTTTCTCCTCCTTAATTTCTGCTTCTGTCGCCCATCCTTCCTTGCACTTCTGTCCTGGCATTTCTCCTCAGCATCTCATTTTCTCTGGGCTGCGAGTCCCGCACAGGAAGCATCTCTTCCTATAGGGCACTCGGCAAAGTGCTGCCTAAATTTATGAGGCTATAATAAGTGATTTGTTTTTACCAGTGTTAACAACAATTCATATTTTTATGCAACACGTTTTAAAATATTATCTGTGACTTCCTCCCTTCCACTCTTCACAATTAAGCTGGGAATTTATTATTCTGACAGTCGGATGCTCTCGCAGCCCTCTGCCTGCCTGGGGGTTTGGTGTAGCGGTAACGCTCACAGCCCTTCCCCTGACTTCTCCACTCTGTTTTGCCCCCCCAGATGAGGAGCTGGAGCCCCCCTACCCAGAGGACAGCGAGGATGTCGGGAGCAGAGAAAGAAGCAGTAAGATCCCACCCTGCTTTGGCCAACCCAAAGGACCTCCAGGTTACGGTTGGGGGGGTCTGAGTCCGGCTGCCTTTGAGTATCTTGGGGTGTGGGTGGTGATGGAGGGTGCATGGAGGATTGGGAGAAGCCCCAAGAGCAGATGAATGGGTGACAGAGGAGACTCTGCAGTTGGTGAAGTTCAGATAACTCGGGCTTGGGGAGCTCTCCCCATCTTCTCCATGCTACAGGCATGGGGGATGCCTCTCCTTTTTGGACAGGCACCCCATGGGGGGTGGCCTTAGGGAGCTCTCGACGGAGGAGCCCCAGCATCCATCCCCGCTCCTGCCTGATGAGATCCGTGTGCTGAAGGATCTCCCATGGAGGCACACCCGTCCCTGTCCCTCGTCCCATCCTGGACTGCAGAGAAGGAGCCAGCCCTCCCGGCACCTCCCAAGGGACCGGGGAGAGGAGCTGAGGCAGAAACAACCTGGTAAAAGGGCAGGAAACAAGTCATGGCCCAGAGGAAGCCGCCGCAGGGAGGGATCTCGGTGCGGGAAGCCGGAAGGATGCGCACCATCACCCCAGGAACCAGCGCCCAGAACCTGCCATGGTTGCCAGGGCCCCCACCCCTGCTTTTTCCTTAAGGACCCGTACTGTGGGATGGGAGCGGAAGATCTGTTTCCTCCCCGGTCCCACCTGCTTCGCTTTCCATCGCCGATTCCGCCCCGGCGCAGGAAAACGGCGTTTGCGTCCCAGTAGCCGGGGGCTGCACTGGCCGGGGGTTTCCTGCCGCCCCGCTCGCTCCTCGCCGCATGGGAAAATACGTCCTACTTGCAAAGTCCGGCTCGGGAGAGATTCCCGCACCATCCTCCCAATCCAGAGCTTGGAGGGGATGGTCTCACCCCAATGATACCCGGCTCGCAGGGGTGCCTGCCCGGCTGGGGACCCGCAGCAGGGATCCCGCTTGTTGGGTGATGGGGAGCGGAGGGGTTCGGTGTTGGATGCTGTGGATGGCGGGTGGCTAAACCAGCTTCGTGAATGCACGAGCACCCCAAGCATTGCTCAGCCGGTTTACCCCTCCCAGCAGTCCAAGACACCCCGTGCCCAACTTCCCGGTGTTTCTGGAAAGCCTGATCCAATAGTTCCCTTTAGCCAACATCAAACCCCCTTGGATGTTTCCTGGGCAGTTGTCCCCAGCCCAGGAGATTGCTCAGGCCTGTTTCTACCGAAATTGTGGTAACGCAGACAGGGTTGAGTCCCAGCTGGTTACAGAGACCAGAGGAAGTCAGCGTTTCTCCACTCCTCATGGTTTTGTGGAGCTTGTTTCGCACCCCCCAGCACGATGACTTATTCGGCCACTGGAGCATGTGGCAGCTGCAGCTGGTACCAGCACCCAGAGCTCGGAAAAAACGACGTCCTGATCTTTATAAACTATACCGTGGTCCTAAAGCGGGGCTGTACATTTGTTCACGGAGACGCCTCGGCGCGGGGTAAGGGAAGCAGAAGGCGATGGGACACGCATGCACACACGCATGTTTTTCTTTGCCTTTTACAACTGCCTCAGCATTTAAACATCCAAAGGACCAGGCGGCGGAGAAGCAGCTCCCCCGTGGGTTTTCCAGCTCGCAGTGGGGTTCAGCGGGGAGCAGAGAGCACGGCTTCATGGCAGGCTGGTGCCAGAGGTGATGATGAACCTGCACCCCAAGGCCACCCCGAGCATTTTGGCTCTCGCCTGTCACAGCCCTGCCAGCCATTTAAACACCCTGCTCATACTCATTAGCATCTGCCTGGCAGTTGTAATTGTTGTTAATCGTTATAACTGGTTTAGTTATTAGCATTGTCGTGATTGCTTTAAGTCCTGTGTCTGTTTTTACGCTAAATAATACATTAGAATCTTGCCTCTGAAAAGCTGGGCTGCATTTCAAGAGGGAAAGGTTATCGTGGCACCGGGAACCCCAGCCCTCGTGCCTTTTGCCTTGGTAATTTGTGCTTCTGTCCAACTGGACCAAGGGCGAGAAAGAGATGACGGGAGTCCTTGAGCAGAGGGCTGGGCTGCAGGGAGGGAGGGAAGGGGCTATTTCTTAATTATATCACACGGCCAAAGTGCCAGATGAGCATTTGGCTAATGGAAAACTATTGTTTCTAATTTCTAAGAACCACAAGGATGCCACGATGCTGGAGCAGCCCAGCAAATCCAGCTGAGAGCTGCAGGCTGCTCCTGCCAAGACACCCATTTGCTCTGCTTAAGGCTGCTTCATCCCTGCCTTCTGCGCTGGATGGGCTTCAGGGCTGCTGCTGCAGTGCGAGCTTACCATTCGCATGCAAACAGAGCAAAATTCCTCTACTTAGAAAATAAAAAAGCCTCGCAGCCTCCCTCCTGTCACAGTCCCCTGCGCGTAGCGTGGCAGGAGGTTTCACCTAGCATGAGCACAGCAGTGAAAACCCCTGAGCTGCAGAAGGTTGTCATTAGGTTTCAGCATCAACAAGCTTCTGAAGCAACACACCCAAAGCAAAGGGGTTGGGGCGGATCGTGCCTCTCCCACAGCCCCTGCTTGGGGCTGCTCAGGCTGCAGAAGAAAATGATGCAGTTGTCACATCTGGCTGGTTTTCTTAGTGACCCCAAGGCCCGTAAACATGGGAGCAGGCTCTCGTCCCACTTATATCAGTGTAAATCAGTTGCACTGAAATCATGGCTCTGCCCTGAACACAGATTTAAATGTCTGGATGGGGCATTGGGGCTTTTAAAACGAAACCTCTTTTCTGTAAAAGTGAGCAAAATTAATGCAGGGTAAAACAGGAGTCCTGGGATGGCTTGTCTGGATCCGACCCACATCCCACCCAGCCTGGAGCTGGCAGGTCAGGAGGTCCGTGGACTTCCACCGACTCATTTGAAGGCTGCAGAGTGAAGTTTGCCCTTGCCTGGCCTTTTCTTTAAGTGCTAAAATGGGAGCCAGGGTCACTTCTCTGCAAACAGTCTTAATTTTAACAAGATACTCTTGATAGCTGGCACAAATGTCTGTTGCTTTTGAAGCTGCGGCTGGGAATGAACCGCAGAGCCCACCCATGCTTTCATCATGAGGCATCTTCCTCATCTGATGCAATTAATTCTGACCTTTTGAAGGCAGAGTTGGAGGGAAGGGTGAGACCTTCCATCCGACCGGCTGACATAGCTGGAAAAAAATACACAAACTTTTGGGACCACAAACCTTCCTGTGGGCTGGAAAATTTTCTCCCTTTGTACTCGCAGAGTATCATGTCCAGGCTTATGCGCATGGCTTCTGCAAAGTCTCTGTTTTACCAACAGCTTCTCCTTTCTCCACTCTGTGACAAGGTGGCGAGATGCCTCCAAGGCCGTCTTGTTCCTCTGATAAGCAGGGAAGAGCAGATACAGGACAGGGAGGCACCTCTCAAGTGTTCCTGGTGAACGAGGGACAAATGGGACAAGGCTGACTCCAGCTTCCCAGCAGCATCCTCCCTGCGGGCCAGCAGATGCCCTGGTCCCTGTCCCAGGGGAGCTCTGGGTGTGGAACGGGCACTTTTGACTCTGGAAATGTCTTGTAGGAAGATGTATTTTCAATCGGAAGCCAAACCCCCTTCCCCTCCCAATACATGGGTGATACAGAGCAGAACTCGGTCTGAAGCGGAGCAGAGGCTGGTGTGGGGGATCACTATGTTTAAATCTCTTTGCCAGCAAGTTAATGTTGATGCTCCATGGAGTTACTGGTATTTTAGATACCACCGGAGCAGCCTTTCCCCAACCTCATCTCACAGCGGACGCGAGCAGGTCGGTGCCAAGCACTGTCCCCCAGTATCAGGTTATTGTCTGCATCACAATGTTGTCCTCACACCCTCCCGTAACGACCTTCTGTGTTAATTACACAATTTGCTGGCTCCTACCAAAGCTGCTGCTTGCCTCGTCCTCCTGCTCAGCGCCCGCACACCCTGATATTTCTTCTGCCTCCAGTTCATAACCTCTGGTTCCTGCACTTAGCACAAGCTTAAATAACTCAGTAGCTCCTACTCCTTCTATTCCCTTCACAATCTTTTCCTCACCACTGTGTGCTCCCCCTTTAATACTTTCCAAAGGATGCAGACCTACTTTTTTTTTTTCCCAGCCTTTCTATTTAAGTTCCCCAAGTCCCTGAGTCATTCCAGTTGCTCCCTGCTGTGCCATTATCCATCTCTGTAATGTCCTTTTTCATATTTAGGTGATCAAATCTGGGCACAGTACTCCAGATGCACCCTTATCACTCGGTCCCTTATACCATATTAGAAACATTTCCTCCAACATGTGCTCGATATTTTCTATTTATGCTTTCTGGGCTTGGTTCAGCCGCGTGGCAGAGCAGCACAGACCGCTGGTACAGCCCCGGTGCTCAAATCCCCCCCTGCAAAATGTGGTTTTACTGGCTTTAATTATCCATGGGGGTCACATCATGGAGATGTCTGTGTCGTGACATCTGGCTTCACCCCCACGTTGGTGCTGTGCCATCAGAGCAGTCTTCTGCCTGAAGCCTTTGATCCAGGAGCATGTTTTAACAGGCGTCTTGTGTGCTTGAAAACTGGGAATCTGGGGGGTTTTGGGGTGTTTTTTGGTGCTGTGAGGGATCTGTTGGATGTGCTGGGACAAGTCACTTCCCCAGTCTGCAAACTGGGCAGAGCAGCATCTCCTCCGGTTGTGGGGCTCTGCAAGACCTTGGCATCAGGCTCGTCTGGTCCCGTCGCAAGCTTTCTGCCCCTGCGGCAATGACCCACCTTTCACGGTGGCTCTGGTCTCTGGGCCAGTTTCTGGGGTGGGAAAATGCCATTCTGAGATGGCAAAGGTGGAAATGTTTCGTTCTGGAAATGTTGCTGCGACGTTTTCCAGAAAACCCACGTGCACATTTAGCCCAGGGTGGTCCCCAGCCTTGGCACCGTTTGCTAACAGCCTCATCAGCCCAAACCCACAGCTTTCAGCAGGCAGATCGTTTGTCTCCCCCCACCCCCCCAAAAAAAAAGGGAAAAAAAGAATTTGCTGGCTCACGTTCCCTTCCCTTTCCATAGCAGACTGATCGCAGGCACTGAGCAAAGGCTCTGCCTTCCCAAACTCACAGCTCAATGGGAAGATCGAGACCTGAGTTTTCAGGTCATATCATCCCGTAGGAGTTTGGGACCTTCTCTGACCTCCCAGGAATGGGGGGTGAAGGCAGATGTTTGGTCCCTCTCTCCTCCCATCCCTCTTACTGCTCTGGGCGCTCCCGGCTGAGCAATCGGTGCTGTTTGCTCGCTGAGCAGGCCCTGCTCCATCAACTGCAATCCCCTGCTTGGCTTCTTTAATTAATAAATAAACTTGGCTATCACCTTCCCCTGCAGCATCCTCCTAGAGGCCTTGTAGAAATACCAGTGTTAATTAATGGTATTCTTCTCCCATGGCCTCTGGCGTGGCTGTCACTGTGGCAGGGTCACTGCCCAGCAGAGCTGGCACTGGTGCCACGTTGTCCCCTCCTTGACCAAGGTATGGATGTCCACCTTGGGGACAGCTTGGCTTGGGCTTGAGGAGGAGGTGAGGGACTTGGGAGAGAGAGAAGGCATCATCGGTTCCCTTTGTGGTTTGTAGTAAACAGCTTTAATTCGGGGTTTTCTGAAACAGAAACATTTACCACTGTGTTTTCACGTATTTACTGATAGTTATTGCATTTATTTATTGACCAGCCCCTTTTTCTTGCAGTACTTCTTTGGCCTCTGCCTTTTAGTTGAAATGCAAAATTAGTAACACCAACATTTCCTTCCTTTCCCCAAAAAATACCAGCCCCTCTCCCGCAACACCCCACCCCACAACCCCAATATTTCTCCATCTAATTCCCTGTCACCCTGACCTCTCTTTTTTTTTTTTTTTCCCTAGGAGGTCCCTGGCAAGATTACGCTAATTACTACCAAGGCATGTGGGATTGCAGCAGCCAGCATCCCGACGAGCTCTCCTTCCACCGCGGAGACCTCATCTACATCCTAAGCAAGGTAAGAGCATCGGTGGCAGCCCCATGTTCACCGTCATGGGGCTGGGGCTCAATTGCAAGGTCAAAAGCTGATGAAATTGGTAAAAATCAAGGTCCAAAGCAGAGTTAAATTACCAATTTAGTGGGAGGGGGGAGCGGGATGCTGGGGTCCGGTTCCTGCGCGTGCGCGCGGGAACCGGACCCCGGCATCCCGCTCCCCGCTCCGTGACTACCCCATCAATGCCACTCCTGCCCATACCCCCTGCCTTTACACGTGGCATTTCAAATGCCCCAAAGCAAGATTTTTTTTTTTTATTTATTTTTTTCCACGGTAATGGAGTCTGTACGTGCTGTTGCTCAGGTATTACAGGGGTAATTGAGTTGCTCAGCCGGGTGTGACCAGGGCTCCCTTCGGCAAGCGCACGCAGGTGAATAAATTAAGTGTTTGCATTAGCGGGTCTGCGGGGGCAAGAGCAGAGCCACCGGTGCCTGTGACCCTCTTCTACCCTGCTTGTCCCCGCAGGGCTCTGTCCTGGCTCCCAGCCGGTCCCCACTGGACCACGGTGGCCCCAGCTGACAGCAATGAGCTGCAGCGGTTGCATTTTATGGGCGATGTTTCGCAATGCGCTTTGCACCCCGATGCGGTATGGGAAGAGCAATGAAGTTGGGGGGTTGCATTTTGTTGGTGGTGTTTTGCAACGTGCTTTGCAGCCCGATCTGGCACAGGAACAGTGATGAACTTGGGGAGCTCCGCTTTGTTTTGCAATGCACTTTGTACCCCAAGGATGGTGATGAACCTGGGGCGTTGCACGGTGTGGTTGATGTTTCGCACTCCAATCTGGCACAGGAACAGCGATGAACTTGGTGGTTGTGCCCCATTTGCCCTCGGTGGGCACCCACCCGGGGAAGGTCAAGTGGACCCGACGTGGGGAAGGGTGGTGGGTGCAGCGGTGGCTCCACTGTGATGGGTACGGACCTTTGGAGATGAAGAGCACCTCCAAGTCTCAGGCTTGTTAAGACCACGTTTTATAGCTGAGAAAAAGAAGCAGATTTAGTTTGGCATCCCGGCAGTAGCCACAGCATGGCCCCGGGGTGGACACGGGTGATCAGATGCCGCAGCGATGGGCAGGAGAGCTGCGGCGGCAGCGTCAGACCTCCCCTTGGAGGTTTGTCCATCCATCAGAGCCCTCCAAGCCAGACCCACAGCACGGGTCCCGTGGGGCGCATCCACACCGGAGCAGGACCAGGGCAGCAGTTCGCCCCAGTGGGCTCCGAGCCGGGCATTGCTGGTGCCACAGCAGCCCCAAGCCCGGCGTGGGCTGACCGTCGGCTGCCCATCCACCTCCCTGAATGTTTGCAACCGGCATGGCACGGACATTTTTAGCCGGCGTATTTGAAACCGGTTCCTGTGTGTCTTTGCAGAGGCAGCTGCATCCCTGGCAGCAGCAGAGAGCAGCTTTGAGTCTGGGCTTCACCGTCCCTTTCTGGAAGGCTGAGAATTCCCCATCTGTGGATCTTAAAGCACTTTACAGCCGCATTTAGCAACTCGCTGCCCCCCCTGGGATGGGACTGACGTGCTCTGGGCACTGAACCCACAGCCCTGGCTCATCACCTCATTTATCCAAGGGGGTCACACCGGGAGCAACCCACGGATGTCCCTGGGGGTGATACCCACAGCCCCCCGTGCCCACACCGCTGCCGGCACCTCGGTCCATCCCGCCGATGGGCCGAGCAGATCAGATCCACCCCCCCTCCCCGCACCAGCTCGGGGACACAGCTTGGAATCACGGCAGGGTTTTTGCTCTCTTCAGTGGCTCCAGATTGCGACTCTTGTGCTGGCTTCCTCACACGTAACCGATCGGTCCTGAGAGCTTTTCCACCGTAAATTACTTTGCGCGACGGATGCTCGCGGCCGCCGCAGAACGGAGGCGGCGCGGGGCTGGTGGGGGGGGAAGGAGGGAGGCGATGGGGGGGGGGAAAGGTGTTTGAAAAGCCTGTTCACTCAGCTGCATTTTAATTTCCTTTTCAATCTTGTCCCAATTAATTTCGCAGAATTAATCTCACAGAAGCAAACTCGGCAGCATCGAGGCTGCCGTTTTAGCGGTGCGGTCGCTCTGTCTGAACATGAAATAGTAGCTAATATAAAAATCCATCTGGTGTGTTTGAAACACACGCCGGCTGCTGCTCGGGCCCTGTCTGACATTTCGAGCATCAACAGCGGGGAAAAGTGATTTGGGGGTTAGTGGACACCAGTAGCTGGGGGGGGGACGGGACTCGGCAGCCCCGGGACTGCGGGCGCAGAGCGGGTAAGGGATGCTGCGGCGGAGGGGATGCACGGTTGTACCCAGGGCAAGGGCAGCATCGTCACCCACCGCGTCCCTCCTTGCAGCGGTCCCTTCGGTGTCGTGTCCCCACGGTCCTGACCCCTCGCCAGGGCTCCTGTGCCAGCGCCGGGGGGCTTTGACTGGGAGTCCAGGGAATGCCACTGTCAAGGGCTTTTTCTCGTCATCCCCCCAGACCCGAGTGGGATGCTCCTTGTCGCATCCCAATGCTTCGTCAGACCCTGGTGCCGCAGGGATAATGGGGCCGGTGGGGGGGTCACGGCTGGCGCTGCAGAGCCTGTACCCCACCTCATCACCCTGCTTTGCAGGGACCCCGAAACACCGCTACCCCGCTCGGTGCAGCCCAGCCAGGCTAATACACGGGGGAATGAATTTGGAGAGGGGGAAGCAGTAATCCCAGCAAAACCCTGGCATCGCGTCCCTTGTCCCCCGGCTGAGTGATTTGTATGTTATGATAATTATTTGAATGCAGCGAGACTTCCTATTTTAAGTGGGCTTAGTTGGATGTGACAAGCAGGCCATAAAACCGGATAAGTTAATTCTCTCAATTGCTTTCAATGAAAGCAGGGGGGGAAAGGAGGGGGGGCATATTCCAATACCCCGGACCCCAAGCGAAAGGCGTGTGGTGACATCTAGTGGCATTTTGCCTGGATTTGGGGCCATCTCGCTCGTGGGGAGAGGCCACGGGGGTGGCCATGGGTCCCCCCTCCATGCGCTGAACCTGGTGGATGATGGAGCCAAGGTGTAACGAGCTGGGTCGGGGCTCAGCACGCAGCTGCATCCCAGAGTGGGGGGGTTCAGCCCCCCCCCCGGGATCTCCGGTGGGGTGGGCTGAGGAGATGGGCCCCCCAGGGCTCGGCGGTGTTTGACTCCCATTAATAACCCCTCTGGGAGGCTCCCGAGTTGGGAGGGATGGGGATGGGACGGCGGGGTCAGCTGGAAGGCAACGGTCACCCACCGGTCAAATTCAAGCGAGGGCCATCCTTCCCCCGCCGGCCCCCTCGCCCCCCCGGCGGGAACCAATCGTCCAGAACAAGCCCCTGGCAGCCTCATTCCTCCCAGGTAATTTTTATAAATGAGGGGACACCCATCGCAGGCGAGGACAAAAGGGTGGCCGAGCGCCGGGGAGGCAGCGCCGACTATGCCCAGCGGCTGCACGTCCCCAGTGCTGCATCCCAAATTTTGCCCCATCTGTAGGGGCTCCACATGCACGTCCCCGGTGCTGCATCCCAAATTTTGCCCCATCCGTAGGGGCTCCACATACATGTCCCCAGTGCTGCATCCCAAATTTTGCCCCATGTCTGGGGTCTCCACCTCTGTGTCCCCGATGCTTCATCCCAAATTTTTCCCCATCCCTGAGGGCTTCACCTGCGCATCCCCGATGCTTTGTCCCAAATTTTGCCCCAGCCCCGCTGCTTTCACCCCACACCAACTACCGTGCCAGCTCCAGTCGTGCCACCCTGCTCTCCACGGTGGGTGATCCCGGTCCCCACGGGGCAGCGGTGGCCGTGGTAGCCCCTTCCCCGTGGTTGTGGTACCCCAGTGTCAGCCCTGGCAGTCTGGGGGGGGTGCTGAGATGATGCCCCCCCAGCCCATGAACTTCTCCTGGGCTGGCACGTGGTTCTGCTGGGGGGGGTTAAGGTTTAAGGCATACTCTGACCATTTATTTTGCACTGAAATTTATAATAAATGCTGTTAAAGACTTCGGCTTTGACAGAGGTAATAATAAATTCACTGTTAAAGACAGTAGTTTAATTCCTTATACCCTCCAATACTGCACAGAATAAACTATATTCATCACCGAGTAATTTTTTACCACATAAATCTTTAAAACTAACCGTCGTAGGCTGTTGAGGCTGAAATATTGTGAATTTATTAGATATGCCCATGTAGTATTGGATTCAGAGGTTTCCATTCGAATATATTACAGGGGAAATTTGTGTCTTTAAGTGTGACAATCCTTCCATTTTCCAAAGCCAGCGTTATAACCAGCAGCTCCTCCAGAGTCAACTCTGCCTTTATTAGACAGAGATTTAGTAATGAGCCCCTTGCTAATCTGCCGGAGACATGGGGGTGACATTTGCTGCGATGCCCTGTTTCAAACGGGTGGCAAAAAGGAAAAAAAAAAAAAAAAAAATCTTTTTGTTTCCAGCCTAACAAATGCCCGACGATTTCCCAGCTTATTTCATAAATGGAAGTGGAAATTTCACTTGGGGTTGCGATGACGGGAAATATTAAAGCGGAGCCTTGTCGTTAAACCCGTCCCTCCCCGGCCATAACTTTCACAGGCTGCTGTCGTTTTATGGATCTACATATTATGTACATATATACGTGCGCGTGCGGGTAGATGGATGCGAGTCATTTTTATTTGGGTGGTGGTTAATCAGCAATAGAGGGAACGGAAGGAGACCTGAGGATGAAACCCCAATTGCACGAAGGCAAAATAGCTCAGGAAGGGTTTAAATCTGGTATCGATTTGCCAAGAGGTGAGAGGCAACACCTCTGCCACCCTCACAACTTGTGATTTTTGTTTGTCTGAGCCTGTTGAGCACCGGTGTTTCGAGCAGGCTTCCTTGTTTCCTTTGCTAATGTAAAATACCAGCAGACAGTAGAAATCTTTGTTCATTAGAGAGAGACGGAGATAATTATAAAACCATCTCCTGGTTCATGAGGCGCGGGTAACATTTAAACCAATTGATGTGGTAACATTTAAAGCAGTTATATTGCAAAATGTCACGTACGGTCTAGTTTCATTAGAGACGAGTTAATAGATGGATGGAATTGAAACTCCCAGGCCTGGACATAAAATTAAAAGTTTCCCTTTGCCATAACTCAGTCTCTCCGGCCGCCGCCGTGCCCTTCCCACGGACCAAATCCCCAAAGGTCTAAAACTTCCAGCGCTTCGTCCTCTCTGCAGCAGTCACAAATCAAGAGTTAAAAATGACAATCACGGACAACACAGAAATCCCGCGGCCGGGGGAAGGGGTGTTTGGAGGAGCCCGGTTCGGAGGATAACAGTAACGCACACAGTTAATATTCAGCATCCCCATTTGTGCTCTCCTCCACCCGAGGATGCTCGCAAGCCACCGGTGTTTCGCACTCGCTTCTGCACCGTCTCGCCTTTTCTCCTTTTTTTTTTTTTTTTCCCTTTTCCAAGCTGCTCCATCTGTAAATGAACAAACATCTTGATTTTATAGCCTTTTGCTTTGTAACACGGAGGGGTGGAGGGGAGGGGGGGAAGTAGTGGAATGCCTAAGTAAGACTTTAATTCCAAATTCATTTACGCTATAGCGATGAAGTTGTCACAAACCATAATGCAGTATTTAATTAAAATAACAGAAGTGTATCTAGATATGTCCTGGGGTAGCTATCACCAAATTATAGCCTGCGCTACCCGGATTGTATTTATGAAACGGCGGTGTCTAAGGTACAGCTGAGCGGATGCAAAAGAGGAAACGTTTAAAACATCGTTCTCGCAAAGGCTGCGTCTCTCTCCCCTCCTCTCCTGCCCTTCCCTGCTGTGGTTCCCCACTGATTCGAGACCCTCGGCTTGATTTTGGCTGCGTGGGGGCCCTGGGGGTCCCAGCTCTGGCTCCTGGCCCTGACCTGGGGCATCTGGGGGCTGCCAGTTGTTACGGAAAGGGGCTGGAGAGCTGGGACTCGGGGTCCAGGGCAGAGGGGGGCACCCAGTCCCAGTGACCACCTTGTCCCAGCTCAGGTCCCTTTCCCAGCCCGACAGCAGTGGGTGCACCCACCCCCGGGGGTCCCTCACCCCCTCCCTGCAGCCCTCACAGCAATCCCTGGAAGAAGGATGGGTGGTTTAGGGTCATCGATTAATTAGGAGCGTAAATCCTAATGGAGGAACAAAGCCGCGACTTTTGGGCTCGTTGGGGTCTGGCTTTGCACTTTGCGGAGCGGGAGCGAAGAAAAAGGGTGGTTTTGCAAGTTCCCGGTAAAGTCACGGAGCCGTTGCCTTTGCCGTGTCCCCTCCGCCGGTCCCCATCCCTCCTCCCGGAGCAGCGGCCGCAACCAGCCCCTCAGCTGTCCCCCTCGTCCCCCTCCGCCTCCCCCGGTCCTGTAAGCCCAGCCGAAGAGTTATGAATGAAGGGGAAATAATTGCCATGACCTTTGCAGGGAAGCGGCCCTGGGGGTTACTGTATAAAGATATTTTGATAATACCCATCACGTAATCGGCACTGGCTGCTCCCATCCTCCCCCCCCCCCCGGTCTCCTTTCGCAGCTCGGGGAGTCAGGGATGGATGGCTCCTCGCACACGCGCGTGCACACACACATGTACGCAATTATTTCGAGCCCTCTTCACAGGTCACAGGCAGAGTTTAACTCAGATGGCTGCTAATTTTCATCAGGCGTGAGCGTTCAGGACTTTAAAAGCGAAAATAATTGGCTGCAGAACAAATTTAGGAAATGGAGTGTGCGATAAAGCAAATAAAAATCTCTCCCGGTCTTTTTTTCCCCCCCTTCCTGGTGGCGGGCAGGAGGGGGAGAGGACAGGGATAGGTGGGAAGGGAACAGGCCTGATCTTATTTTACCTCCCTTGCAACTTTGCCATTAAAGTTGCACCTACAGCTAGGAAGTTTGTCCGTGAAAAATGGTCATTTTGTTTCCCCTGCTCAAAGCACGTTATTAAAATGCTAATTTAAAAGAAAAAGGAGTTAAATATCTAGCAATGGTGCAGTCTAATTGCAGCCATAATGAGCTCTCTAAATGTGAGTGCCCCTGACACACAGAGAGCATAAACAGCCAGCGAACACATCATTAGTGCTCACGTTCATTTATTCTGCCGACCTGACTATGACCCCGCGGAGGGTCGGGGAAGGAGCAGGTGGATCCGGCTGCGCCGGCCCCCGGGGATGCAGGAAGCGAAGCCGGGAGCGGCTGCCATGGCAACGCCGGGGGATGCTCCAGCCGCCCGACCGACCCACCGACCCTGCGTACCCCCCCTGCACCCCCCCACACACACCCTGGACCCCGCACATCCCCCTCTGGACCCCATACACCCCCCTGGATGCCAACCCCCCCCAGACTCTGTGCCTTCCCTGCCCCCCC
>NW_010972546.1:962550-980249 GCF_000737465.1 Haliaeetus leucocephalus
GGACCCCACATGCCCCCCCGGACCCTGTGCACCCCAGCCAGACCCCCCGCACAGCTGTGGGGTGATTTAGGGGTGATGCAGGACCCAGCAGCCTGGGGAAGGAGG
Organism: Haliaeetus leucocephalus; assembly: GCF_000737465.1. NCBI lineage: Eukaryota > Metazoa > Chordata > Aves > Accipitriformes > Accipitridae > Haliaeetus > Haliaeetus leucocephalus. Next base: position 962,656 of record NW_010972546.1, read on the forward strand.
TGGGGGGGGCTCCCAGTGGAGACAGAATCTCAGTTTGGGGTGGAAGGGACCTTTAAAAGTCATCTAGTCCAACCCCCCTGCCACGAGCATCTTCAACTCGATCAGGTTGCTCAGAGCCCCATCCAACCCGACCTTGAACGTCTCCAGCGATGGGGCATCGACCACCTCTCTGGGCAGCCTGTGCCAGGGTTTCACCACCCGCACTGAAAAAAACCAAAAAAATTCTTCCCTATATATAGTCTCAATCTACCCTCTTTTAGTTTAAAAACATTACCCCTATCACAACAGGCCCTGCAGAAAAGTCTCTCCCCACCTTTCTTATAAGCTCCCTTTACGTATTGAAAAGCCACATGGGGAGGGAGGGAGGATCGGCTGTGGTACAATGGGGAAACTGAGGCAGGGAGCAGGGATCCACCTGAACTGGAGCATCTCGGCTCTAAGCCACAGTTGTGCTGGGGTGGGGGGACCCAGGAGGGCCCAGCCACCCCCACCCTGGGCTGCTGCTTTGGGGTGTCCCCCCTCACCCGAGCATCTGCACCCATTTTGCATGTGAAGCTCGGAGCAGGATGGTGCCCTCCGGAGAGAGGAATAACGGCAGCCACACGTGAAAGCGGGCGGCCGAGGAAGGAGATTAATAAAAGCGATTCTTTGGAAATGATTTTTGCTCCATTCCAGCCTGTTTGCTTCTAAACAGCCTCGCTAATCGCCTCCCAGCAACAGCACAATAACTTCCCTCTGATTCCCCCCCCCCTTTTTTTTTTTTCCTCCTCTCTCTCGCCTGTCCGAGGGGCACAGGAACACCATCCTCAGGAAATATTTTAAAATAAAAAATATCCCAGCCGACACCCCCGTCCCTCACCCTCCCCTCCCTGCACCCCCCCTTCTCCCGTGCACTCTCGATGAACCTGTGATATTGTAGCAATGGCCCTTGAAGTGCAGTGGGGAGGTGATTTAGGAGAATATTAAAGGCAATGTGGAGATTCGAAGGCGCCTCTCTCAGGGAGATCTGGAGAAATACGCAGCACAGATGGGCTGAGCAGATTAAACATTTCCGTCACATTGTTTTCAAATTGTGTTTGCGGTGCCTGAGGGTTGGTACTGCGGTCAGAGCGCGGCAGAGCCGCGCAAAGCTGGGAGCCGCGCGCTTTATGGAATAAATATTAATATGGCAGTTTCACATCGGCTCCCAATCCCATCAGCGCCGCGGATCGGATGCTGCCGCCGCTATTGTCTCCCGGTCCGGCCCCGGCGGCTGGCGGGGCTCCAGCTGCACCTTCTGCCCGCTCCCGTTCTGCACGGGGTCCAGCCATCGCCGTCTGTCTGTCCCGGCCGTGTGTCCCCCACACCGTCCCCCCTTCGGCTGCCGTGTCCTGACGGGGAGCCGGCCGGCCCTTGGGGTGCCCAAAGGGACGTGCGTCCCTCCTGCCCCGGCCGTGTCGGCACCCCCAAGCCAGGTCGTGCCACCGCTGCGAAGCGCTCGGGGTTGGATTGTCATCGGGTGCCCGGGTCCGTGGTGCTGCCTTGCTGGGCTGGTTGGTTGCTTGCTTGTTTTTAATGGGAAATGACTGATGGGCTAAATCCTGAATGCCTTCGGTCAGGCCGGTCTCCCCACAGAAACCCTGAGAACTCGTCTCAAGGAGGAGCTGCGTTGTCCTTGCCCAGGTGGTCGTTTCTGCCTGGCCTTCCCCAGTCGGGAACCATCACCTTCCTCTCCCTCCATCTCCCCTAGTACTGCTGGCTCTGAGCCCCTTACGTCTTTTAGCTTCTTCCTTCTGGGCTGGGACATGGAGAGCCCCGTAGGGTGGGATGCATGGACTCTGGTGGGATGGGACACACGGACCCCGGTGGGATGGGATGCTCCAGCCACCCCAGTTGAAGCCGGAGCAAGTGGTGCAGGTGAGACAAGGGGAAGGAGCAATGCTCCAGCCCCAGCTGCGTGCCCTCAGCTCCTCGCAGCAGCTGAGAATTGCATCATTAGAAGCAAGTGGGAATCATTTCTTTTTATAGGGATTTACCCTACAAAAGAGCAGCGTGGTAGGGGCAGGTAATAGTAGGCCACGATCTGAAGCAAAGGGTGAGTGTTGCCCAAATTAACTTCTCCATGCACTAGGCTGGGTGATGTGCCAAAGAAACAGCATTCCCAGCTGCATCCCTCAGCTGCCACCAGCTCCGAATCCCCCAAGGACAGGTAGCCCCTCGATTTCAGAGCTTGCCACAGCTCTGAGCTGGTTTTCGAGGTAAATAGATGTATAGCTGACCTGGTATAAAACTCCCCGGTGTCAGCCGACCCCTCGCACGCCCGCCATACCTCATCTATGAATTAGATTCCTCCATTTTCCTAACAATAATGTATGACACACAAGCACTAATAATGGGGCCGAGCAATCATAAACCGATAAGTCCCTGACTGATTGGCTTTTCCTTCGGCATCCATCAAAGCGTCATTGATCTTCTGTGCGAAGGGGGGTGATTAATGACCTTCCCGAAGCCCGATGGGGTTGTTTACGAGGGCTGGCGAAGGAGCGCGGTGGCAAGGAGGGCTTGGGAGCACCGGTGGGGAGTAAATATCATCTGCTTGGCAGAGGAAGAGAGCCCGTCCTTCTCGGTGAGGGGCGGGAGGGATGTCGGATGGGACAATTTGAGCTTGGTGGAGCAGGGGAAGTGCTGCTGGAGAGATGTGGCTGCGCATTTAGGGTCCCACGAGGCGGTGGGCCATCTGAGGCTGTGCGGGGGACAGTTGGCCACGTTCCCCTCGCTGCCTTTGTGACTGTGGGCTTGGGCTGCGGGATGTCCCCCCTGATGGGGACAGGGGGAATCTGTAGCTGGGTCATTCGGGGACTCTGCTTTCCCCCTCCTCGGAAGAGCATCGTCTCTCCTGGGTGATGCTGGAGGAGCCGTGGTGCAAAGCAGAGAGAGAAACCAGGTTGTGGTTGTCGTCTTGTTGTTTCTTTTTCCCCCTTTTCCTTCTCCCTTGTCGATGGAGATTAGCAGCATAAAGCTTTTTACGGCCCCGTGCACCAACCCACCATAAAAGCCCTGATTGCGGGCGATTATCTGAACGAGCGTCTGCTTCGGGCTCGCTTGGCACCGGGGATCTCGGGAATGAAACGTGGAGAAATGCTTTGAGGGGGTTTTCTTCCTTCTGGGAGAAAATCACAACATTTTGGGAGCGGAGAGAGGCCATCGCAGCTGTGTAGAGGATGGCTGGGCCAGGGGGATGGTCGCTAGGGTCTTGGGGTGACCCCCAGATCCAGTTCCCTATTACATGCCAGCCTGGAAAGGGCACTGGGTTCCCAGTTTGCTCAGCCCTGCTGCATTTCTGGGGATGGGGCAGAGCGACGGCTTTGCTCTGCCTCCTGGCTGATGCCCGGTGCTGCATGCTGAGGACCCCAGGGGCTCCTGGCATGGCAGCAGCACCCATGGGTGCTGCCTCTGGCACCCTGCCGAGCTCCTGCCACGCAGCCCCTGATGGAGGGTAAGCAAGCGGAGGGGGCAGAGCATCCCGCTCCCCTCTCCTGATGCCGCCGTACCGGCACGCTCGGGGCCCACCAACCTCGCTGGAACAATTATCTTCCCGATTAGTGGGTTTTCAGTCCCTTCCGTAAAGTCTCAGCTAAATTACTTCCCCCCCCCCCCCGCCTCCAACCCAGTCCAGGCAGGTACTGAGCACAGAGGGCCCATTAGCATGTAATTAGGTAGATTCCAGCTAAACCATCCTCAGACTCCCTCCTTCTCCTCACCCCCCTCCAAAACCCAGTATCAGGCATCAGCACGTTAGCGAGATGTAAATGAGCACCTCCAGACGAGAGCAGAGTTCACCCTGCACTGGGCTCTGCCTTGCTGTGCCAGTGCACTCCTCGTTTTAATAGTTTAATAAAAATTAGCATAATTAACGAACATCTGTATGATCCAGAGTGGTGCAATTTGGCACTTGGAAACGAGGACTTAAACATTATTGCTGGGAGTTTAATGTTGTTTTAATTCTTTTTGGCACTGCGCAGTGAAATAAACGCTCGGTGCCGCAAGTTCTCGGCTGGCTCTCATTTGCATTTTCCTCCCTTTGATTATGAGCAATCGCGGACTACCCAGCAATTCATCAAAGCAGAAATTATTTTAAAATACCTCATAGTGTTCAGGCTATGGCGGAGCTGGGGGGGCGAGCGGAGGCTGGGGGCTCCCCGTCACGCCTGGGGTGCATCTCGGCCCCTCTGCCCACGGATCTCCAGGCTACAGCAAACAGACCCAGATTTTTTCCTTCTGGTTTTGCAGCAGGATTTTTTTCCTCCCTGGCTGGTGAGGACAGTGGGGCAGGGGGATGGAGCCCCCATCCCTTCCCGCTCCTTCCTTTCCAACAGCATCACGGGGGCTTGACTCAGTGCTGTTTGCTGGGGTGCGGGTCCCTGGGGAGCATCGGGATCCCAACGTTGGGACCCCTGGGACCCTTTTCTGGCTCCGGCAAGGGCAGGACCATCTGCAGAGCTGGAAGCATCGGGAGCAATGTCTGTCTCTGGTGACTCAGCCCCTCTCCCGAGCAAAGCCCTTTTTCCCTGTCGGGAAGCTGGGATGAGCTCGGGGACCCGTTAAACACCCCAGGCAGGCGGGGTAGGGGTCAGAGCTCACGTGGGACACAGGATGGGATGTGCTGCTGTGCACATCACTTTTAACATCTCCTTTAAAAAAAAAGAACCTCCTATTTTGATGGCAAACTTCTTAAGCCTGTGTGTGCTAACTCCTCCTCTCTCATGGTGGAGTGGAGATTTTCACTGGTATTATCACCTCCAATGTCTGCTATCAGGGGAAAATCACACATAAATCTGGGGAGGGGACATGTTACCAGGCACAATCCACCTGGAGGGGCTTCACAGAGCTCCAGGCTGGTGCCTGAGACACCCCAAGGGTTGCCATCTGTAACTAAAATACCCCAAAATATTAAGGTGTGAATTAAACACTGAGTTTCCAAGCAAGCCCCAAGCCATGCCCTGCACGACCCAGAGCAAAGGGGGAGAGCGGGGCAGGATGAAGGAGGGGAGTTAGGACAGACAACGAAGGATTTACCAGGGGAGAAGTGCGACTGGGGTATTTTCTGGTGGGACTTGGGGGGCTGCTCTCTGTAGATCCACGTGCCAAAGGAAGGGACCTGAGCCGTGTCCCCTGCCCCGGCACTAAATCCGCACCTCTCCGGCTGTGTCTCGCCAGGAGTACAACGCGTATGGCTGGTGGGTTGGAGAGCTCAACAACGTGGTCGGGATCGTCCCAAAGGATTACCTGGTGGCTGCCTACGACCTGGAAGAGTGATGAGGACCGCGGCACCCCAGGTGAGAGGTGGCACCCTGGGGTGCACCTACTGGGGATGGGGCATGGAGGTGGGTGCTGGGGAGGCAGCTCCATTCCTAGGGTGCTCCAGCATCTCCAGGGTGCAGAGCCTTGAGGACTGTCTTTGGCTCCATCTCCTGGTCTCCGTTTTACGTGGGAGCAGGCGAGACCGGGAACCACAGCTGCAGTTCAGGGACAATGCCACCCTACCCAGTGTCTCTCCCTGGATTTCAAGTTCTTCAAGCTCCATGGGGGAAACGTGGTAGAACCATGGCAGCCACCTCCATCGGACCCGGGGAGCTGCGTGTCACTGGCTGTAACACCAACAGCAAGCGCTGCGTATGCAGTGTTTTTCTCCCAAACAAAACCCATTATGGAGGCATGTGGCAGATGGGGAAACTGAGGCACAGGTCAGGGCTAGGAAAGTGGAGGGGGTCTGCAGCTGAGCTAGAAGCAGAGAGTCCTGACACCTGCCTGGGGCAGGGAGACCTCCACATTCACCCAGAGATCTCCCACCCTCGTTATCCCCTCTGCGCCTGCGAGTCACCGACATGCGAGGCCACGTCAGTCCCAGCCTGCATCTTGGTGTCCCCTTCCCCACCATCACCCGTGTCTCTCTCCCTCCCCAAATCCAGGTGCTTCTCTCTCCCTGACCACGCTGAGATACCAGCGACACCGTCCCCACCACCAGCCTCCCCTTGCTACAGGCACCCGTTGCATGAAGAGACCCACATCCCATCACCCAGCCATGCACGGTGTCCCAGAGCCCTGCTCTGCCCCGTGGTACCCGCTGCGATGCCGTCGGGCCACGGCAGGCTGGCAACCCACAATAAAGCAGTTTTCCTCTCCATGCTTTGCTGCTCCAGACTTCTTTGCGGGTCTGGAGCCGGAGCTGGGTGCGGGCAGTAGCCCCTCGCCTCCATCCCCAGCTCTGAGCATCCCCAGAGCCCTCCGGTCCAGGCCCATCCCAGCCCAGGACTGAGGATTAACCCAGCACATCTTCCTCCTCCTCCTCCTCCTCCCGCACTTGGCTGAAGGGCCACTAGATGGTGGTAAGTACCTGCTGACTGCAGCCTTCCCGGGGAGGGTGCCCAAACCCCCTGGGCTGCACCAGAGAAGCCCCCCCGGTACCCACCAGCCCTCGGCCAGCAGCACCTGGGGTGCGCTGGTGCCGAAACAGGAGCATCGCCCATGGGGTGAGCCCAGGTATCAGCCAAACGGCTGTTCCGAAGCACAGCTGTGCAGATGTTTGGAAGCCAGGTGGGACCAGGGGGACCCCCATGGAACCCCGGGGGATGCAGGGATGCAGCCAAACCCATCCTGGTGCCTCACCAGGCTCCCACACATGGCCTTGCTTGTGCCCACAGAGACACCTCCCTGCCGGGCATGTCTTTGGCGTAGAGGATGGGTTTGGGTTGCCCAGAGCTCAGCTTGGCAGGGCATGAGCTCGGCTCAAATCCCTCCAGCGTTCCTAAGCTGCTCTTCCAGCCCTAGCTCTCCACAGCATGGGTGACCCTGAGCAGCCGTGGGAGCCCGTGCCAGGGCACCCAGAGAGAGAAACGGTCCCTCCGCTCTGCCCCTCGGCATGTCAGCCCTTCCCTGTCTCTGTTTCCTCATCCATGAGCATCTTGCAAGGAACAGTTCATTTGGGGGGCAGCTGCAGGGCCAGTATCCATCTCTCCAGCATCATTCCCGGGAGCCTTTTGGGATCCCAGCGGGGAGGAACCAATGCTCTCGCCCAGGCGGATGCTCTGGTGCAAAAAGGACCAGGGCTTGGGACTGACTGGATACATCTGTCCCAGCCCAACGTATAGGAAACAGCCTGGCCATTTGCACCCTGTTACCACTCCCGATGCTCAAGCATTGGGAGGCCTGATCCTGCCCCAGATCCACCGACTCACCCAGGACTCCAGAGCTGAGACCTTCACGCTCTGCTTGAGAAGGGGCTGGGGAGATGGGAGGCAGGATGCTTTGGCCAAGCATGGGCTGCTCCAGCCCTAGGTAAGAGCAGGAGCCCCCCCAGCATGGTGCGTTGCATCGGGGTGGCAGGGGGGAGACAGGGAAAGCACCACGGTTTGTTTGCATAGACTTGAGAGACAGCTTTCCTGGGGGGGGGGGGTATTGTGGATGTGCTGTCTGGAGAGCCTGGCCCACTTCCAAGCAGCAAGGCTGTTTTTCTGGCAGGCGGTGGAGAGGAGAGAGATGTGCCAGGCTGCGAGGGCACGGGGAGGGGGCCGAGCTGTCCTCGTCTGCTCCGGGTGGGGAAGGTTACCTTGAGCGGCTCTGCGTGCCCACCGTGTCCATGACCCCACACAGGTGATGAGGTTACGGCTCTGTGCCCAGAGCTGACTCACCGGCTACCAAAATCCCCAGCACGGTAGTTGCCTGCAGACATCAGGCCACGGAGGGGTTGAGCCCACCCCATGCGTGGCAGAGGGGACTGTCACCCCCCCCCAGGGCCATTGCCCCCAGCCTCTGCAGCAAAGCAGCCCTGGGGGTCACCGATGCTCAGCTCCCTATGAGCAGGAGCAGGGCTGCTTCCCCCCCCCGCCACCCACGGCCAGGTCTGCCTCTGAGTCACTGTTTTCCCGACAGCTTTGCAAAGCTGATCAACACCACTAAAAATAATTTCTGCCTGGCTCTGAAACGCAGCCAGCAGCAGGGCTGCAGCCCCGAGGGGGAACGATGGGCACCACAGAGCCCTGCGAGGAGGCAGGGGAGGGGATGGAGCCTTTCCTCCAGCAGCCCCACGGCCTGCCCTTTCCAAATCCACCTTCAGAGGGAAGCCCCGGGACCGGCTGGCTCCTGGCAAGGCGTCAAGCCAAGGATGCGGCAGTGCCAGGCCAAGCTCACGGTGCAAACCGTGCTGGGGGACCGCGGGGAGTCAGGGGCAGGATACAGCCCCAGCTGAGGGCACGTTGCCTGCATGAGGCTGCGCCCAGGCAAAGGCCAAGCGTGGGCGAGGGCACGCGTGGGCACAGGAGCAGGTCCGTGGGCACAGCTGGCCTCACAGCTGCGCCATTTGGAGCCGCACACTCATGAATATGCATGAATATGCATGAGGGGGGGCAGCCAATGGCAGCGGCGCTCCGGCGCACCAGCAGCTGCCAGCCTTCGCAATGAACTTCTCCTGACATTTCGGATGCGCCTCGACGGGTTTCCAACCCTCCTCCCTCCCCCTCCCCAGTGTGTCTTGGCCCCCGTGTGGGGCCGAGACCCCCTCCACAGCTGGGCCCAGCACCACAAAACCCGCTTCAGGGCCAAGGTGGGACCTGTCAGCCCTGCCTGTCCTCTGCCAGCACCCTGGGGCTCACCCCAGCATCCCATGCTGGCCCCAGGGACCTCTCTGCTGTGCAGGGCAGAGTCAGCCCGGATGGTTTCAGCAGCTCCAGCCCCGTGGTGAGAGGTGCAATAACCCCCTCTTTTCCCTAAAGCCATCTATCTGCAATTAGCTCGGCCTCAGCTCAGCTCCCTCCACCCACGCAGCGAGGACAGACATTGCCAGCAACCAGTAAGTCTCTTCTACTTCATTTTTATTTCAAGTCAGAGCACGTCGGCTCTGCCTTCACCAGTGCTGAAGGGTGGGAGGAAAAGGTGCAGGAGAGCACAGGGAGAGGCATCAAGAGTAGCCAGAGCCCAAGCACTGCCGGACACCGACTCCAAGGCAGCTACATGCTCCTTTTTTCTGAGCAAACTAGATCCTGGCTGCAAGACCCCCATTGCCTCCTGTGCATGGCAATTGGTGTGCGAGGAAGGAGCCCATCTCAAAGGGGCACCCCCTCAAAAGGGCAGGGGAGACAAACTGCCCCCCCCTCCACCTCCCCACCAACTCATTCCCCTGCCCCATGCTCCCAGGGGGAAGCTCATCTCTGTCCCAGCTGCAGGCAACCTGCGGAGCGAGCTGTGCCAGAAGGCCCCAGGTGTGGATACGGTATCTGCACCCCACATGTGAGCTCCGGCTCCACACAGCTGAGACCACACTCCCCAGGAGCTGCACAGCGCGGCTGTTATCGGGGAAATGCAGCCTCCCCTGCCTGCAACGCGGAGGGGAACATGAGACAAAACTGAAGAGACTCGCTGAGCAGTGGCCAGCCCCTGCTCCCAGCGTGCGGCTCCACCAAGGAAAGCCTTCCTCCATCATGCTGGACCTGAGCCAGAGTATCCCACCCCACCCAGGGCCAGGGACATGCCAAAACCACAGAGCCTCGCTGGCACTGCCACCTAACTAAGCCCTGCTACTGCTCCAGTCAGAGAGCAAAGGCCATGGGAACAACAAACACAGGTTTCACTAACCACTAGATCCGTTCTCCAAAGAGAAGAGCGATACAAACACACTGCCTGGGACATCAGAGACAGTCGAGAGTCAGCAGGGAGAGAGCACATGAGCCCCGGACACCGCAGAGCCCGGGACAAGGCCATGTTCCCAGTACAGCCCCAGTCCCACCAGCCTGGACATCCCTCCAGCTCAGCAGCGGTCCCTCTTCCACCAAGGGCTGCAGGTCCCAGGGAAGGCAGGCGAGGTCGCTAGAGCCGTTTACTGCATCTCACGCCGTCCACCCAAGGGCTCAGCTGGTTCATCCGGACTGTCCGAGTGGGTATCATCCATGCCGAAGTCGCTCCAGTATGGGAAGGTCTCTAGGCAGCTTGGACCCTGCAGGCTTCCCAGGCCGGCACAGCTGGAAAGAGAGAACAGGTCAGAGCAGAGAAGGGATCTGGGGAAGATGCAGGGCCCGAGTTGCCCACATGGCTCCAAGTCAACCACTGCCTCCTTGACGCAACCGCTTCTGCACAGCAGAGGCTGCTTCCCCTCTGCACGGCCCCACCACAGCCCTCAGCTTCCAGCCAGCTCAGCCACAGAAGCAGCCACTCACCGTCGCATGCAAGCCCAGAGCAGGAAAGGGGGGGAGACTGTCACCGGTGAGAGGCAGATGGGGCTGGCAGCTGAGATGCAGGAAGCCACGCTGCCTGGGTACCTACCCATTAGCCTGGGCTGCTGCGCTCCCTCAAACCCCTTCCTTAAACCAGAAGGGCTCTATTTAAAAACAGGTCTCTCGCTGGAGTCCAGACACCTCTTTCTTCCTGCTATTTGAAAACCAAGATGAAGAAACATGGGCACTGGGTGGTGCAGAAGGCCAGACACAGCCTCCTGCTTAGGTAAATACCTCATCTGAGGGGCAGGGGGACCCCAAGCGTCTCTGCCAGACACACCAGGCTACCAGCAAGCACAGCCAGGGACCCCGTGCCTGCCACAGGACTCAAACACACAGGCGTTGTCTGGGCTTGTTCATCTTCTTGCAGGGAGCTGCAGCAGTGGTAGATTGAGGATGCCCTCCTCTCCCACCAGGTCAGCTGCCTCCCCAGGTGCAGAAAACCTCCAAATGGCTGCAGAAGGGGCAGCCACCCCACAGGGAGATGCCCGATTAATTCCCCAGCTCGCAGCAAGAACTCTGAAGCTCTGATGGGCACGAGGAACTGCAGAACCCACTCACGCTGCGAGGACGAAGGCAAGATGCGCAGAAAGCCTGAGCTTTGAAAGCTTCCAAAGGCTCCTCACTCCCCAGAGATTAAGGGAGGAAAGCAGCTGAAGACCTTTGTAAATCTCAGCTTAAGTTGTTCTGAGAGACTCGAGCTCTTTTCGGCTAAGTCTTGGCCAGGACAGGTCACCCTCCCGGGCAGCCTGGAGGGCAGTACAGGAGACTCCTGGTGACAGCCCAAGATGTCCAGCTCCTATCGCCTGACCCCCAGGAATCCTGCCCATTCAGCGTGCAGGGCTGGGGAACACGTGCTCAACTTCATTCCCTCAAACGACTGTAGTAAGGATGGGACAGGGAAATTCAAAAACATTCAGGGGTCTCTAGAAAGCCTGGCAGCTCCTCTTATTTCACAGCAGAGGCTGTTCCCTACTGGTGAAAGTCCCTTGCACAAGCACCAACCATTTCAAATCAGGCTGTAGTCAGACACACAGCTGCAAGCACTGACAAGGGGAGGTGGAGACAGCAAGTCACCAGCTGCCTCCCAGCACTGCCAGTAGCCAGGCCTGCTCCAGCCAGCACAGAGCAGGTCCAGGCACAGCAAGGGAGCTGGGGGCTGCCCCGCTGGTGGCACCCCTGGGCCTGTCCTTCCCTGCCTGCATTACCTGCCATGCAGGTCCCCTCCCGGCAGCAGCGCGGGGCGGCTCTCTTCCTCCTGCACCCAGCCGCAGTTGGACATGGCATAGTGCAGGATGGCTTCTGTCACTGTCTGCGAGCCCTGGCCTTGTACGCACGCCTCTATCTCGGGTACCGAGAGCTGGCTCTGCAGGAAAAGGTGCAGCCGGCTGTCGGAGAGGAGGACCACGTTCTGCACAACCCTGTGCACAAAGAGAGGAGGGTGAGTGAGACAGGCGGCCAGGAGCACAGAGGACACTGAGCCCTGCCCCACAGCACCAGGGTGACCGTCGGCAGCTCTACTGCCACCTCACAGCCAGCATCTTCTAAGCAAGACTGGAGCAGTGTGTCCTCTCCCTCCATCCAGCCCTCACAAATGCTCTACTCACTTCTCCAGGAACTGCTGCAGCCCCTGTCTCCGCTTCTCGATGAACTCATCCGTGCTGCCCACGAAGAAGGTTGATTTCCCGGGCAGCTCTGGGACAGGCCTGCAGGCACAGAGCAGAGAGGCGGCAGTTCAGGGTCGGATCACCCCAGCACCAGAGCAAGGAGACACGGGGGCACCGTGGCAGGAGCAGCCAGGACCCTGCTTTGTGCAGGGCTGGATCCTAGGAGCTCAGGTATCCCAAGTTTGTGTCTGGGGTTTCTATCCACATCTGTTCAGAGTTCATGTGTGTCCCCCAGGGCAATGGGAAAGTGTCTGGCTGCAGGAGGGGTAAGGGAGGGAGAACAAGGCATGCTTACACCAAGCCAGCATTCTTCTGGAGCTGCCTCCTCAGCCACACGAATTCACGGTACCGGCGCCGCACACATGAGGTCTTGGCAGTAAAGGCCTTGCTGTTGGTCTGCAAAAAAACCCCACCATGGAAATAATCCGCATGATTGAGGGACAGCAAGGCAGAGGAGGGCAGGATCTCACCTGCACAGACCTCTGAGCTCTGTGACTAAAGGATCCCCTCAAAGCTTTGTGGAGCTGAAAGTGCCTGGAAAACCTGAGCAGGCTCCAGGGGAGAAGGTGGGTCTCAGACCCACACGAAGACAGCACAGAAGGAGGGATGGGCTGCTGAAGGTTCCCCCCTTCATGGCTCCTTCCATCCCCACTCAGCACAGCCAGACATGGTCAGACAACTCCACTCATGAGCCTCACGTATGGCACAATGGAGCTCTGCAGCTCACCCCTCTCCCCCAGCCGCAACTCACATGGAGGAAGATTTTATAATCCACATAAGAGTTCCAGGAGCCTTCGTTCTGCACTCGGGGGTCCTGAACACGCACCGTGGTCAGCTCCTATGGCAGAAACACTGCCTAAGTGCCAGCATCACCCCCTTCGCAGGGCTCAGAGGAGCTGCCGGGGACAGGTGCCAATGACCACACTGGCTTGTCCGGCCATCCTGCCCCAGGGGCAGCACAGACACCTCCAGCCTCTCCCATCCCTGTCACCAGTTGCCCCTCAGCTCCACCCCATGGACCCTGCCCAGCGTTCAGCACCTCTCACCCCTCGACACAGCACTCAGCCAAGACCACCAGCTCCAGCGCTGCCAAACCCCACCCAGGAACAGACAAAACCCATGTCAAAAAGGGTCTTACTTCCTCTCTGTTCTCCAACATCCTAGAGCCAGAGCCCAGCAGGAAACATCTGTACAGAGAAAAAAGGATTTAGTAAGACAAGATCAACACATCAGGGTCTCCCATGCACTCTGCATCCCCCCAGGCACCTCACACCTCTGTCCCATCCAGCAGGCACCTCTTCAGCCCCCACATCTGCATTCAGCTGCCCTCCCTGATCCTCTCCCCTCAGCCACAACGAAATAAAGTGGATGCATTCAAATCCAGCAGTCCGCAGGGGAGAGAGCATCCAGCATGGATCTCCCATACGCTCCTGAGGCAACGTGGCCTGTTAGGCTCCCGCTGGGGTGTGCTGGAGACTGCACTGCGACCAGAGCCAGAGCCTGCAGCACCTCTTTCCTCCACAACTCCTCTTCAGGTCACCCCTACCCACAGGGAGGCACTGGGATCCTGCAGCCTTCTGGAACAGCACTCAGAAATCCCTGGATCACAGAGGTGAGCAGGGATCCCAGCTCAGACAGGCTGTAAGCACCTGAGGACGGGACAGGGCAGCCAGCCGCTCCTGCTAAGCTGCCTGCCCTCCTCTCCCACAGCACATCCCTGCTCCCAGGCAGATAACTGGGTCTCTGGGAGAGCCGGACACAGCTCCCGGAGAGCTTTTCCCCCACCGTAACTCCTGTTAGCCAGGAACAGCCTCCTCGTTGCACAGCACCAAGACCCCGGGACACCAGTTTGCTCCTGCAGAGCCAGAACTGGCAATGCAGGAGGGAGACAGGGTGGAAGAGCCCAGCCCGCTCCCTGCATGGGCAGGTTTGCACTGAAATGCCAGGGGAGCCGGTTTGGCTGGGGAGGAGAAAACCCTGCTTTTATCAGAGTTTCCTTCTCCTACAGGCCTCCCTCTCCCCTCACTGCCTGCCCAGCATGAGCTTGGCTGGGCCATCCAAGCAGGTAAAGCAGCCAGCCCACACCAGGACCCTGCTGCCCCTCACCAGAGGAACCTGCTTTTCTCCTGCATAGATCAGACCCATTCCTCAGCTGCCACCTCAGTAAGTCTCTCATTAGCACCAGACAGAGATATGATGTTTCTCTCCAGCTCTTTCCCAAGTCACCTGAATAAGCAGCAAACTTGGTACCAGATTTCCCCACCTGGCTAGGTTTTGTATCCGCATTGTGACCGCTCTCCCTTGTGCCCCTCCCCAACCTCCCTTTCCCCTTCTCCCAGTGGGAGCTGGGAGGTCAACGAGCATTGATGAGGCCCTCGGGGAGCCACAGAGGTGCCTGGTGCCCCCTGTGCTGCCCAGTTTTCCCAGCTCAGCTGCGCCACGAGCTGCCCGCACGCTCCCATCACACCAGCCGCTTCCTCCGCCACATCCCTCCGGCGCTCCCAGGTCCTGCTGGACCGTGTCAGCTAATTTGCTCCACCATTACGTGCTCCTGCAGTAATTCCTGTTCTACAACAACACCATGAACACAGTGCCAGGGCTTGGGGGGAAGGGGACAGCGAGATAACCCCACCACCATGCAATAAATGCACAGTCCAGACAGCGAAACCCCTCTGAGACAGAGTTCATTCCCCACCCTGCAGACGCACTGTGTGCACACAGACCAGGAATACTCATCAGGGGGAGCTGGAAGACCAAGCATGTCCCGTGTCCTGGTTTCACCTCCTCTGCGGGATTGCTTGCAAGAGGTTTTGGAGGCCCTGGGATGAACCGGCAGCGCAGAACTTTGCCTGTCACAGCCCAGGCTCCCAAGGGACACAGCTGCCTGATGGCAGAGGCGACGCAACCCTTCACCTGTTCCCCATTCCTGGAGTCTTGCCTTTTAGGCCATGAGAGCTGCCAAGTGTCAGGCAGCACTGGAAACCCAGCCTTTATTTATACGCTCAGATGTGAGGCAAAGCTCTTCTGAAGACGAAGCTAATTTTAGCTGGGACAAGGGGAGGGGTTGAGCCACAAACCACATTTTAAAAATCTGGCTCCACCGGTTTGCAGGTACTTTCTGCAAGACTTCAGCCATCCGATTCCACCCGCAGAGCACAGAATGCATTAATAAGAGCAGAGAAGAGTTTCAGGATAGACAGCAAGAGACCCAGGCCCGCTCCAAGATGTCTCTGAGTAACTGAACTCCCGCTGGAGTTGGGTCAGACTGCTGCTGTTTCCAATTTGAGCTGTAAGGGGGAGGGCGAGGGGAACCTACCAAAAAAAAACCCCACGCTTCAGCACACATGATTCTTCCCCTGGGAGAGGAAGGGAGTGAAGGAGCCAAATGTGACATGAGTCACTTTGCTCAGCACAGTAATGGGGGAGCTCCGATCCTCCCCCGTGCTGGGGGCTCCCAGCCAGAACCAGTTCAGCAGCAGAACTTGACCATTATGTTCCCCAGCCTCCCCAAGGGACGCTGCCGTCGTCCCATTGCTTTTAGAGCTCTTGGCTCTGCGTAACAGCCCTGCCTAGATTAAAAATGCAGGAGGGAGAAAAGAGAGACTCAGAAATTGCCTAATGGAACAGCAGAGGGTTGCCAGGAAAAAGAATTTAATTTCCTAGCTACTGAAAGGGTGCTCCAAAGAGCGGAGAGAGCTAGGCCGGGGTGGGGGCAGAGATGGCTCTCTGCAGTCAGCAAGGAGGTGGACAGGCTGCGGGGAAAACTGAGATCAGAGTCTGAGCACTCACATCTTTATACTTTGATCCAGAGTTGTACCAAGAAACACATAATCTTATTTACGCTTTATTGGAAGTTAATTGACCTTAACTTGATAAATCAACTTAAACCCAATGGAGAAGGCAGCTCTGAGTTAGCTTTAAACAGTTACACCAAATCCTCTTTTAGGGCTTTTGCTTAAAGCCTCAGTTTAAGGGGCCCTGGGATATGTGGTTTGGGTTTGGTTTAATCTTCCTACAATTTGCATTTCAGTGTTTCCAGGGCTCACGCTTTCAATGTCTTCTAGCTAGAAGGACACAAGAGGTGGCAGCCACACAGAAACACCCCACACCCATGCTCCTGGAGCCTCACGACTTTCACCTGCCCAGGCTAGGGCAGCCTGGGTACTTAACGAGCCACAGACGTGGTCCAACTCCAGGTGGATTGCCACCCCCAGCCCTGTACTCACCCTGCTGACAGAGAAAGTGTTTGTTTTTCTCTCTCGCTTGCTATCTTTTTTCTTCCTTGCTGACTCAAACACTTCCTTAATAGCAGCCTGTAACCCTCCATAACAGCAGGACCTGCATCAAATACTCTTTCCTAAGTAGTACACACCGGTGATAGTTTAGTCCAGCTTGGAGCTCCCTCCCCCAGCTCCATTCCCTCTGCAGCTCCAGGCTGGCCAAGGCTTCACATCCATCTGCTCAAGCCCAGCACTGCTCCAGGCAACATCCAGCCACACAAGAGTCTCTCGCGTTTTGAAGAAAGCCTCACAGAGGAGCTCCACAGCAGGAAAAAAGGGAACGAGTCCCATTTGTTTCTGCTTTTGCTTGTCACACTTGGACAGAGCTGTCCACAACCAACACCAGAGCAGGTTCTCTGAGGTTCTTTTCCCACACGGGAAGGAAAGGGCTCCCCATCCCAAATCAGGACACCCCCCCTTAGTCCACCATTGCCCACTGGAAGGGGATGTCCCCAACCAGCCCAGCGTCACAGCATTTCAACACAAGGCACGGACACTGAAAGGGGATGTCCCCAGCCAGCCCAACACCACAGCATTTCAACACAAGGCACGGACACTGGAAGGGGATGTCCCCAACCAGCCCAGCGTCACAGCATTTCAACACAAGGCACGGACACTGAAAGGGGATGTCCCCAGCCAGCCCAACACCACAGCATTTCAACACAAACCCCAGATGCTTGACCACTCTAATATCAGCCCAGCCCAACCACCCCCCTCTGTGAGAACGGGGCTGGGGCTGGGCCCCGGCACCGCTCTACCCGCTCCACAGCTCCGGCCCGGTCCCGCAGCAGCCGGCCACGGTTCTCGGGGCTCGATACCACTGTAAGGAGGCTGATTTGGTCAACCGCCGCCTCGGCCCAACCCCGCCGGGAAAGGCCGCAGCAGGGGGCGAGGCCCAGCCCCGCCGCCCCAGCACCGGCCAGACCCGGGCCCTGCTCCACCGCCCCGAGCGGGCCAAGGATCCCCCGGTAAGGACCGGAGGCTGTCTGCCGCGGGGCCCAGCGGACCCCCAAGCCCACCGCCGTCGGTAGACCCTCACCCCGGGCCTACCCCTCCCTCAGAACCCCCCTCACCTCCTCCAGCAGGCCGCGGCCCCTTTAAGCGGCGCGGCGGCGCGGCGGCCTTATAGCGAGGGCGGTGCTTTCTTCTCCCCCCCCTCCTTTCCCTTCCGGCGCGGGGCATGCTGGGAGTTGTAGTCCACCCCCTCAGGCGGCGGGGTGCGGCCTGCGGCCTTCAGCAACGGGCGGCCTCCCCGAGGGGCCCGGGCCACGCCACGCCGCGCTGCGATCCCCACCGAAGCGGCGAGCTTAAACCTAACGGGGAAAAAAAAAAAAAGCTTCTCCCGGGTGGGCGGCAGAGGAGCCGGGGGACTACAGCTCCCACTGTACCCCGCGGCGGCGGCGGGC
>NW_010972546.1:980259-996974 GCF_000737465.1 Haliaeetus leucocephalus
GGGGGGGGGGGGTCGGGGGGGGGGGGAGGTGCGGGGGGTGCCTTTGGACAGAGGCGAAAGATGTGCCTTGGGGTGCTGGGAGGGGGCTGGTGCCTGAGGAGAGAACAAGGGGCTGCTGCAGGGGGTCTGGGGAAATGGGGAGGGGGATTGTGCTGGGCTGAGGCAGGGGCTGTGGGGTGGAATTGTCTGGTGGGAGGGGAGAGGCTGGAGCAGGGTCCCTGCTGGGGGGGGAGCAAGGTGGCATTGGGATGGGACGGTGCTTTAAAAAAACATTGGTGGAGCCCCTGGGGTGAGGGGAAGGGAAGGGAGGTGTTCCCTGGGGGGAGAGCTTCAGGGAAAGGGGGAGGCTGGGGAAGGAGGGGGATTCAGGCTCGGCCGCTGTGAGAGCAAGGAGGGGATGAGTATCAACTTTTGGCGGGGAGAATGAGCGGGAAGTGGCTCAGCAGGCTGTAGGAGGGCAGGGAGTGGGACGGCAGCCGATCCCGGGGGGTCAGGGGGAGGAGAGCTGTTGGGGAGCGAGCTGGGGGAACGTGGGGCCTTGGGGCTGGGGGAGAGCTCTCCTGCAGAGACCTCAGTGCGGGGCTGGCAGGACGTGGAGGAAAAGGGAGGTTGTGGCTGGCAGGCTGGAAGCAGGGATGTGCTGGGGAAGGGGAGGGGGGAGATGCAGCAGGAGCTGTGTTTGGGTCGAGTCCCTGCTCACCTGCAGCTCGGGCTGGGTGTCGGGACAGCTCCCCAGCAGAGCTGGCTTTCTCCGGCTCCTTCATCAAGAGAGGAGGTTTCGGAGCTGGGGAAGTCGAGCTGCACTTGGAATGCGAGTTGCAAAGCATTTGGGGGAAGAGTAGGACTTCTGGAAAGGGAAGGTGATGGAGCCAAAATGGGATTTGTATCTCTGGACAAGGAGGTGGTGAAGCTTTGTCGAGGAAGTGGCAGATGGGGAACTGCCCCGGGAGTGCAGGGGCTGGCCGAGAGGGTGGCAGCAGGGTTTGGCTCAGGGTTGTGCTGTGAAGCTGACCCACTCCCACGTGGCATGGAGGAGATGGCAGGGACTGGAAAGTGGCCTGAGTTTGGGTGGGGAGCATTGGAGACGGGGGGCTGAGTGTGAGGATCCCAGAGGTGGGGCAGTGCTCTTGGCATTGGGTTGATCAGTTTGGAAGCGGCAAGCTCATATGTTGTCCCTATAAAACCGAGAGATCAAAGTATAAAAGGGCTTTCTGGCTGAATAATTACAGGCTCTATCTGTGAAAGATTTTATTAACTTTAGAAAAAAAACCAGCAAAAATCCCTTGTGCATTTGAGAGAGGAAGGTGTTTGCGATGGGTATGTTTGGAGTCAACGGTCCCCATAGGGTTTGTGACCCAGGCACACTTTCCTATTAGTGCTTGAGAACCTGGTAGTGAAAACGATGAGAAACAGATGTGGCTGCTCTAACCCCACTGCCCAATGCCAGTGAAATGCAGAAATAACCAGGTGAAGGGCCTGCGAGTGCTGGCAGGCAGCTCCTGAGCGTGGGGCTGCTGGGGGAAATGCCCCCAGATGCAGTCACTCTGTCCCTAGGGATGAAGGCTGACAGAGGAAGGTGCTGTAGGGGCCTGGGTTTGCTCGTGAAGAGGGAGAGGGGGCATTGTTGGGGGGCCACTGGAAAGCTGGGAGTCCTGCAGCACTTGGGACAATGTTTTCTCGCCTTTCTACAAAAGGAAGAAGAACGTTAAATCCCTGCTCTGACTCCATGAGTGTTTATCTGATCTAAAGAGTTCAGAAGTTGTGTCCACCTTCACATTACAAAATTCCTGTCTGCATGACGGGATTTCTTACCTCAGGTTCTCTTTTTTCAGCAGGGAGGTAATGTTCCTACTGCTGCATGTGTGTTTCTCTTAAATCCAGAGGTGCATTCTCTCATGGATTGTGAATTTAACTGGAAATGATGTGGCTGAGCTTGAAGGTTGTGGCTTTTCTTTAGTTTGGTCTCCGCTCAAAGGCTTGAGCTTTCACTCAAACTTTCCAGAAATGTTTTCTGCTGTTTTCAGGTTCTGGAGAGTGGAAGACTTAACATGCTCGTTCCCACTTCAAAAGAAAGATGCCTGCTGCCTTTCCCTGGCGCGTGTGGAATAAACTTGGCGTGCTCATAAGTCTTTAAAGAGATGAGTGATCCCAGCCAAGTTTGAGAAAGGCAGGAGGAGGAAATGTTTTAAGTTTAAAACTCATTAAAGCTGAGCTGAACTGTTAATCCTTTAAGATGCAGCTAATGGAACTAGTCTGTATGCAAATTAAACCTCTGGGTCTCCACATTTTTCTTCGTAGTCTGGTCTTCCTTTCCTTTGTTAAACTTTCTACTGAAAAGATTAGCACCAGGCATCACGGAATGGTATTAGGTAGAGCTTCGCGATCTTCCAAAGATCCAGCTGGTCCCAGCCAGCGGGGCTGAGTGAATTTGTATTTGTCTGGTAGTGGTTTCACTACCTGGATGCTGTTCTCCAGGAGATCTCATGCTACCAGCATGTGCTTCACTCTGATCTACTGTGATGACATGCTGTCAATGCTAGCTCTTGCTCCTCTGTCTGCTCCTGCCCCAATAATGCAGGCTTTTGTACACACCTTTGTGCTGGGTCTCTTTCTTCATGGCCTTCTACCGGAGTCTGAACTCTTTTCAAGTGGCTTAGGTGTGTCCTGGATCCTTTTCCTCTTAGCTGCAGTCCAAGAAGTTATGCTTTTGGTGTCTCTCTGTTCTGCTTTCCTCTTCACAAAGGATTTCAGCTTTGCCTTGAGTGTTAGGTAAGAAGCAGCGAATGAAAATGGAAAGATCTGGCATAGGCCCATCCTGAGTCTGTCTTGAAATCATATTTTTCAGTGTAAGCCAACTTTTTTCACACATTAAGTGTAGAAAACTGAAGCTAAATTTTAGGAAACATACTACTGATGAAGTCTCTCTCAGGCAGGAGTCATCTAGCCCCAAATTCTATAGACATGAGACTGCTCATGTAAATGTAATAGGAGTTGTCTGCCCTTCCCAAAAATGCCAAGGCAAAATGAAATGGCTTCGTTCTACACCTCTGTGCACAGGAACTTGGTGTGAGTGAAATGTGTTTATTTGAAAGCTCTGGAGATGAGGGAGTAGAGCACGGGGTAAGTCTTCCTTGCGCTGCGTGTCCAAGTAGACGGGGATTGTTCAGCCTCTCCCCCTTCCTCCAGAGACTAGAAACCAGTCAGTACTTCGGGTGGCTGTGGTTTGTTTTTAATAACTAAAATTGGAGGGTTTGGATGTTCCCGGTCACAGAAGGCTGAAATCTTTGTCGAGCACTCTGTTCCACAGAGGCATTCCTGACGTGGAGGAAGAGGGTGTGGGGAGCAGCTCAGATGCTTCGCAGATAAAGCCACGAGTTGAGTTTGTACCCCCCCGGGGGGCTGAAGTCCCTTTCTCACACTCGAGCTGCGTTTTTGACTGCAGTGCAGTGAGGGGCCTGTGCAGCAGCTTGTCTCTGTGCTGCTGGCTCGAACACTAAAATCTGTACTGTCTTTAGCAGCAGACGCTGTGAACTACAGCTTGGCCTTATCTGCCCAGAGCACCTTTCTGGCTTGAAGGCTCCGGAGGCAAAACCAGACATTGTCCCTGCTACAGGGACAAATGCCGAGGGGACGGCTTGTCAGCAGGCAGCTGGGTGCCAGCCCTGTGCCTGCGTGGGAGCGGACATCTTGAGAACCCACAGAGGCAGAGCAGGCCCGTGCAAGGGGGTGACACTGGCACTCTGTGGTGTAAATGCCTCTAGCAGAAACAGGGAAACATCTGCTGAAAGGAACGGTTCCTGAGTGTCTGGGGACTTCAGAGAGGTTGCTGCCTGCCATACGCTTAAGATATGGTTGCTGCAGCCCTTTGGTATATTTGTCTCTCCCCTTGGCAAGCTTTTTCTCAAACTGCTCCTGGCCTTGGATTTGCATTTTCTCTGCCCAACACTTACCACAATAAAACGATGCATCCGCAGTGTTGCATTGCTTGCATTGCTCTGCTGCCTCTCTCTATTTCCCTTTCCACAGCTACCTGTCCTACACACCACCTCTAGTTCTAGCAACTCCTCTCTGAGCTCATCTTGGCCAGACTTTACCATTAGACTCTTTGATCCAGTTGCCTTCTTAGGAAGCTGCTCAAGTGGCCTGGCGATCCAGCTGAGCATCGTTAGGTGCCTTGAAAACAAGTCCATCTCCAAGCAATAACCACAGCACTTTCGAATAAAGTCCTTTTGGCTGCAGCTGAACAGAAGTCCCTGCTGAGAGAGGGGAAGCCCGAGATCTAGCCCCTCCAGGTTGTCTTGGAATTTATTTGCTGGTAGTAGCCAGAGGAGCAATGGCACCTTTTTGGGAATCTCTTCTGCTGTGGCATGCTTGGCTCTGGCCCCCTTCTCTAACGGCCATGCGGTGCCAGAGGAGGAGGATGGAGAGGAGGAAGGCTGTCCTGCACAGGAGGAAGGAACTGCCTGAAGAATTCAAGAGTGAAACACGATCTCTTAGCTTCCCGCTGCAGCGCTGGCTGCTGTTCTGGGATTAGATGCTGGCGGTGGGTTGCAGGCTTTACATTGTTGTATTGCACACCAGCTGAGGTGGTGCCAGGCAGCCTGGCCTCCTCCTCGGTGAGTCTGCAGGCAACCAGGAGCCTTGCTGCTTTGGGTTTGCCTCCGTCTGGCATTTGATTAAAGATGCTGTCAGTGTATTTCAGCCCAGGAGTTGAGGAGGGAAAAGCTTCTCTGATGCATGTTCTTGTACAGCCCTGTTTTAGTGAGCTGTTTCCAGGTGGTTGGTTTTTTTGCACCCATTGAATAGGGTGATAAAACTTCATCCTTGGGGGTCTGGGTGTCCTCTGGCATTGAATAAAGGATCCATGGGGGAAGTACTGCCTGTCTGCGGGAATATCCCTACTACCACCTCAGCTGCTGATCCATACAGGGCAGGGAACTTCTCACTTCATTTAACACTTAGAGTGGGTTTAGTTTTCACCTTTGGTGGACACTGGAGCTGTGCGAGCACAGTGCAGCATGTGCAGTAGCAGAACAAACTCTTCCCTTGTCCCTGTCTGCTCTGCAGCCCGTTCAGGTGCCGAGCCCTCTTCTGAGACCGCCAGTTAAAAGAAAGGCAGGGGACGTTCCTAGTGCTGAACATGAGCAGAAGGAGGAAAAGGCTTGTGATGCAGAGGCCGGGCTCTGGGACTTCTCAACTTGCTCAGTGACCACCAAGCACCCCTAGATGCTAGCAAACACTTTGGCTGGGCCTTTATTGCTGGTCCTTTGCTTGGTTCATGAGCAGCCCCAGCTCTGGGTGCCGTGGCAGGGGGAAGGTGTCCATTCCTCCTTCTACCCCAACATTGCCATCAAGTGAGGAGGCTGTGGTCGCCTGCCTTGTGGCTGGTGCATGGAGGGGTGGGGTGTAAAGGGAAGATGTCTGTCTGGCAGCAAGCACAGTTGGAGGCTGATCGCCCTGCCAAGGCAAGAGCCCAGGCGCTGGCACAGCTCGTACACCAAGATCAGGTTGAAAGCAGCAGTACAGTAGCGGGGTCCAAAGTACAAACACATTGGTCCAGCGCCTGCCAAGCAGAGAATTGCTGCTTTCTCCCTCTGTGCTCTTCCGCTCTCCTCAGCTACCCTCGAGCCCTGTCTGGATATAGCAGCGGAGATGGGGTGGTCTGGAGGGTGCTGGCTCGGCTGTGCTGCCTCCCATCCTCTCTGCTGTGGCTTCTGCTGGTCTGAACTGGCAGTACGTCTTCTAAGCTTTGTGGGGCCTGTTTTTAAGACTTCCCCTTTGAAGGATACTCTAATGGCAGCTGATCACTCAGCTCAGCAGCATCTTGTGCACAAGGGAGCTCATCCAGCTGTACCCCGAGAGCTGAGACTGTTGCTGAACTCTGACATCGCCTTCAGCCGGTGTAAATCTGCAGGATTTTTGTTTTGCCGTATAAACCAGCCCCAGTTTGCATAGATTTTGCCAGCTGAAATTTATTCTAGAAGATTCATGGTAACCTGAGTGGCAAAACGGAAGTTTCCGGGCAGGTAATGTTTGACCTGCTCACCAGTCATTTTGCTTGGCAGAAAATATGTATTTTACTGGAATAAAAGAGAAGTCGTGTTCCTCAGCGCTTAGGCTGTGAAAGCTCCCTGGGCAGCTGTTCAGCAGGGTGGGGTTTTAGGAGGCTGAGGTACAGAGTTGGTTTCAGGCAGTCTGGGTCTCGTTGCCAGCTTTGCCAGTGGCTCTCCGTGATGGCGTAGCTGCTTATTGGAGATAACAGATGGGGAGATTTGAAACCTCCTGACCCTTTGGTCAATCTAAATCAGTGCAACTTGTTCAGCGTGCTCGGCTGGCTGCGCAGACTTCTTTGGAGCAGAGGCTGGTGATGAGGTCAAGGTACTAGAGGGCTCTGTGTTTTCCTTGAACCTAAAGAAAAAATCCTTCCAGTGCCACCTTCTCACACGAGCAGATGCTTCGTTGGTGCCTTCCCTTGCGGGGCTGTGTGGTGGCTCAGGATCTTGGCTGCGGGGCTGGGACCTGTCAGTGTAACTGGTAGCAGCCACGAAGTGGCTGGAGAGCATTTGCAAGGACCAGGGGTGTTTTCAGCAGAACCACCTGCCCAACAGCAGGGACACAAGGCAGGGACGAGGCGCACGGCCATCCCCAGCAGCAGCGGGAAGAGGCTGACCCTGGGTCCGCCGGGCTGTGGTGTTCTTACTGGTCCGAGCTGGGTTTCAGCAGGGAAGTGGGGCCTCTCTGTGGTTTTTGGCTCTCTGAGGTGTTTCGTTTCAGACTGGGGGAAGCGCCCGGCGTGTTGGCAGGGCTGCCTCTCCTTTGCAGTCCCCCCCTCCGCGAGCGGAAAGCGGAGAGCTACGCCGAGGGCTGCCCCATCACACATTACCTGTGTGCTGCAGCATTTACGGCTGGTAGCCTTGGGCTGTGTCGGGCCAGAGAGTTGTCCTAGCTCTGCATCACTTCTGCTGCTTCCCAGCAAGGACTGGATACTATGCAGGAATTTTTGACTGTCTGAACAGCTCTGGAAGATAAGGAGAAAAAAACATTTTCTGGGTTGGTGAGTTAGATAAATATCCCAGAGTGCACATCCATGAACCAGCAAGGAAATGAACATGGGGAGCTTGGTATCAGGGACTGTGACTTGTATTTAACTTGGATTAACTATTTATTAACTTTCAGTTAATATCAGCAGTGTGCAGTCTCCCTCCTGCTGCTGTACAGCTCTGCAAGTGCTTTCTGTAGCTCAGGGCAGGGTTGAACTTAGCTGAAGGGCAGGCCAGCGAGATGAGGGAAGGGGAGAGAACAGGTTGGGGGGGGACATGAGGGACTTGGCAGAGGAATGACAAGGTGTGGAGCAGCTGACGTAGGATGCAGCTTCATTTCTGGAGGTCGGTGGGCAACACATGGGAGCAACGAGGTCAAGACATGGTATGCTGAAAACAGGGACAAAGTATGGGTGGAATCAGGCAGAGTCTTGATGGAACTGGTGAAATAAATAAGGTGCTGGGGAGACAAAAAGGCCAAAGCTGTGTGTCAAAAAGGCATTGTGTAAATGCAGCAGCTCCTGCTGGAGATTCCTGTTTGCCTTTTCAACTGGCAGGACCATCCTGGCCCATCTCTTTGTGTGTTACCTACCTTGGATGTGCCTATTTTCTCCAAAGCAGCATTCCTGTGCTGTGCTTTGCCTGTGTGTATCCAGTATGTTTGGCAAACCCGACCTTGACACAAACCTGTGGTTCTCTCTCCTCTTTTAGCAGCGTCGCCCGTAAGCTGAAAAACTGGCCAGCACAATGGGAAAAAAACAGAACAAGAAGAAAGTGGAAGAGGTCTTAGAGGAAGAGGAGGAGGAGTATGTGGTGGAGAAGGTCCTAGATCGGCGAGTGGTAAAGGGCAAAGTGGAATACCTGCTGAAGTGGAAAGGCTTCTCAGAGTAAGTGCCTCCCTGCCTGCTGCTGTGGGGTGGGTGCTGGGCTGCTCCGGCACAAGCATCTCTTCTGCCTTTGGCTCCCAAAGCCTCCGGGCAGGTAGCTCAGTCTCGCTGCATCTCTCCTTGTCTCTAAAATGGAGCTAACAGGCCAAGGACAGCCGTAATGATAAAAACAGCACTGCTAAATGCCTCGAGCTCTAATCAGGGCTACGGGAGCACAGCCTAGGTGAGAAAGTCCTGTTTCTGTGTTGCAAACAGGCTGTGTAGTGCCCTGGTGGGGCTTCCCCCACTTAAACCTGGTGTGAAACAAGCAGCCAGGTAAAATGAATTGCATTTCTCTCCCAAGAAGGCAAATAACTGCCCTACCCTCTTGCATCCCTGCCTGGATCAGGGCAGGGTCCTGCTTCATGGGGTGAGGACACCTGCATCCAGCCGGCTGCTTCTCTCAGCATCTCCGCATGACCTGGTGTCCAGGACTTTTCTAGGGAGGGAAGGCTGCAGCAAGCTGCCCTTATGTAAAACTAAGCTGTTGTCTTTGATTGCAGTGAAGATAACACATGGGAGCCAGAAGAGAACCTTGACTGCCCAGACCTCATTGCAGAGTTCCTTCAGTCCCAGAAAACCGCACATGAGAGCGAGAAATCTGAGGGGAGCAAGCGCAAAGCAGAGTCTGACACGGAGGACAAAGGGGAGGAGAGCAAACCAAAGAAGAAGAAGGAAGAGGTGAGGCAGGGTGGGGTTTCTGTGCTCACCTCCCTACCCCTGCATTTGGCATGGTGTCTAGTAGCTAGAGCAGCCATTTTTCCAAAACCTCAGTCAAACTGTTCTGCTGCACGGAAGGGAAACTATTGCACTTCAGCAAGACACAGCTGAAGTGCTTTTGAAAAGCTGTAGCTTTTGGAAGGAGGCGTGAGCTGTTGTCTAAGCTAGGCCTCTTGGTGAATGCTGAGCCAGTACTAGCACTAAATCGAAAGGCCAGTTCTTGAACCAAAAGGGTACGGAGCCCCAGCTTCTTCTGAAGAGCCGCAGAAGGGGTGAAACAGGAGGCAGGAGTTGCCTGTTGCCCCTTGAGGAGGGGGAACAAGGTGGAGCGGAGAGCCTCCTGCTCAGGGTGCTCAAGAGCTGCTTGTGAAAAGGGACAGTTAAAGGCTCTGCAGTCTGGTTTTCATCCCAGGAGCTGCTGAATCTTGGCCAGCACAAGAGTTTGACCAGCATGGCCTTGGAAATGAGATCGCCTGCAGGGCATTCTGCTGTGCTGCCTGGGGCCCGGCAGGAGGTCACCTCCGTGCAGTGGGTTTACACCGGAGTGGTCTTCTCAGTTCCCCGCTGGCCTTTGTCGTTATAGCTCGAGCACCTGATACGCAGAGCCTTTCTGAACAGCCACCAGTGTGTCCTGGTGACCAGAAACAGGGCTGTGGCTGTCACCCTGGTGATGCTACAAGTGGAAACTTGTCTCTTTTCAGTCGGAGAAACCGCGAGGCTTTGCCCGAGGATTTGAGCCAGAGCGAATCATTGGTGCCACGGATTCCAGCGGGGAGCTCATGTTCCTGATGAAGTGGTGAGTGTGTCTTTGTGTCTGTCACTTCTTCACTTATTCTGTGCCAGAGAGGGAAGGACCTGCGCCTGGGGAGTCCCTGCTACCTGGCATGAAATCTCTCGCGATGGCGCTGCTGCCTGAGGTGACCCTCTGCGCTGAGGCTAACGTGGATGTGAAACGAGCAGGTAGGGCCCTTGGGATTGTGTGGCTCTTAAGATGTCCCCCCGCAGCAGGCGCGAGCTTGGGGAGAGAGAGGGGCATGGTGTCATGGCGCGGGCTGCAGTTTCGGAAGGCTGCACCCAGAGGAGAGCCGTGACGATGACCGTGTCCCCTTCGGCTGTAGTGACACAGGGCTTGTCGCTGGCGCAGGTGGGAGCCAAACCAGTCAGGCGTAGGTGTGAGAGCCATTTGCTTTTGCACCGTTTCAGAAGTACGGAGTGGCTGGGGGCAGGGCTGCAGCTTTGATTTGGCTTCTCTCCCCATCCCCAACAACACAGAGCTGAAATGCCTGATTTTTTCCTGGGCTCATGTGCTGCTTCTCCCTGCTCCAGAGCCACTCGGGAAGGGGTCGCTTGGATCCCCCAAGCGCCTCGGGGACTCCATTTATCTGCTGCTTCTTGATTTTTCTCCGGTCTCCACTTCTTCCGCCTCCCCTCCGCAGCCCCCTAACTTGCACCTCTGCTCTGGCCTGTAGGAAGAACTCCGATGAGGCCGACCTGGTCCCCGCCAAGGAAGCCAACATCAAGTGCCCCCAGGTGGTCATCTCGTTCTATGAGGAGAGGTTGACATGGCATTCCTACCCCTCAGAGGACGATGACAAGAAAGAGGACAAGAACTAACCCCTGGCACCCGCTCTGGCCAGCCTTTGTATAAAGATCTGAACTGTGGGTTTGAGCAAGAGGGAGAGAACGCAGCTCTGCTCGGTTGGGAGCGTAGAGATGGCTGGAGAAGATGCCCTTTGAAGAGACCAGTATGGTTTCTGTGCCCTGCAGCTGCTCAACTGCTTTATGCAGCTTCATGCTGTGTACAGATTCAAACCAGCCCGGCTCAATTTGGGGGGGGGGAGGGAAGGGCAGGGGGCTACTGGGAGAGTTGGGGGGGAAATTGGGGTGTTTGTTTCGAGGCTGTCTATTTTGCAGCTTGTGGGAGAGGAAGCAAAGCCCCTTCCATGAAGGACTATCACTGGTGAGGGTGGGCTGGGGAAAGGGAGTGCAGATGGATACTGCTTATTCTTCAAAGACCATCTCAGCAACCCACAGCCTTCTTCCCAATAGTGTTAACTCTGCATTTTTACGGCGTAGCATGTGTGTAGGTTTTGGTTTTTTTTTTTCTTTTGCTATTTACTGGTGTATTGGTTTGGGGGGCTGGGGGGAGGGATGTGGGGAAATTGGTCTCTTGTTTCATTGTGGGGGGAGGGAGATGAGGTCTGGTGACAATGTTCCAGATCATTTCCAGATCTTTTTTAGAACCTGAATTCAGAAAAGGAAAAAAAAAAGGGGGGAGGGGAGAGCCCAGTATTGATGACAGAACTAAGGAGACAGGGACACTGACATGAGACTGAAACTGTGAATGTCCAAATCTCTGGAGCCGAGATCCTCAAAACCCTGCGAGCAATTTTTAAGGGGGGGTAGGGGGGGATGAGGGGAGACTTGTGAAAATGCAAACTTGTGATTCGTATTGTCCTGAAGCAGAACTGCCAGTTACTGACACATGCATTGTATGTGGGAGGGTGGGGTGCGGGGCAGGAATGGATTTTAACCCCTTAAAAGCCTTTCTACCCTTCTTTCCGTTACAAGGTGCTATTTCTCAAAATTGGGGGGGAGAGAGACTTCTGACTACTTGTACCTTTACTCACCTTAATTTGACTGTCCAGCCAGCAGCACTGGGAACCCTTTAGTTGTGGGAGGGAGAGGAAATCAACAGCAGCACAAGAAAAAAATCAATTCCATATTCTCCCATAACAAGTGATTGTTTGTAGGAAGCCAGACATTGGTGCTGGAGCTGGATGTGTTACCCTGAATCTTCTGAGTTTGTTTTTTTTTTAATCAGATTTATTACAAATATTGAACTATTTAATGTCTGGAGTCATGAGCCCCACCAGACTCCTGGCACCTCCTTGTAGGGTGGTATGTATCTAGACTTGCATTGTACAAACCTTTTTTTAAAAGCATGTGTTTAGGTTTCTGTGAAAACGTTGTTTAAATGTAAAGTACGTGTTTGGATTTTAACTTCATACCAAGCTCTGTCAGTTTTTTGTCTCAATAAAATTTTAGATTTATAATCCTGATCTTTTTCTTCTCTACCTTGCTCCTTCCTCCAGCTCTTTGTCCATGAGATGAGTGACGAGGTGTAGAGCAGGTCACGGAGGGAAGTTAGCCTGCGGTTGTGGTTCTCTCTGAGCAAGGTTAGCTCTGATGCAGCCCAGGTTAGCCGGTGGCTCCGATCTGGGTGTCGACAGCAGCAGGAGCTTTGGAGCAGCTGACAGCGGGTTCTGATTTATGTTGACTTCCATCTGGAGAAGAGGTGTCGTAGAGGTTAGTGTCTAGAGGCCTGAGTCAAGTCTCGCCCCTGGAGACAAGAGGACTAGCTGTGATTTGGGACCTCGTTTGATGTAGCAAGATGCTGCTTGAGCAGGGAGCGTGCACTGCGTGTGTTCCTAGCCAGGATCCAGCACCAGAGGTGGGGTAAGTGACCTTTACTTCAATTCTCATCTGAACATTGAGCAGACTTTGTCGCTTTGGGTTTACGGATGGATTTTTAAAGCTCTGGCAATGGTTCTGGTGACTGTTTGGCTGAAGGTGGAGATGGCCTTGCTTTATTCCTGATACAGCCTTGCTGGAGGCCACAGGCTCCTGTGCATGGAGAATAACCTGTCCTCCTCTGCTCAGCCCAGCTGACACTCCACGCAGTTCTGTGGACAGCAGAGTGGGCTGAAGCATTCCAGGGAGGAGGATTGTGGTTCCTGGCTCAGAGGTTTCTGGTTTTTGCAGGGCACAGGATGGAGCAGGGAGAGGCAGGGAGTTTTTGTGTGGTGTTCAGGGCTGAACAGGGGCTACACCAGCCCCTCGCTGGCACTCAGGGCTGCAAAACTACGCAGCCAGTTGAAATCCAGGTTATTCGCAACAGCACAGCCTATACCCAGCGGGACGGTGAAATATCTGCCCTGCCCCAGCAGCCAGCAGAAGCAGCAATTAAACCTGTATTAATCACTAGAGATGGAAGGGGTAACGTCCACTTAATTGAACGTAAGAAGGCTGTGGTTCCCTAGGGAGGCTCTGGGGCGATCGATCGCAGCAGGTAGCTGAAGATGCACATTGCTCCATCCTGGGGGTGGGACTGTGGCCGCACCGAGTACATGGGGCTCCCGTGTGAGCTGCTGGCAGGCACCAGATCTCTGGGTACCGGTTATCTCTGGCTGTGGCACTCTGTAAGCGGGACGGGTCACCTCTCAAGAAACCGAGGCACGGGGAAATAGTCTCCCAGCCCTCCTAACAGGCTCAGAGATGTGCGGTTGATGATGAGGGTGTCTTCCTGGAGCTCACTGCTGCCCTGGGCTGCCAGAAGCGGGGCAAGGCAGAGGCAGAGGCAGTTTCTTTGTCCCCCCCCCGCACCACAGCAGAGGCTGGCAGAAACCAGGGTCTGTCCCGGGAAAGCAAGCACACCAGCATGAAGCTGCCTGACTGCCACGCTGAGGGCTCGGGCGGCAGCCGGACACTGGTTCAAAGGGCCGCTGAGCCACGGCTCTCGCCGAGATCAGAGGCACGAGGCCCCGCTGGTGGCTAAGTGCTTCCTGCTTCGGAAAATGAAAGGTCTGCACTTCACCTGATTACGGGCTGGCAGGCAGCCTGCGCCTCTGACAGCGCATGGCATGACATGCGAGTGACAGCAGCGGAGGTGCAGAGCTGGTTAAGCTCCTGTCCCTCCTCGCTACCTGCAAAAGGCCGGTGCCCAGCTGCCCCGCACGGGATGTGACGGGCACGGGCAGGGAGCCAGAGCTGAATGGATTTTGTCAGGCTTGTTCTTAGCTTGGGCTTGCTTGCTCTGAAGCCGTACCGGAGGCTGGGGAACGGTGCTTTCCTCACCTGGAGCCTCCCTGACAGGGAGATGGGGGTTTGCTGGTATGTTTGTGCATGAGCAAGGATGTGTGTGGGTGTAGGAGCGGAGACACGAAGTAAAAGGTCCTGTTCTGTGGTGGGGGGCAGGCAGCAAAGGGAGACTGGAACCTGGGTAGAGCAGTGCATCTTCCCCTCCTGTGTCCATGCGTTCTCTGGACCCCACAGGGAGGGCTGTAACCTTCTCAGAGCATCACTGGGGTGGGGGAAATCCTTGCAGGTTTTATTTGCAAGCCGGTATTACATTCTAAAACAGGCCCTGAAGGAATATCTGAAATAAATACCCTAGAGCCCAGGAAGAGAGACAGGAAGCACCTCAGAGTGTGTATTTTAATGCTTCACGTTCCCCTTGGCTGCGCTGTTGCCATGCGTAGAGCTGGCTTGGGCTCAACTCTGGCAGCAGGAGTAGACAAACTCTTCCAGTCCCATAAGGAGCGGTTTAGTCTCCAGGGAAATGACATTTGCCCCATGGGGAACCCCGGTAGAAGACCATCGGGGAGCAGAGCGGGGCCGGCAGCGCGCTTTCTACTTGGTTTTCTGGTTGTATCTGGCCAAGGCTGGTGGACAGAAGGCTTTGAGGCCCCCACAGTAGCATCTCACCCAGATGTCCTGGCTTTTAGTGATAGGCTCTGTTGCGTACTCAGTGTAGGGGTGCAGGAACTGCTACGTAATAATGACGCCAGTTGAGAAAACACAGCGCCTACAAGCAGCAGTGCCAATAAGGTTGTGGGTATTAAAGCCTTACAGAAAGGCGGCTATAACTAAAAGATATATAGAGATGATATGATGCTGAGCCACCAGGAAGGCATCCCAAAATGCTACTTCCAAGTGCAACGATTCAGCACCAGCCCAGTCTCTTGCTGGTGCATCAGCAGTTCCCAGGAGCAGTTTTCCATCCCCAGTTCACTCATCGGAGCTGCACGTGTCATCTTCTGCAGGGTCTGGGTTCCTGCCTGCACCCTGGCAGCACAAAACCCTTCACGGAAAACAGCAATGAAGTCAGGGCCTGCCCTTGAGCCCGGCTGGACACGAACCGAGCTCTGCCTGGGGAACAGAGCTGCTAAACCAGGGGCTGGAGCCACCACCAGCCTGGCAGCTGCCCACCGGCTTTGCAGCCAGACCTTCCCACCACCAGCAGCCTAAACAGGCAGCGAGGTGGGGACGGCCACGGCACAGGGAAAAGCTGAGCCGAGGGGTCAGCGATGCCCCTCTGTCGGCTCCGTGGCAAGACCGAGGTGCTGGAAAAGCGTATTCCTCCAGACACGGAGACGAAGGGCTCGGTCTCCTTGCTCCTCCTGGGCCTGCCTGGGCCTCATCCTGCAGGGAGGGGGACAGGACAGGAGCTGGCCTGCAGAGCCTGATATAAATACACTCATGATTGAATAAACTTTGGCTCCGTAACCAACGCTACAGCTGAAACCTGTGGGGAAGGTGGGGCTTGTGTAACAGCAGCAGGGCTGGCTGGAGCTGCAAGAGGGAAGGGAGGTTTCGAGCTGCGCCGATGCCATTTGCTCACCCAACAGGAAAGCAGGACACCGCGCTCCGGCTCCAGGAGTCGAAACGCCAAGGAGAGGGATCAGGCTGTGCCAAGGCAGCTCTGACCCGCGGCCACACACTGCACCCAGCTGGGCCCCGGCCTTTGAACTACACCAGCTTTGGTGGCTTTGTCCGAGGGACGCACAACTTGCACCACGCAGCTGCACATTTAACTAGAAACACACTTTTCCTCAGCTTTCTTTCAGAAGATACTGTTGTGAAGCAAGGAAAAAAAGCAGCTAAGCCAGAGCTGACTGTTTCCCACAAGCGAGGAGCCTTTCATTTTCCTCCCCTCCAAGCCTGTTACCTGCAGGCTGGGATGACAGCGACTCCCTCCCCAGACCATTGCTGGAGGCAAACCAGACCTGTTCTGAGCTCAGCACAGCAGAAGAGAGCCAGGAGCTACCGTGGGTGAGAAGGACCCACAAGAGGAGGCTGTTTTGTTTCCCCGACACGCTTAATCTTTTACAAAAATAAAAAAAATTCCATGAAACAAATGCTTGTACAGTGAATAAGCCGTTTTATTTTTGTCCTGTGCTCACACAATCTCTCTTCTTTCCCTGACAGGTCACAGATCATTAAAATAAAGTTTCTAAGAGGAAAATAATTTAAAACATACACGCAGGGCTCCCTTCCAACCTCCCCACACCCACATCTCCACCACTTGTGCTTCATCTCATGCGTAAGTAAAGCCGTTGAATCTCAGGACTCCAGGATGGGAGAGCCTGCTGGGGTCTCGGTGAGTCCGTCTCACGCTGTTCGGGGCTGCAGCGAACCCACCGAACACCCCGCAATGCGCTCCGAGATCCAACTACTTTTCCCATAGCCCGGAAAACGTGCCTATGACCAGACATCTTCCCTCTCAGCAGCTCCAGGCCTCCCTCCGGCATTACCAGGTTTCCTTCCCTTGAGTTACCACCCCGAGTCTTCCCTCCGACGCGCCGCCCTCACCCCGTATCACATGCACAGGACTGGCTAGGAAAAGCCATTTTTAAGCTTTTTCAGTTGCTGGTAAAGTCAGTACACTCCCAGCTGTGCTATATTGTAAATACAGCTTCTAGGATGGTCTCCGTGGCGGAGACCGACAGTGATCAAGGCACTACCCCCACCCCCCTCCTGAAAACAAAGGAAGTCAGACCAACACCTAGGGACAGAAGAGAATCCTATAATGTGATCACACGGTTACACTGAATCTTTATGGCAAAGAGAACATTTAGCAGCTTTGAACGTTTGGGCTTCTCCCTTTTACTCAACACAAGCACTCTAGACCCTATAGGGAAAAACAGGGCTGAAGCCCTAAAAATCAAAGCGCGGTTAAGAAACAGGAATCCTAACAGCTGTCTAATTTCTATAAGTGACAAGCCCACGGCCTGGGGTGGGGACCCTCCGCTCCCCTTGTGCTGTACGCCGACCGGGGAAGGGGGGGGGGGGCCGCCAGGGGCCCAACAACCCTCCCCACCTTCCTCCCCAAGCAGTTCCCCAGCCAGTCAGTGGGAGAAGACAGCGTTTGCATGCAGGCTGCTGCGTGTGCCGTCTCAGCGTCCCAGCACGGCGCTGGCTCAGCGGCAGTGACATGCTCTGAAGGGTGGTGGGGGGCTGGGCGGCC
>NW_010972546.1:996984-1001217 GCF_000737465.1 Haliaeetus leucocephalus
CCCGAGGCGTCGCAGCTCCTCCACACATACAGTAACAGTTCTCCCGGGAGCCCCCTCTGAGCTTCCTCAGGCTGGAAAGGGTTAATGGAAGTCACACCACTTGTGTTTCCATGTGTGCACTGGTCTGATCTAGGAAGGGACATTGGTTAATCTGGAATTAAGTCAGATTGAATCACACACACCGATGTCAAAACTGGTTCAGGAAAAAAAAAAAAAAACCAAGAAAAAAAAAAACCCCAACTACCTGAAATCACAGAACTTTGGAAGTTCAGAAAAAATGTCTCTCCTATAACTTGTTTTAAGTTCGTTTGCTTAAATCTCTTTTCTTATTTAAAGCCAGTTCCTAACAGTAGTTTTTCCACCTCTGCCAATCTCACCACCAGTGATGCCAGCTCATTTCCTGCGCTCAAAGGATTCCAGGTTGTGGAAGGCGCCGGGCTCGCCAGTGCAGGGTCCACTTCTCCCCGTCCCTCCCCGCAGGGAGCCCTCAAAACTCAGCCTGCAGGTCCCGCAGTCTCTCCCGTACACTGACCGGCAGCAGTCACGTTTTTTTTTTGAGAAGATATATCGGATAAGAAGGCATGAAAGTTCCTCTAAGTACTTCCAGGCTCAGCCCTTCTCCAGTTCTCACTTGAGCGAGTGTCCCACTCCTCCCGCGTCGCCGTCCCTTCACTTCCTCCGGTCTTTCTGTTTCCTCTCCTGCCGCCGGGCCTGCTGGTCAGCCACGGCGCGAGGTATCAAAATGACGCTGCCATCGCTGGCGTACTGCAGGGCGTACTGGCTGGGGGAGTAGGGCTGGCCGTTCTCGTCCCGCAGGCGGCCGAACACTTCCTGGTAGAGGTTCTGCACCTTTTGCTTCATCTGGCGGATGGATTTGAGGAATTCTACCTTCTCCCTGAGCAGTTTGGACTTGTCCCGTTGCAAGTCCTCGACGTCCCGTTCCAAGTTCAGGATGGTGTCCAGTTTCCTCTTGCGGCAGTTCTGGGCAGCCATCTTGTTCTTGCCTCGCCTCCTGATGTCGCGGATCAGGCTCAGCTGCGCCTCGCTGAGCTGGTACTTGGAGAGGAGCTCATTGAACTCCTCCACAGGCAGGTTGATGATCTTGTCGTTGGTGAAAGGGATCTTCATGGCTCTGGCTCGATGCTCGTCCCTGCTCATCTGCTTGTCCAGGAACTCGGACGGCTTCTCTTTGCTGCTCTTCTTCCCCGCGCTGGGCAGTTTGGGCTCCTCGGGATCCAGGGCCCCTGGCGCCATGTTATAGGTGTGGTTGTGGCCAACGTGCTCCAGGTAAGGCAAGTAATGGAGCTGCGATGGGTCCTGGTAGCTCATGCGGCAGAACTTGCTGTACTCTGGCTGGTATCCAACCGCCCCTTCTGCTTCTTCAAAGTCCACGTTTTCAGAGTCTGAGCTGTAGCCGACAGCTCCTTCCTCAGAAAACGAGGAGGAGGAAGAGGATGAGGACGAAGAGGACGAGGAGGAGGAAGAGGAGGCTTCTGAGCTGCTCAGAGAAGCAGGACTGTGGCCAGAATCCAGAGAAAGACCTGAGTCGGAATCAAACTCCTCTTCCAGCTGCGAGGCCTGCACCGGGTTGAAACCTTCTTCAATCGCCAAGTCCATCAAGCTGATCTCATCAAGCATGGCTTCATCTAGAAGACCTCCCAGCGGGTCTGGCAGCTCGGGGCCAGCCGTCTCGTTGACTGTGCTGTTCAACTGCGGAGGGAAGAAGATGCCGCTCAAGTTGGTGGAGCCGAAAGTGGTGTTGAGGCCGGTGGAGTTGTCCGGCGCCAGCTGGAGCAGGGCCGAGCTGCCAGCCATAGAGGGGCTTTCGATTTCTGAGCTGAAGAGGGAGAAGTCCTGTGAGCAGCTACCCAGAGAGGCCTGATGCAGGCTGACATTCTGATTGATGGGAGTGTTCGGAGCGAGGCTGTAGTTAGAAGTCAGCAGGTCTCCGCTCGTGCCGTTGTACAGGTTTTCAGCAGTTGTGTTGTTCACTTCCATAGCCTGGAAGAGATGCGAAACAGCTCAGTAAACGAGCCACGCTCGAGCCCTGCCTTCACTCCTGGTGCATGCCAGAAAGAAACAGGACAATGCTTCTAGACCCCATGGAAGGGGCTCTCTCCAGTGGCCCAGCTGCAGGAGGGTTCAGACAGCAGCAGCAACCGCCACACGGGCAGCACAGTGTCACCACACAGGCTGGGGCAAAACTAAAGCAGCTGCAACCAACCCCAAACCGCGACTGCCCAGGAATTGGGTGCTCGGGACAGCCATCGAACCTAAATTCAACAGAGCAGCAACACACGCCTGGAGGGGCAAACGCCTTCCCACAACCCCCCCCCCACCTCGAGCTCACCTGCATTTCCATGATAGACATGAGGTCCTGCCACTGCTGCTCCAGATCGAAGGGCGACTCGGTCTCGGTGAGGAGAGGAGACAGCAGGCTGGTCTGGATGCCCGTGGACCTGCTCTCGCCGGGCACGGCTTCACTCAGGGTGGAGACATCCGCAGCTGGAAACTAACCACGTGAGGCAGAGTCAGTCCCCGGCTGATCAGCCGCGGCCAGGGAGCCGGCAATCCCGCATGCCCTTCCACCTCCACGCGGGCAATCGCTTCTCCTTTGTTCAAAGCAAACTGGTTGCAGTTATTCCTCCACAGTTCACTATGAACTAATTAGAAGCAAAGCCAGAAGTCTTTAATTAATTGTGACCACCCCCCTACTGCTAGTTTCGCAGGCACGATGCCTGGAGCCTCCTTAAGCAAGCTAACCCAATTTACTGCCGGTTCTGCGGTCTGGGTTAGGGGTACA
Source organism: Haliaeetus leucocephalus (assembly GCF_000737465.1). Classification (NCBI taxonomy): domain Eukaryota; kingdom Metazoa; phylum Chordata; class Aves; order Accipitriformes; family Accipitridae; genus Haliaeetus; species Haliaeetus leucocephalus. The sequence goes on from NW_010972546.1 coordinate 999,788, forward strand.
AGAGGCACCGAAACGCCGGCGAGCGAGCGAAGGAGCGTCGCCACCGCCTCCGGATCCACTGAGGGGCAGAAGCCATCGCCCCATCCACTCACCTCCGAATTCTCCCCGAAAGGGAAGGTGGCCTCCAGCAGCCTAAGGCACTCCTCCAGGGACAGGGCTGTCTGATCCTCCGCACCGGGCACCTGAATGTAAAACACAAGCAGTTGTAGCCCCAGGATTAGGGAGGTGGTGATGAGAAACGAGCTCCTTACAGCAGAGCTTTATTACAGCGCATCCAAAAAGAGCCAGAGGCCCCACCCAGTGCTTCGCAGACTCCATCCTCCTGCTCCGGAGAGCGTCAGAGCGGCCCCCGAGCGCAGCGGGGAAAGGAAACGTGCTGCCTCCGCTCCCGGCGAGCCTCACCTACTGCCAGCGCAAGGACTCGGCTACAGGCTGGAGGGGACTCTGCGCCTACTCGCGCCACCGCCTCTGCCAGACGACCGAAAGGCACAGCAAGAACCAGCCGCCCTCGTCCTAGCGTCCTGCCGACGGTGACACGGCCATTACCCTGCCCGCCTTGACTGCGGCTCTCCGGCCCGGCAGGCAGCCTGCGCTTTCCCAGCATCAAATCCTCTCGTCCACCCGGGCAAACCCCTTATCCTGCAGCTCAGCAGAACCCCCAGTGAAAGTCACGTGCGATGCCGCTCGCTCCGACAGCCGGCCGACGGGCCCTTCGCCTCCCCTCTGCCTCGGCGGGAGCACGGACCCCCGGCGCGCTGCATCACCGCGGGCACAGACCCCCAACTCGTCGGGCCCAAGGGTGTTACCTGTGCAGGGAAACTCTCCCCGGTCTCTCCATCAACTAGCAGGTTTCTATCCAAGACCTCATTCCCTCCGCTCCTCCAGCTGTCCCCGCGCTCCCTCCCATCGCTCAGCTCTTTGTCCACTTCGCTCTCTTTCTGACGGTGGCTGTAGTCAAAAATCTCTCGCCCAGCGCCGAGATCAATATCCTGTCTCCACAGGATGTCAATCAAATCGATGTCCTGAAAGACAGACCAGATTTCCTTCAGCCCTGGGCAGGGTCCCCACCCACCGGCCCCTCCCAAGGGACACCCCCCCACCCCTCCTTTCCCGCTCCCACGGGCGAGCACCCCCTTCCTCTCCGCCCGCCTTCCCTCGACAACCCGGGGGGCCTTTTTGCCTCCGGGGGTCCCCGAGAGCTCTTCTGCGGGGCTCTGCATGGCAGGTGACGCCGGCCCATCCCTCCTCGCCTCCCATGAGCCGCCAGTTCTCCACCGGGAGAAACGACTGGGACCACCGGGGCCCCCCGTTAGCGGCGGTGGCGGCTTCGCCCGTGGCCGCCTTGCATCAGCCCGTGGTGCCATCCCGGCCATTTGCATAAGGGGTGGGGTGCGCCGGTAGGAAAATCCCCGCATTTCCACCCACCTGAT
>NW_010972546.1:1001562-1001770 GCF_000737465.1 Haliaeetus leucocephalus
CCCCCCCTTCTCTCTCCTCTCTCTCTCTCCGCCAATGGATCGTCCAAACTCCGCCCCACGCCCGGCCGCCTCGCTCGTCACCAATCCGCGCCACCGGAGGCCACCGCCCCGACCAATCTCCACCGACCGGGGGCCGACGCCTCGGCCAATGAGCGGCCGCGCGGTGCCCACCGGGCCGCTCCCCCGCCCTGGCGCAGCGGCGCCGCCA
>NW_010972546.1:1002313-1006464 GCF_000737465.1 Haliaeetus leucocephalus
AAAAAACCAAAACAAAACAAAAAAACCCCACATTTTGGATGATTCCCCAAGCTGTCAGCCAGCGCCGCAAACCCCGAGCGCCCCGCACCGCACCCAAGGGCGAGCTCCAGCTCCTAAAATTATTAATAACAGCCCTCTTCCCCCAGCAAGGTCGCGCCTGGCCCACACGACCCGCGGGGAGTCGCAATATTTTAAGTGCCAGGAAAAGTCATGGAAAAATTTAAACCCCGGCCCTGAAGCCATCTGCATATCATCATCGTCCACCTAACGAATGGGAGGAGGATGGGGATGGGGGGGGAGGATGAAGCCCTGCAGGTGCCTTCCAGAGGCAGCAGCTGCTGGGAGCTGCAGAGCTCAGACGATATTCCCGTCAGAAAGGCTGGGCGGCTGCTCAGGGAGTCAAGGTTCCAGACAAAGACACCAAAAAATAAAAAACACCAAACCAAACCACCCCCCCAAAAAAGAAACCCCACTAGGATAACGCTTTGAAATAAGACTCGGCGCTTTGAAGCGTCACACCAGCAGCGAGTACGGTCTTGCTGGCCCCGGGGGGGGGGAGAGAGGGCGATGTGACGGTGCGACGGTGTGACGTGGGTGTGCGAGGAAGGCTCGGCAGACGGGATTTCCTGGCGCTGGGTGCCCGGGCGTTGTGCCCCCGGCAGCGCAGCACACCTGGAACCCATTGCACCTTCCCCTCCTGTCCAAACCAAGAGTTTGGGGGGCAAAAAAAAAGAAAAAAAAAAAAAAAGACAGAAAATAGAGACCTGAGGAAGAGCACGGATGCCTGAACACCCGGCATCAGAGAAGGTGCAGACCCAGATCTCCCCACCCTTCCCTGAAGGAACGAGTGGAGCAAAACCGCAGCGTGGAGGAGCGTGCTTCCCACCCAGCATTGCCCAGGCTGGCCAGGAGTTTCACTCCCAGCAAGTCCAGCCCGAGCTGGCTGGGTTTGCAGCCGCACCCCATGTACGGGCAACTTGCAGCAATGGCATCTAATGCAGAACTGTATTTTAAGACAGAAATAAACAGGCCTCTGGAAAACAGCAGTGTTATCGGCCTCTTGCCACTCAAATCTGCAGCATTTCTCTCTAAATTCTGATCCCCGTTTCTCTATACTGCACTTGAAGGGCTCTCCAGACCCGATGCCCTCAGCCAAGAACACCAGACTTGGGGAAGGACAGCAAAGTCTTCCAGGGGCTGCGCGTGACCTTGTACAAAGCATTTCATCAAATTCTTTCCCGTTCCCAAGACAGGGAATTACCTCTCTCAATTATCAGGGAAGAAGCTGAACGTGTGAACGTTTTGCCTTGTGTTCTGCCACCCTCCAACAGAAGCTCCTCTTGTTGACGCCTCCAAGGTCGCCAGTTGCAAACCCAGACCGGGGTTTTCACCCTCAGTCCCGCAGCCTGAACGCCTCCGGAGCCAGGAGATCCCCACGGGCAGGGGAGAGCTGCCCGCAGGTACAGCGGAGGCACCATCCACGCTTCCTACAGCAGCATCCCGCTGCTCATCCGTCAATACCAGACCCGAAACAATCGACACCTTTGTCTCTCTGGCGTGCACGCGTTCACACCGCTTTCCTCACTCGATTCCCTGCCTATTGCTGCGCCGAAGCCACATGACAAAAGCCCCAGGCATCCGCGACAGCTGCCTGTGAAGCTGCCCACCCCTCGCTGCAGGGGAGAGGGGTGGCAGCAGTTGAATTCGGCTCCCTCCATGCCCAGACGCCTCAGCAGCTCGTCCGAGACACAATTTACGAGACGCAAGAGCAACGCTGGAAGGACCCGACGCGGCAAATCAGCACTAATGTCCCCCAAGCCACGGCCAGGGAAACGCCGAACATGCCGTGACAAAGAGAGCGGTGCCAAAAAGGAAAAAGAGCAGCAGCTCCCGGGGACCAGCATTGCATCACAGCCTCCAAAAGGTTGTGCTCAGACAGAAAAAATAAACCACTTTCCAGTTCACCTCTCCCCACCCGTCTGTGATGAAAACCAAGCAATAAACATCGCCACTGGATGAACTCCAGAACCAAGTAACCCAACCACCCGCTCGGCACCTGGGATGAGGCTGTTACCCAATGCCCCTGTTTATTTCCCAGTCTCGTTTTATCGGTTTCACAACACAAAGCTCCGCGCACAGGTTGAAACGCTGACCCCGATCCTTTCCCCCTCCTTCCACTATTACTTTCAGACCAAGAATAAAACAAACAAAAAGGAAAAACCCACCCCACACACATCCCTAGAGCCCTCTAACTGAACCATAATTTAGCGTTATGCCATTCCTAAGCAGGGACCCACTTTTCCCAAGTGCTAAACACGCACAATGTACAGAGTACCGCTCGCTTGGATGGGTACCAGAGGGCAAGAGCCCCCCGCAAAGGCTCCCCTTCCCCCCACCCACCACAGGCAAAAGAAGGTCCTGCTTACCTCTTTGGTCAGGTCTCCGTTCACCGGGGCAGCCACTGCTCCCAAATCTTCCAGTTCTTCCCCAAAGCCCTGCTCAGCTCCGCTCTCTCTCACCCCGTTGTCAGGGCTGCTCCCATCCTGCAGGCCGCCGCCGTTCTCTAGGGCGATGCCGGCGTTGGGCTGGCTACCAGACACAGAGCCTTCGGGGTCTCTGTGCACCAACCAGGCGTTGACTTCAGTGGTGGGCACCTGAAACCTGTCCAGGGCCCTCACCTGGTTGAGCAGCCTGCGAGCCGTGAAGTAATAGTCCAGGTCTACACTTTTTGGGTGGATGCCATATCCATCCAAGGTGTTACGCAGGTTGTGAAACTGGGTCTGGGTGTAAGCAGAGCTCTGGCCAAGAATGATCTCTCGGAGAGGTGGGAGCTGTGAGTTCAGGTAGGTGTCCACGTCCACACGAACACCGATCAAGCTGAGCAGAATGGTGAACTGGATGAGGCCTTCGGTGAAATATTTCTTCAGAGAAAGCATTTCTGGCAGAGGAGAAAAGAAAACAGGTGGAGGGTTTTGGGAATTAAAAAAAAAAAACAAAACAAAACAAAACCAAAACAACAAAACACCAGCGTCGGATGAATTCTCCACACAACAGGTTGGTTGGGTTTGTCTTTCTTCTGCCCCACTTTCAAACAAACAAAAAAAAAAGCAATGACTCCGGCATTCAGGTTATCGCTCAACAACAGGATAAAAGTTTAAAGAACATTCAAGACTTTGGGTTCAGGACGACTTTGTTTTCCTTTTAAAATTCTGGAACTCAGTGGTCGACCAGCAGAGTGTAACTAAAGATTTAAATCTCAAGAAGGAACAAACTCTTCCCCAGAAGGCAGCCTCCACCCTCTCTTCTTGCCCTTTCCTTTCCTTCAGAACTGTTTTCTAACACAGACCATGCAGCTACATAAAAATCCACGTGACTTACTGTCCAAAAACTCCACATACAGCCACTCCTCTCGCCCCCCCCGATTCCCCACGCTCCAGGATGGGGTACTGCTCCCTCTGACAGCCGGCTGCTCTTTCTTCCCCTCTTCTGCTCTGCGAAGCTTCTTGAAGGAACCTTTTACGAGTCAAAGGTCCCGATCAGGGGAAGGTCCAAACACTCCTCCGCTTCTGGCTGCAATTTCATCAGCGGCTGAAATAAAACCGGAGAGCAAACGCGATAACGCGCCGACCAGGCACCACCCTAAACGTTGCACATGGACCTACTACACCGGGAAACGGCGGTTCCCCCGGGGCTCCCACCCCTGAAGAGCTGAGGGAATATCACTAGAAAGGCTGATTTTATTTTTTTTCTCCTGACACGACCGGCGGAGGTTACCTTTGGTGACAATATTGTCCATACTTCCCCTCCCTGAGCTATTCTTAGGCCGGTGCGTCAACTTCCCCTCTCTCCGAAGGAATCCAGCTCCGACTCCCTTTCACTCCTCACCCCACTTTCCAGCGGCTCCCCAAATAATAATAAAAAAAAAAACCAAGAAAACCCTCAGGGGTTTTCCACCACCGGCAAAGCATCCCTGGCCAACGGGAACTCCCGGTCTCGCCCCTCCCGGGCCACCCCCCCCCCTTTCCCCATCCCCAACCCGGCGGGGCGGCTCCCGGTACCCGGGAGGAGCCACCAAAGCCCCAGCACTACCCTCTACTCCCCTCCCGGGGGGTCCCGAGCGGGGCCATGTGCCGCCGCCCCGGGTTCTTTAA
>NW_010972546.1:1006592-1009945 GCF_000737465.1 Haliaeetus leucocephalus
CCCCCGCCGCCGACGCCTGGAAAGGCAGGCGGAGCGGCCAATCGGCTCGCGGAGAGAGGCGCTGGGCCCCGTGCTTGGCCCGGCGGCCGCGCGCTGGGCCAATCGAAGAGGGGAAACCAGTCAACACGACCCGCCCCCCCCGCAGCGATTGAGTGACAAGGCGACCGCCCAATGGAACGCGACTCCTCCGCCGAGCGGCGGCGGCAGCTGCCAATGAGACGACGCGCAGGAGCCAGCCGCCCGTCTGGGCGCTTGACAGGCAGCGGCGCTCACCAATCCCCGCGACTCAGAGGCACCGCCCCTTCGCCCCTCAGCTGTTGCCATGGCACCAGGCGCCCCGGGCCCCCAACGCAGGGCGAGGCCTGGGACCGCCATGGCGGAGCCTCCATCGCCCCGCAGGCTCCACCACCGCCCCCCTGGGGGTCCCCCATGTCCCCGGGGGTCCCCCGTGTCCCTAGGGTCCCCAATCCCCGACACCTCCCGGGGGTAGAGGGGGCTTTGGGCCTCCTCCAGGGCTTCACCACAGCGGGGCCTGCGGCGGGGAGATGGCTCCTCGGCCTTGCTCACCTCCCCCAAGAGCGGCCCAGGGGCTTCCCCTGCGCTGCCACAGCCCCACGGGCTGATAACGCTGTCTAAACGTGACCCGGCCTTGCACTCGCCCGCCGCCCTCGCAGGTTCCTCGGCAGGACGGAGTCACAGCCGAACCCGGAGCTTCGCCTCAGGCCCTTCAGTGAGTCAGTGGCGGGGCTGGGAGTCCAGCCAGGGCATCGCCTCCTAACCCCCGCGCTACGCTTTCTTCGTTGCGCCAGCCCTTCGCTAATTAAAAGTCTTTAATTTCACGCTCCAGCAGCTGCCCAGTCGGCATACCCCTGCTCATTAGGCCCAGGTCTGTTTTCAGGTTGAGAAAAGCGAGCTCTCCCGGTCGGCTGCTCCTCGCCCGTGGCGGTGGGAGCTGCTGGAGGTGCAAATGGCTGTGTCAGAGAGAGGTAACTCCCAGCCCCGACCTGGGCTGGCCGAGAGCCGCAGGGAGGGGGACAGCACTGGTGGGGCGGGAAGCCGGGCACCATGCCCCTGGGGTGCTGGTGCTTGGAGCAGGATAGGGCTCACCACCACGCAGGCAGAGCTGCCGCCTTTGAGCTGCTCACAGCAAAGTGCTGTGGACTTGGCCATGTGTCTGGCTGTCCCTTAGCCTAAAACAGTCGCACTGTCCATGGGTTGTCCCACGAGCACCGCTGCTAATCACAGGGGAACCCACCGGCCAGTTTGAGTTTGACCCGAGGTCTTGATGTTTGATGCCTTTTGAGGCAGTGACTACCCAGCGGAGGTGAGAGAGACGCTGCAACTGATCCCAACCACCTCACCGGGTGCCTGAGGACCTGCGCCATGCAGCAGGTGGCTCTGCAGCCACTCGACAAAACATGCCGGGATCTCCCATTACGAGCTGCAGGAACAGAGGCAGAAAGGTGCTGTGAACAGCTGCAGGAGCAGGGCCAGCATCAGGCCTTCGTCCTGTCCTTGCCCCTCCAGGATGGTCAACCACCAGATCGCTGACGGGAACTCCATAAACTAAATAAATAAGCACAAAGCAGGGTCGGCGTTAAAACTGTCACCTCTGAGCAGGTTATTTATACCTTCCCCAATCGATCGATGTGGGCTTCCTGCCCAAATCAATGCTGGTGCCCACGGGGTGAGGGGCAGCCCCTGCCAGACCTGGCAGCGGAGGTGGGCAGGTAGGAGGTAAGGGCAGCTGGGCAGCACCACCCCTGCCTGCTATTCCTGCAACGCTGCAGCTGCCCAGAGCGGCCGCAGCTGCCAAAACCAGACACCCTCTTCCCTGCCCCAGAAACTTGCCGGGACAAACAGGATGCCAGAGACAATACTTCATCCAAAAAAACGTGGAAAATGAGCGTGGGCTACAACGCCTCGCAGCAGGGTGAGGTTTCCCAACCGGGGGTGTCTTCCCAAGGGCAGCAGCGCGAGCGGAGCCCCCTTCTTTATGGCAAGGACTGAGCTTGCCAGCACAGCTGAGAGATGGGGGACAGGCTGCGCATCCCCCCCTGAACCCGGATAGCCCCAACGCTGCGAGCAGGGATGCTCCAGAGCATCCAGGGAGACAGGCACAGCAGGGAAAGGGACCGGAGCAGCCAGGGGAAGGTGGTGAGGAGCCTGGAAGCACCCAGATCCAAGTGATTTTGGGCCATGGGCTTGCTCTGCTCCAGCTGCTCCGTCTCACTAATCTCCTTCTGGAAAACAAGCCACGAAACACCCACAAAAGCCGGGGTGCCGCCCCAGCCCACATTGTGCCGCAACCGGCAATTTGCTGAGGCAACGGCGGCGGCCCCGGCGGGCGGACGGGCACAGCCCCATTGCCACAGCGGTTCTCCCTCGATACTGAGAGCCACCGCTTGGCACATTGCACACCGGCTGCGAAATTTGGAGGTGCTGCCAACCCCAATGGTCACCAAGAGTGACCACTGAGAGAGTTTTATTCGGGCACCATCTCCCTGTTGTCCTCCCCTGCACCCCACAGGGAAAAATGGGTGTATGGGAACGTCCTAAAAACTTCCCCAGGGCTGTGGTCAGCCTCCTGCTAGCAACCCGAGCCGGGCTGCCCCTCGGGGAATTATTTTTAGTGTGTCCCCCCCTCCACCCCAGGACTATTTGGAAGGCTGGCAGGCATCCCTGTCCCTGTGCCCTGTCCGGCTCCCAGCCCTCCTCCAGCTCGGGCAGGCAAAAACCTTTCGGTGCCTCGTGCTGGCAAGAGGGGGCACGAAGCCCCTTCCCCAGTGCTCCCATGGGAAAACTGTCTCCCCCCCGGTTTCTTTTCGTGTCCTGCTGCCCCTCACACCCCAGGCTGTGGCCAGTGCTCCCCGCGTGGGTTCAGCCCCCGCCGTGGGGAAACGCTCTGGCTCCTGAGGTTAAAGCAAACAAGGGTGATTTGGGTGCAAGCGGAGCAGGGTTATGGGGGGGGGGGGGCCTGTGCCCCACAGCGGGGGTCACCCGTGATGGCACTCGGTAGGAGGGGGTACTGACCCCCCAGCAGAGGCCACGTCCTGCATCAGGGACGTGCTTGCAGCCGCCGGCTGGACCCCGCGCTGCCAGGACCACCCCCCCTCGCCTCCCCCTGGTCACCCGGGGGGGTTGGGGGTGACCCCAAGTTAAATGCAGCAGAGGTTAAGTGAGGGATGAACCCCCCACACTGCTGAGCCTTCCTCCCCCGCAGTGGCTTCCCTGAACTCCCAATTCGGGGTGCGTGAGGGTCCCAATCTCCATCCCACCCCACTGCCCCCCTCCAGATCAGTCCTTTCCCAAAAGAGGTGTCTGTGTGCGGGAGGGGGGCACTGGTGGAACAG
>NW_010972546.1:1009955-1010682 GCF_000737465.1 Haliaeetus leucocephalus
GGGGGTGGCTGGACCCACCGTGGGGCAGAGCCCCTCTGGCCCCAGCCCCTCTCCCCCCGCCAAGGAGCCCTCCCTGTACACCGTGAAGGCCCTGCTCATCCTGGACAGCCTCGGGCAGCGTCTCCTGGCCAAGGTGAAGCCCAGCCCCCCCTGCCTCAGTTTCCCCAGGGGATGCTGCCCAGGTCCCCCCAACACCCCCTCCGCTCACCCTGGCTCAGGCATCTCCCTCCCCGTCAGGCTGTGGGGTCTTGGGGGGTCCTGGCGGCAACCTTAGGGGGTCCCAGTGGGGGTTTTGGGGGTCCCGGTACATGCCCCCCCACCACCACCACCACGCAGGATCTGTGCTGCCCACCCTGCCTGTCCCCGCAGTACTACGATGGCACCTTCCCCACGGCCAAGGAGCAGGCGGCCTTCGAGAGGAACATCTTCAGCAAGACCCACCAGACGGGTGGTGAGCTGGGGAGGGTCCCACATGGGAGTTTTTGCAGTCACAGGGGGGGACATGGTTGCAAAAGGTTTAATGCTGAAGGGGGGGGCACAGGGCTTGGAGCAGGATCCCCTCCGGCGCAGTCCCGGGGGACTTTAACACTGTCCCGTGTCCCCGTGCCACCCGTGTAGGGGAGATCGCCTGTCTGGAAGGACTCACCGTCGTCTACAGGAGCAGCGTCGACCTCTTCTTCTACGTGGTGGGGGGCTGCCAGGAGAACGTGGTAGGTTGGGGGGGGGG
>NW_010972546.1:1010692-1012997 GCF_000737465.1 Haliaeetus leucocephalus
GGCGCGGTCGGGGGGTGGGGGGGGGGGGGGCGGAGGGGCAGTCCTGGGGACCCCTGTGGCCTCGCTGACGCCCCAGTTCTCCCACAGCTGATGCTGTCGGCCGTGCTCGCCTGCCTCCTCGACGCCCTCAGCCACCTCCTGCGGTGAGTGCCCGGGACCACCCGACCCCCAGACCCATGTGCCTCGGGTGGGGAAGCTGAGGCAGGGCACAGGGCAGCAGTTTGCGTGTGCCGGCATGAAACCCCTGTCCCCTAACGCCCTGGGTGGGACAGGGCCGGTGCCACTTTGGGATGGCAGGGGTCCACGTCCCAGCACCTTGCACGGGACCCCGAGCCATGACCGGGAGTGGATGCAGCGACATGTCCCACTCTCTCGCCCGCAGGAAGGAGGTGGAGAAGCGCTGGCTGCTGGATAACATGGAGGGGACATTCCTGGTGGTGGATGAGATCGTGGACAGGGGGTGAGCTCCTGCGGAGGGGGAAGGAGGGGGAGAAGCAGCCCACAGATCTGGGGGTTGCAAGGACAGGGGGTGGCATCGTCCCTCAGGGTGCTGGGAAGGGGCTGGTCCCATCTCTGGCCCCATCTCAGGGTGCCAAGGGGGAGCTGGGCACCCCCGTTTGCCACCATCGTCAGGGCATCCCAGGGCTTTGCACAGGGAGGGAAACTGAGGCACGGGGCGGTGGGGGTGATGCCCGGTGGGGTGCAACTGGGTTTGGGAGGGACCCATGCCAGGAGGATCCCAGTGGGATCGGCACAGCACCGCGCGGCTCCGCAGGGTGATCCTGGAGAGCGATCCTCAGCAAGTGATCCAGCGGCTGAGCCTGCGGGTGAGTGCAGCCATCCTGTGCCATGGCCTTCATCCACCCTCCTCTGCCTCTTCCCACCCTCCTCAGCCTCTCTCTCCCCCTCCAGGCCCCAGAGCCGGTGGCATACGGCTTCGTCCTCTTCGACTACCTGTCGGGCAGCTCGGAGCGAAGGGACTCAGGGGACACTGGCCAGCACGAATAGGCATCGCCGAGGAGGTACAAACCCTTCCCTGTGTCCGAGGGGTCCGGAGGGGATGGGAAGGGATTGGGGTTGGGGTCCAGCCGCTGCCGGAAAACTCCCAACTACGGCAGACTCGTGGGTGATAGGCACCGAGCAGGATGGGTGCCGAGGGGATGCTCCCCACCTTGGGGCACCCAGTGGGTCCCCTTCGCCCCAGCCAGCCCTGCTCCCAAAGCTGCCGGTCCCCTTCCCTGCTCCCCCAGGTTGATGACAACTTTCTGTGCGAGCAGAGCGTGTCCCAAGTTAAAAGTGCTTCGTTAGCCTCACTAATGAGGGGGTGGGTTGACCAGCTTTACCCAGCAGGAAGGAGATGGGGTGCACCCTAGGTCCCACTCCCACTGCCACCCCACCATGGGGTCCCACGCACCCCTAATTGCTCAGCACGAGGTGTGCCCCCCCCTCCATCCAAGGAAACCCAGGCGTCGGGCTGGGAAGGGCACCCCAAGGCCCTGTCCCCATCCCTGGGGTCTCGTACCAGGTCCTGCAGCCCACCAGGGAGCACATCAAGCCATCCCCACTGACGTGACGGCTCTGGGGTCACCCGGCAGCAGGACACACGGACCTTCTCTGGCATCCCCCCCACTCCAACCTCAGCCCAGACCCCGCGCTCCAGCCTGGATACCCGGGCTGGCTCCTCCCCAGTCGCATCGCCTGCAGAAGCCTCTTGCCAGTTCTCATATCCGCCTCTGGCATTTATAATATCGAGGGAAAAAATAAGCACTAATGAAGGAGAATTGATTTGCCATTCCCACTCACTGCCAGCCAGAGCTGGCCACAAATAAAGTTTTCCTCCCCAGTTGGGCGTCCTCTCTCCATCAGCCGTGTTGGGGTGGTGGGTCCCTGTGGGTACGTCACCCATCCAGGCTGGGCTCCGGGGGCTCTTTCGCTCTTTGATGCATTTTCTTTGGAGGAAAAGATGCCATTTCTGGGTTTTCCTGTTAAATCCCGCTCTCTGCGGGTTCATAATTTCAAGCCACTAGAAATCAATGGGGTCCAGCACAGACTGGCCTGGGGCTGGCAGGGAGGCTGTGGCCATGCGGGTCTGGGCAGAAAGGAGAGGAGCCCCCCACCGTCTCCCATGCCCAGGGTGGGGATGGGGGCACGCAGCTGGGCACCCAAATTCTGCCCACCCATGGGTGCCCGCACGTGGAGCAGCTGCGGTGCTTGCACCCACGGGTGGGCATCGTCTGCTCTGCCACGGTCACGCTGCACCAGCCTAGGGACCTCCCCCCACCCTATGGACCCTCCCCATCCTGGG
>NW_010972546.1:1014860-1016092 GCF_000737465.1 Haliaeetus leucocephalus
GGATGGACAGAGGGACGCAGGGATGCAGGGAGGGAAGCAGGGATGGACAGAGGGATGCAGGGATGGATGGAAGGATGCAGGAAACAATGTAAGGAGAGATGGAAGGCCAGAGGGATGCAGGGAGGGAAGCAGGGATGGACGGAAGGATACAGGGATGGATGGAGGGATGCAGGAAACAATGCAAGGAGAGATGGAGGGCCAAAGGGATGGAAGGAGGGATGGATGGGGGGCGATATGCACAGGACGGGCAAGGGCACCGGGGCCGGATGGCACGGGGACAGCCATGGGGATGGTCGGGGACAGTACGAGGGGCAGAGGGAGGGGGGGTGCGGGCTGGCCCCCCAGATGGTGGGGCCGCGAGGCTGCCCCCGCGCCGGCTCTCTGCTGCGCTTCGCAGCTAATTGAGTGAAATGGCTGTCAGCGATGTAATTAAAGGGGAGCGCGAGTGCTCGGGCAGGCCTCAAACAGATGGAAGGCCCCTTAATTGGTAATTAAATTCCTCCCTGGCAGGTGAGATGGAGCAGCAGCCGGGGCCCCACAAGGCCGCTGGCAGCCGGGCCCCCCTCCCCAAAGCCACGGAGGGGGAGGCAAAGCCAGTTCCCGGCCCCATCGGAGCTGAGGAGGGGGATGACGCAGCCATGGGGCTGAGGGTCCCTGTCCCCAGCCCTGCCTCATCCCTTTGTCTGCCAACTTCTGGAGCAAACCCAGCCCCGAGCCCCCCGGGGCTGCAGCGTCGCCCCCCCCCCCTCCCGCAGCCGGTGACAATCACCCAGGGGACAGGGACCCGCAGAGGACCCCAACATTTTTGGCGGGCTCCTTGCCCAGGACCGTAGATCTCTGCCATCCACATGTCCCCCTGCTCCGTGTCCCCTCTGTCCACGTCCCCTCCATCCACGCATCCCCCGACACCAGGCACACGTGGGGCAGAGGGGAGCAGACGCAAAGGCAGCAGGGTGCAGGCAGGGATGGGCAGAGGGGGGGCTTTGAAACCCGCCCTAATGCCTGCTGCAACCCCGCTTCCCCCCCCCCCCAACCCCAATGCTGATCCCCGCCAGCCAGGAAGGGAGTATTTTATTTTTCTGTCATTATCTGCCGGTAATGTCGGAGATAATGGGAACAGCGATCGGCGGCGCCGGCCAATATTTCATGCACGATGGGATGGCGGGGCCGGGGCCCCCCGAGACAGCGATATTAATAACGGCCCCACGCCGCCGCCCTAATGAAGCCCCTAA
>NW_010972546.1:1016482-1017097 GCF_000737465.1 Haliaeetus leucocephalus
CCCCCCCCCACTCCCTGCTGGATGCCTTCCCTGCTGCTCGCTATGGTGATGATGGCGATAGTGACCCCGTGGCTGCACCGGTTCCTCCCCCAGACCCGGTGCTGAGCTCCCTCTGCCCTGGCAGGATAGGGCCCCCCCCCCCCCCAACCCCCCCAGCATCGAGGGGGATGGACCCTCCACGGTTCCTGGCTCCATCCGCCAGCAGCAAGGAGTTACAGACACCATTTAATTTGCCCGTTAATCACTGTTAGCGGGGTAATGAGGGGCTCCCCGAAGCCGGGCTGTCTCTCCACAACCTTCACCCACGTCACCACCGTGGCGGTGGCACAGTGGTGGCCACACGCCACCGAGCGGGGCCACCGCCATGTGGGGGGGGGGGGGACGGTACAGAACGGGGTGGGGGTGAAGCAAGAGCTGGAGCCAGGCTGTGACATCGCCACAATGCACCCACGGATCTGCCCACATCCACCCAGGGCCCCAGAGCCGGTGGGGACAGGGACAGGATCCCACCCAGCCCCACGTCTTGCTGGGGTGCTGACTGGTAGAGGATCCCCACTGGGACAGGAGCCAACCCTCCCCCAGCCCCACAACTGGATCCCATGGGGCCAGGATTCC
>NW_010972546.1:1017129-1018175 GCF_000737465.1 Haliaeetus leucocephalus
GGGGACCCCTGTGCCCCATGTCCACCCCCGGAGGGGACAGACCCCCCCCACGGCTGCACCCCCAGGACCCACTGAAGGACCCTCCTGCCCCACGGAGGACCCAGCCCTCGGGGGGGGGATCAGACCCACAGCAGAGTCAGACCAATGAGCAACTGGAAGGTGGCAAGGGGAGGGACAAGAGAAGCACGGGGACCAATAGCCTGCTGGGGGAGGTGTGGCCAATACATGACGTGCAGTAGGTGTGGCAGACCCCTCCCAAGAGATGCTGGGGGGCTCCAGCCACGCCCAGCCCAGTATGTCCCAGTACAGCCCAGTATGGCTAGGGAGGCCAGGCTCTACCCTCCCACCGGCTGACGGGAATGGATGGGGCTGGCGGTGCCCGGGGGCGGGGGGGTGATTAATGGGGGCCATCGCTCACTGTCCGGCAGGGGTGGGGGGCCCCCCCCCGTGCGGCGATAACGAGCGGCAGGAATAATGAGCGGTGTCATTCCACTTTTCATCGTGATGGAAAGTCATTACAGGCGTCACCGGCGGCGACAACCAGCCATGAATCAACTGCTCTGCTATGAAATTAAAATCGAATTGCCCACCCCCTCCTGCCACCCCACCGCAGCCCCCCCAGCAAGGGCTGTCAGCCCTGGGGGGGGGTGGCTATGCCCTCCGGCAAGGTGTCCCCCCCCTCCCCGAGAGCCACCCCAAGGACAGGACCCAAATCCCTGGGGTCACCCTAGGACCCACATCCCAGGGACCGACCCAGAGCAGGGGATTTAGGGGCTCCTCTCCCCCTCCTGAAGTCCAGATCGATGGATGGGAGAAGGGCTTTGGCTTTATTCAGCAAGATCCACCACCCCCAGGGAGGCCACGGCCATGTTACCAGCGCCCCAGGGCTGTGAATAGGGGGGGGTCTGGGGAGCAGGACCCCCCCCCTGCCCCTCTCCGTGGGTGCCTGTCCCGTGGGGACTCACAGGGAGACACCCATCAGGTTCACCGGCCGCCCGCTGTAGCGCTTGGAGATGTCGGCCTCGATCTGCAAGACAGAGCCGGGG
>NW_010972546.1:1018185-1022064 GCF_000737465.1 Haliaeetus leucocephalus
TCAGGGGGTGGCAAAGGAGGGGGGCCCTGCAGCATCCCAGTGGGGTCCACCCTCCCTCCCTCACCAGCTTCTGGAGCTCCTTGGTCTTCTCCAGCAGACGGTCGAGCTTGGGCTCCAAGGCACCCTGCTCTGCCAGGGCCTCCTGCTGCTTCTGGCTCATCATCTCCTTCTTGGCCAGCAGCAGCTCCGCCTGCTTCAGCTTCTGCCGCAGCAACTCACTCACGCGGTCCACGTACCTGTTTGGGGAGAGCCAGGACCATCCATCACCCCCTCTATCGCCCACCCAGGTGCCATCCCCACCCCAGCACACCTCCACCTCCTACTTCAGATCTGCCCCGCAGAGCCCCACAGTCCCCACCCCAACCCTGCCCCCCCTGTTTTTCCCAACCCCCAAGCGAAGACCTGGGGGAAGCGAGGATCATGAAGAGGTGCTGCATGCTGCGGGTGCAGAGCTGGCCCAGCAGAGCCCGGGTGGTGGCCAGGAGGGAGCCCACATGGGCGCTGGTCTGGCCCTGCAGCACGGCGGGGGCCAGCTGGAACTGGCTGACGGCCACGATGTCAGCTTCCTCCTCCATCTCTACCAGGCGCTGGGACAGGAACAGCTCCAGCTGCAGGGACAGAGCAGGGGGACGCTCCAGTACTGCCAACCCTGCGGTGGGATGGCAGCAGAGCTGCCCCTTACCCAGCTCCAGCCCTGCCTGCCATGTCATACCTCCATGAGCTCGTCGATGAACTGGCTCCGGGTCTCGGTGTTTTCCAGGAGTGTCAGGGCGTCGGAGCCAGAGGCGACTCCCTCGGGCACTGGGGGATGAGCCAGGGGGTGAGCGGGGCAGAGAAGGGATCTCCATGGCTCGGATAGTCTGGTCATACCCCCCACCACAGCCCGTCCTGCACTGGGTGCTCAGCATCACCCCAGGGCACCGTTTAGTGGAGTCCCCACCAGGCTTTCGTGCACAGCCAGGATGCCCAGGGTCACTGCAGGCAGGGAATGGGGAGTGAAGGCAGGGTGGGTGCTGCCTGCCACCCATCGGGACCCCCTCTGTCCCTTTGCAGCTGTGCTCACCCTCAGTGCCGGCCTCCAGCACCGTGATCTGCACCTCCTCGCTTTCACCGTCTCCCCAGTCAATGCCATCATCCTGCTGCAAAAGAAAGGGCACCCTGTGAGATGGGGGTGCCCAGGACACCTCCAGGTCCCCAGCCCTGTCCTGGAGTGGGGCCAGACCCCAGGACCACACAGCCAGGGCTTACACACCTGGGGACCAGGCTCTAGCGTGATCCCCCAGTCTATCTCCTCGCCCTGCGCTCCCCCGTTGGCAGCGGCACCGTCATCCACCCTGGTCGGCTCCAGCGTGAAGTCTCCCCAGTCGATCTGCGGGGAGAAGGACAACAGACCCCCTGAAACCCCGGTGGCAAACAGCCTAACCCTAACCAACACATGGCAGAGCCAGCTGGGGCTCTCCCCAGCACCACAACTTGGCCCCGGCTGGCCAGGACGTACCGTGTCCTCCTTCGGCTGCTCTGGCACCTCTTCCACCTCCGGCCGCTCCACCCGCAGAGGCTGGAGCCCCGTCCTCCACTCATAGACGGTCGTGTTGCCTCTCTTCCCCACGTGCCGTAGCAGGGGCACCACCAGCTCTTCGGAACTGGCAGCCACCGCGGGGACATCAGTGCCAGGCACAGGTTGGGGACCCCCCAGCACCCCCAACCCTACCAGGGTCCCTCTGGGAGACCCCCCCAGCCTGGGTGCAGCCGCCAGCCCAACCCGCTATCCTCACACATTAGGAGAGGAGATGTGGGGAGAGGAGATGTGGGGGTCTATCCCTGCACCCCCATACCCACCCCTTGCCCACCTCTCGCACACAAACTCCACACAGGCCTGGTACAGCTCGATGGCCTCGGAGAGCGCACTGGCTCCCGCTCCAATCTCGGTGAGCGACGATGGCAGGTCCTTCACTAAGGCCAGCAGCTCCTGGCGCACGTTGTCACCCTGGGGACAGAGCAGGGACGTCTCAGGGCAGGGAGGCTGGCAGCCAAAGCACCCACAGGGTGGCTTCAGCCTCTGTTTGCAGAGTTAGACCTGGCCAGGAAGGGGACGGAGGGCTGTGGGGTCACCCTACGCCCCCCCCAGCTTCTCCCACAGGTAAGGTGGCACCATGGGGACACCATATGGGACACATGGTCCCAGCTTGAGCCCTGCTGAGGCCAAACGCAGGTGTCTGGGGGCTGCTTTGGGGAGGGACGTGGCACAGCAGGACCCCCTCCACCCTGGGGCCGGCCACAGGGACTCACGGTGATGCCGTACTGCTTGCAGGAGGTGAAAAACCGCTCCCGCAGCTCAGCCGCCCCCAGCTGACACTCTTCCTCACGGCGGGCAAAGTCCTGCTGGGCCTGCTGGCACCGGCTGATCTGCTTCTTCAGCGAGGGGATCTCGTAGCTGATGCTGCGCACCAGGAGGCTGGCGAGCTCGGCTGCAAGGGGGTCGTAGCATGGGGGGGGTTGCTGAGAGGCCATTCCAGCCACCCACGAGGTCCTTGGGGTGCCCCAGCCACCTCGGCTGCCTTCCCAGCTGCGCAGCAGAGCCAGCTCAGGGTCCTCACCCCAGTGGGACTTGGCAGCCCATCACGTCCCGCCCCTTTCCCTGCCCGCTCCATCCTCATCCCAGTTTGGAGACTGAAAGCCACCCACTGACACCCCCCAAAGGGCTCTCCGGAGCCTGCCGGCAGCCAGAGCTGCCTTACCCAGGTAGGTGTTCTCCTTCTCGTAGAGGGACACAATCTCCTGCCAGTCCTGGGGAGGAGGAAGCAGAGGGTGGGGGAGGCTGCGAACACCCCGGCTGCCGCCAGCCTCATGCCCCCAGGCCCATGCTCACCTTCATGCGTTGGGACGAATAGCGTCCAAAGAGGTTCTTGGTGGAAGCCTCAGTGCCCTTGAGGATCTCCACGATCCTCAGGCAGTGGAAGTAGTGCAGGTCTGCGTTGGAGAGTGGGACACGGTCACCAGGATGTCTGCCAAGTGCCACGTTCTCCCAGCTCAGCCCAGGGAGCGCAGATCTTAGAAGGGGCCGTGCCACCCACTCCCCATCTCCTCCTCAGCCGGAGGAAGGTTGCCGTAACCGAACCCTCGGGAACAGGCTCCCGGTTGTGACACCCACCCTGGCTGCCCGCATCTCAGCTCTCCGGGGCACCCCCGACCCCAGGCTCCACTCACAGGCCCCCGCGAGCAGCTGCTTTATCTCCTCGTTCTCCGGCATGTCTTGGATGGCCGTGTTGATCTTTTCGCGGATGACCAGCACCTGGCTCTGCCATTTCAGGTTGCAGTGTCTCCTGTCCACCAGCCAGTCTGCCAGGCAGATGAGAGGGAGGGAAAAACAAGGGGTCAGGTGGGAGAGGGACCCCGGGGGTGTGTGTGGGCTCACCAGGAGGGGGTCACCCCCCCCTCAGGCTGCCCTGCGATGGAGGCAGGGAGCAGCGGCCCTGGCAGAGGGGGCAAACACAGGGATAAAGCCCCGGATTTGGGAAGGGCTAGAGGGGAAAGGGGGGGTCGGAGGGATGTCACCCCTCTGCTGTCCGGGCTGGGCCAACCCAACACGACACCTAGAGCGGCAGCGCTGGGGCCGTGAGCTGCCACACGGCGGGGTGACAAACCCTCCCGGGGAAGAAGGACACGAGTGACCGCTGCGCCCCCCCCTCCCCCCCGCCAACTCCCTGCCCACCCTGCGGGGTGGGCTCCCGCACGGTGGAGGTGATGCCGGGGTTGCCGTACCCAGGAGCCTGCCGGTCTGGATGTCGATGGGCACGTTCTGGTAGTCCTGGGGAGAGACCTGCGGGGGGGCGAGGGGCGGCGGGGCGGCGGCGGGGGCCGGGGGGGCCCCGGCGGGGG
>NW_010972546.1:1022074-1023750 GCF_000737465.1 Haliaeetus leucocephalus
CGGCCTGTCCCCGCTCCCCCGGGCCTGAGCCCCTTCACCCTTTCTCCCACCCGGACTCGACGTGTCTCCGGCCCCCCAGGACCCCGGTCCCGGTCCCGGTCCCCGTCCCAGCCGCCCCCCCACCTGCATGCCTCCCGCCTGTCGCTCCGCTTCCGCTTTCTCCCTCCCGATCCCGGCGCCCAACCCCACCTCGACCAATCGCCGAGCACCGCTCCCGCAGCTCGGCCAATCCAAACGCGCTCGGGCCAGCGGGCCACGCCTTCCTGCCAATCAGAAGGGAGGGATAGAGCCACGGCGCCACGTGCCGGCGCCCCGGTTGGCTGGGAGGAATTGGGGGGAGGAGGCGCCACCGACCAATCGGAACGGGTTGGAAGGGGGGGAGGGAGGAAGACGCCGCACGCATGCGCAGTGCAGCGGATTCCTCGGAGATCACCGGGGCAGATCCCGGGTCCCACAGGACGGTGGGTGCCCCAGCACAGAGCCAGGATCCTCCTGGGATCCCGGCTTCCCTCAGGGATCCCTGGGAGGCCCCCAAGCAGATCCCAGATCCTGTGGGGATCCCTGCTCCCCTGGGGATCCCAGACCAGATCCCTCGGGGAGCGCTGGGTGCCCCAGCACAGAGCCAGGATCCCCCGGGGATCCCCAGCTGCCCCAGAGGGTATCCCTGCTCCCCTGGGGATCCCCTGGGGATCCCAGAGCAGATCCCAGATCCCTCGGGGACCGCTAGGTGCCCCAGCACAGAGCCAGGATCCCTTGGGGACCTGCCCGCTGGGAGCAGCCACCCCGGGATGCCCGCAGCACCCCAGGAACGTGAGCGCTCGGGGGGGGACACCATGGGTGGCACCCCAACCCCAAGCCGGTGCGTCCCCGTGGGACGTGTCCCCACGAGCCGAGACCTCGCGTGAGGGCGAGATGGCGGCTTTCCTCCTCCGTCCCTCGTGGCAGCCCCCCGTGTGTGTCCCCCCCCCGGGGCCGGCGGTGGCCGAGCGGGGCGGTGGCAGTGTGGGGACAGACCGGTGGGTGCCCGTGGGGCAGAGAGAGCCCGGCGGGGAGAAGCGGGCGGTAGGAACCGGTCTGGCAGCCCGGCCAGCCACCGGTTTCGGTTAATCCCGCCGAAAGCTGCCAGAGCCACGCTCCCGCCGGTTGCCCTTAACTCCTGGCTGCCCGAAACACGTGCCACGTGCCGTCCCGGTACCTGCCGGAGACCTGCCCTCGAGGTCGGCGGGGTGACGACCGAGCCCGGCACGGTGCCGTGGCCCGTGCCGGCACCCCGGTGCCGCTGCGGGCTGTCAGCCGCCATCGGGGCTCAGCCCTGGGTTCCCCCATCATGAATATTCAGCCGTGCCCTGGCCCGGCCCCGTTGTTTGCTCAGGCAAGGAAGGGTTTGGTCGAGGGTTCACCTTGACGGGGACCAAACGGGGCAGCGGCAGGTAGACGGCACCCTGCCCGCGCACCGCAGCCGGAGCCGCCCCGGCACCCCTGGGAACCCCGGGCTGGGCGGCCGCAGCGGAGGCGTGGGAGGTGCAGGTACACGAAGGGGGTGCCCGCGGTGGGGAGCGGGACGTGGAAACCCCCACTGCCAGCCCGCGGGCACGGCACGGCACGGCACGGCCACGGTTTGGCGACGGGTCCCGCTCGGCTCTGGCATGAGGAGGGGGTAGGAGGGGGCATGACGT
>NW_010972546.1:1023760-1029309 GCF_000737465.1 Haliaeetus leucocephalus
GGGGGGGAACACAGCAAACCAGCCTGGGGGGCCACCAGCTGTCTTCCCTGGGGTGGTGGCCCCAGTCTCGGTGTCCTTGTCCCCCTGCCCCGGCACCTGAAATCGATGCCGGAGGCACCACCCCGGGAAAAGCCGGGCAGGGGTCCGTCTGCGGGGTCGGTCATGGCCGAGCGCTGCGGGGGCACAGAGCCGTGCTGGCTCCTGGGATAGGGACGGGACGCTGGAAATTCCCTCAGCTCCGCCGCTCGGGAGCCACCTTCCCTGTCCCTGCCCTGGAGCCAAGCTCAGCACCGGAGCCTTCCTGGATTGCCGGAGCCTTCCTGGCAGCAGCTGGGGCCCCACCGATGCTCCTGCCTGTCCCTGCAGGCAGGGCTGGGCAAGAGGAAAACCCCGACCCTGGGGTGCAGTGGGTGGTGACCCCCCCCGGCAGGGACCCCGGCACCTCCCTGGCTCCCACCTGCTTCCCAGTTCCTGTTCCTGTTTGCTTACTGGGCTCCCTCCCTGCCCTGCTACACACGGCTGATATGGCAGCTCCCGGCAGTGCCAGCAGCCTCTCCCCTGGGCTCGGCAATGCCCAGGTCACCTGAGCATCCCCCCCCCAACTCCACGCAGCCCCCCCAGTGCCCACCACAAGCATCCCAGCAGAGGCAGTGGGAGAACACCAGAGCCGCCTTCGGCAAACACGGCACCGGGCTCCCCGCCGGCGCCGCCAGATCGGCAGCCCACCTCCCTCGTCCATCCCCATCAGCTCCGGGATGGCAGGGCGGGGGGGGACCAAGGGACCCCCCCAGGAGGGAGTACGACCCCCACTTCCATTTCAGGGGCCGGCGGCGATGGCCGACAGCCATGGCTGGTGGAAGCTGACCTTCCTGCGGAAGCGCCAGTCAGTGCCCAAGGTGCTGTACGAGAACCCCGACAGCCACGCTGCTGCCGCCGGCGAGAGCCAAGAGGGTCCGGGTGAGGAGGGACCACCCGGCTTCGCCGCCCGCCTGGAGAAAATCGTGGACAAGAGCAGCAAAGGCAAACACGTCAAGGTCTCCAACTCGGGACGCTTCAAGGAGAAGAAGAAAGTGCGGGCGACACTGGCTGAGAACCCCAACCTCCGTGCCGCTGGCGAGCGGGAGGAGAAATGACCCGGCCAGTTGTCACCCCCCGGCCACCGCCACCGGCTGTCCACAGCGGCTCGACTCCATCCCTCCCGGGGATGCTGGATTGTGGGGCTTTGGAAGCAGAAAGGACTTGTACTGGGGTTTATTTAAGGGAGAAACAAGGACCCTGATTAATTGCAGCCCCCGGGCTCGCGGCACCCCAGGGGCAGAGGGAGAACCGGGGAGCGGAGTCAGGTGCACCCCCCCCTTCCCAGCCCCCCACGGGCAGGGGGAGTGTCCCCGAGGCTGACTGGTTCATACTGGGATGAGGACACTTGCCGCAGCTCGGTCGCTTGCCACGGACCACTGGAGCCCATCTTTCACCCAGCTCTGCCCCAAGCGCCAACGGCCCGGATCCCAATCCCCTCCTGCCCATCACTCCTGCGGGGGTGAGACCGGGGGACCCCCCGCCTCGTCTCCCAAGCCCAAGGGGCCACGTAGCCACAGGCAGAGCCACCGATGCCGCGTCCTTGCCATCATTTACCCCCAAACCAGAGGACGTGATGCTTCCCTGCCTCGAGGGAATGACCCTGTGGGCAAAGTCCCCCCGCCCAAGCTGCCTCCATGAGGACCGAGGAGGACTCTGGGCTTCCCGGGAGGAGCCATATTCCCATCAGCATCCAGGAATCGCTCCCTGTTCCAGGAAGGGGAGAACCGACCACGGAGCACGGTGCCAGAGCTGACCCCGGGGACAGCCGCCACGGCCGATCTGGCAGCCCCGGTGTTTGTTCGGGTTGGAAGCTAAGCCTTTTGTCAGCTCTCGCGACTGCTGATAATTAACTGTTGTTAATAAACGAGGTCTGGAAGCAAAGGCAGCTTGGAGGCACAGGCGGTGGCGGGGGGGAAGAGCTTGGCGGACCCCCTCAGCTCCAGCCTGGCAGGGTCAAAGAGCTGTGGGTCCCTTCTGGGACCCCGGTGGGGAGCGGTGCCAGCTGCTGCCAACGCAGGGAATCCCTGACCCTGCGGAGGCGGGGGACACGCGGGGGTGGCCGTCACCAGCGCTGCCAGCCCGGGGTGCCCACCCTGCGGAGCAGGGTGCGGCCGTGCCTGAAGTCAACAGGAGAAACCACTTCCCAGCTATTATAAAAGCCGGATGGTGCCAAGTGCCAGAGTCCAACCCCTCCTTCCCCGGCACAAAACCTGTGCCGGGGTGGCCCAGGCCCCCGGCAGCCCCCACCCTTCGCTCTGTTTGCTCTGCCCGCACCCACCGGCTCACAGAACTGCTCTTTGTCCTGGGCTGGCAGCGCCGGAGGAATCCTGCCCGAGAGGGAAGGGAGGGAGAGGGAAAGAGGAGAGCTGTCAGCACGCAGCCGGTGCCGATCGGCTCATTTATGCCCATCACGGTGGTATCTGGGCTCCCGCCACGCTCCTAATGCCGGGATGGGTGGGAGACCTGGCTCTGCTGCCATCCCCAGCCCCAGCAAAGCCCCCAGCCCCTTCCCAGGACGTCAAGCTACCACCTCACGCTGTCCCCTTGAGGTGACGCCGGAATCCATGCCATCCCCTCCTGTCCCACCGTGGCGGCTGTCCCTGAGGAAAGAACATAGCCGGGAGGGACCCAGGCCACCCGGCGAGCCTGTGACAGCGGCACAAGGTGTGTGACAGCCCCCGTGGCCACCTAACCCAGCTCCCCCCCATCCCGGGGCCGAAATCCCCCCAGTCACCTCATGCTGCTACCCACCACAGGGCTTTGCCCACCACGCACGGCCAGGAACCCACCAGGGCACCCCCAGCCATGGTAAAGCCCCATGGCACGATCCTGCCCCAAGAGCCAGCGACTGGGAGAGTAAACATGGAGGCAGGGAGGACGAAGGTTATCGGGACCCAGTTTCACTGGGATGTGGCCCGGAGGAGCGAGGGCAGCACCCTCTGCCAGGTCCACAGGCCGGGATTCCTGGTTGCACCGAGCTCCAGCTGCCAGAGAGCGCAGCCTGGCCCTGCGTGGGTAAATATTAACCCAAACCCACTGCATGGCTCCGCACTGATCGGGATTTATTTTTTCCAAGCTCAGACAGGCAGCTGTGGGGCAGACGGGGAGCGGCGCCCACCTGACCCCCTCCCTGAACAAGCAGGCTGAGGGTCGAGGGTCCCACAGCCCTGGGGAGATGGGGTGCGCCGGTGGCAACACATACAGCCAGCCACAAACACCAGTGACACGGTGGTGACATTAAAGCTGCAATTAAATAAGTTATTGCACAGACTGAGCACATTGCACGGTTCTAGCTAAAACACGAGGCATGAGTGGTGGCAACAGCAGGGCACAGGCAGGGGGTTCACTGGGGTCTTTCTTGGTCCCTCCGCATCCCTCCATGATTAATTAACCACCAGTGGCACTGGGAGCAGTCGCTCCCCACGTGTTGGCGAGGGGAAGCAGATGGTCTCTGGGACACACCTGAGGCTCTCACCCACCCCAGTGAGAAGCGAAGGGAGGCGAAGGGGCTCTGGGGCTGGACCAGAGCCCCCCGCCAGCACCCCCGCAGCTCAGCACACGTCTCCCAGGGGACAGCAGAGCAAAGCCAGCCCCGTTCCCCTGGGCATGACGGGGGACAGGCGGGCAGGTTTGGCACAGGTGATGCTCCCGATCGGGCGAACGCAGCTGGAGACGGCGGCGGCCTCATGGGGCAAAGCGCTCGAAGACCCATTCGCCCTCTCCCCGGTGCGTCATGTCTCCCAGGGGGGCCGAGCTGTCCCGCAGGCGTCGGAAGACGATGCGGTCATGCAGGCGGTTGGTTTGGCCCTGCCAGAACTCCATGACATCCGGATTTAGGATGTAGCCGCCCCTGGCAGAGAAAGACGGGGCTTTACGGGGAGCCCGACCGGCAGGCAGCATCCTGCCCACGGCCCCCACAACTCACCAGTATGCCGGCTTCGGCACCGTCGTATCCTGGTACCGCTCCTCCAGCTCCGCATTCTTCTTCCTTAAATACTGTGGGGAAGGGGAAGGCGGTGAACACGGCAGCTGAGGCAGCCCTGGTTCTCCCAGCCCCTCCAGTCGCTGCCATGAGGAAAGGGATGAGCACTCACCTCCCTGTCCGGAATGACGGTGCTCTGCCGGCTGACGACGGCCCCAATTTGGCTGCTTTTGGGACGGGAGTGGAAGTACTGCTCCGATTCCTCCTCTGGCAGCCGCTTTACTGAGCCCTCGATCCGTACCTGTGCCAGGCACAGTCAGCTGGGCTCTGGCTAACGGGTGCCAAAGGGGCTGCGTGGGGTCCCAAGTGAGAAACTACCCTGTTGTCCCCGACTTGGCCCCCCAAAAACACAGGCACCCCCATCCTGTCTCATCTCTGAGGGCTAGGACCCATCCGAGCATGACCCCCACCCAAATGTGTGAGCCCAAACAGCCCACCCCGAGGGAAGGAGCACCTGCTGCCTGACACCGTGCCAAGGGGGCCCAACTGTGCTCCCTCTGCTCCCCCCGGCCCCCCCCACATCCCCGGGGGACCACGACACACCTGCCGGTTGAGCGGTTCCCAGTAAAACACCAGTGAAGCGAAGGGGTTGGCGTCCTGGGGTGAAGAGAGCGGAGAGACAAGAGAACCGTCAGCAGACCAGCATTGCCCCCAGCTTTAAAAAATTCAGAGAAACCCCACGCTTTGCCGCGGCAGGACCTGCCTGCACACAGTGCCGGGCAGAGCCTCGACGCAAACCACGGCCGCTTCGCTTCTCCAAGACCCTTGGTACAAAGGGGCTGGAAAGCCACCGTCCCTCCTGGAGACCCCCCCTCCAGTACCCCCAGAATCCTCGCCAGCCCTGGCGCGGCCGCAGCCCTCACCAGCTCCTTCCCCTTACGGCTCTCGTGGTTGGTGAAGAAGCGGAAACCATCTTGCCCAAAACCCTTCAGCAACACCATGCGGGCCGAGGGCTTCCCGTCCCTGCAGCGGGAGAGGGAAGGCGATGACAGGTTCCCCCTGCGGTGACCAGGGGGGACACCCCCCCACCCCCAACAACTCCCCAGCCTCACCTGGTGCAGGTGGCCAAGCACATGGCGTTCGCCTCCCCGATGGCCGGGCAGCCCACGGCCTCCTGGAACCAGACCCCAAACTGGTGGATGGGGTCTCGGGAGGCCAGGTGCTGCTCCTCGAAGGCCTGGGGACATGGGGGACGCTGTAAGGGGGGGGGACACGCACACAGACACCCACACGACACTCTGGCCTTTGGGGAGACGGCTGGCACTTGGGGGGGGGTGTCAGAGCAGGCTCAAGAGCACGGTCAGCACAGGAGATGGGGTGACCCCAGCTCTTGGGGTGCAGAAGGTGCGAGGGGGGGACCTCAGGCCTTGGGGAGACAGGCAGCATGAAGGGGGGGGTGTCACCCCGGGCCTTGGGGACAGCTTGGTGGGGGTCACGCCAATTCCAGGGGCACAACCAGTATGGGGGGAGTCACTACCCTGGTTCCAGG
>NW_010972546.1:1030223-1045407 GCF_000737465.1 Haliaeetus leucocephalus
GGGGCAGGGAGCAGGACGGGTGCTGAGGGGCCACCCCTTGTCCCCCCGCCAGGTCGTCTCCAAGCAGGACGGGGGTCCCACGGCCCCAGTGAGGTGCCGGGGGGCTGGTGCACCCTGACGCTGGCACCCATGGCCGACGGCGGGGCCGAGCCCCAGGATGAGGACGAACACTCGGGGGGCCAGGACCCCGCGGACCCACAGTGCCCCGCATCCAGCCCGGGCCACGGCAGGTACCGGGCAGGGGCACGTCCCCGTGTCACCCCCTGTGTCCCCAAACTGGGGAGGGGGCTGTGACCCCCCGCAGGAGACCCATTGCTGACCCCATTCCCTCCCCATCCCCAAGGGTCCTCCTGCTCACCGAGGACATCGCAGCCAGGAAAAGACCCCGGCTGTACCGGGGCACCCGGGCCAGCCCCAGTCACCCATGGGGACCCAAAAGCCCCTGGGAGCTGGGGGGTACCGGGGGGGGCTGGGGTCCACGGGCAGGCAGGGTGACGGGGCTGTACGCCCAGCTGCTGCGGGAGATGGAGATGGAGGTGGAGGAGCTGCAGCGGGCGCTGGCAGCCCGGGACGAGGCCGTCCTGCACCGTGACCGCCGAATCCGGCAACTGGAGCGGGAGAACCGGCAGCTCCGGAACCAGGTCCGCAGTCTGGAGGAGGAAAACGACCTGCTGTCCTCCAGGGGTGGCCGCGGGGGACCCTTAGCCACCGCTGCCACCGCCACCAGGACCCTGCTGGCCTCAGGCACCGGCTGCATTGGTAATGGCAGCGACCGCACCATGGGCTGGGAAGGGGATCCAGTTTGTGGGGTGGCACTGGGACAGTTGAGGGTGAATGGGGACAGAAGGATGGAAGGGGACAGGCACAGGCTGGCAGGGCTGTGGGGGACAGAGGGGAGCTGCCCGGTCCCCCCCACCCGAGGACAGGGTCTGTCCCATGGCTGAGACCCCCTCCCCGTGTCCCCACAGGCATCAGTGACAGCAACATCCAGTTCCTCAAGGGGCTCGTGGGGCTGCTGGAGAGCAACTCCGCCATGCAGGTGGGTCTCAGTCCCCACGGGGTGGGGGTCTGGGGACAGCTCTGCCCCCGTGTCCCCAACCCACACAGCTCCTCACCCCATGGAGGCTGGGGACCAGCTTGCCCCCAGCCCCCAGCAGCACTGGGATGAGCGGGACGCCCATGGCCAGCCAACCCCCCCTCTGTCCCCGCAGGTTGGGGGGCTCCAGCCCTTCTCTGCTCCCAGCCCTGGGGAGCAGGGCTGTGCCCCCGCCGACGTCCCGCGGAGCCCCCCGGCCTGGCGGCTGCGGGCAGGGCTGCGCGGCAGCTTCCCCCCCTGCCTGGGCACCGAGGAGGGGGCTGGCAGCCCGGCCGCACTCACCGACACCGCCTGCCTCTGGGAGGAGAGCCGGGGGGACACGCTGCCCGATGGCACCCCGCTCTGGGCCTCACCCATCGAGGTGTGTGGGGGCTGGCCGGGGCTCCTGGGGTCCCACCAAGGCTCCTAGGGTCCCACCAAGGCTCCTGGGGTCCCACCAAGGCTCCTGGGGTCCCACCAGAGACCTGGGGTCCTACCAAGGCTCCTGAGGTGCCCCCAGGGACCCGAGGTCCCACCAAGGCTCCTGGGGTCCCACCAAGGCTCCTGGGGTCCTACCAGAGACCTGGGGTTCTATCAAGGCTCCTAGGGTCCCACCAGAGACCTGGGGTCCTACCAAGGCTCCTGGGGTGCCCCCAGGGACCTGAGGTCCCGCCAAGAGTCCTGGGGTCCCACCGGAGACCTGGGGTCCCACCAAGGCTCCTGGGTTGCCACTGGGCACAGCGCTGTGGCTGGAGCAGAGGGGACAAAGGGGTTCCCCCAGCGCACAGGAGAGGCAGCCCAGGGGTTCCCAAGGGATGGAGGGGGTCAGGGGAGCCCAAGGATGGAGTAGGGGTGTCCCCAGGCTCCATCCAGGACCCAGACGAGAACTCTCCCCCTTGCCGCAGGAAAACGGGAGGCCCAAACTGGAGCTGGTCCCCAACTCAGGGGTCTACATCACCCACCCGCAGCTGGACGACCTCTCGCAGGTCTCCACTGACAAGCCCAAGCTCATGACCCGCCGGCTGCTCGATTACTTCTTCTCACGGGAGACGCTGGCCCGGTCATCGGCCACGGGGCAGCGCATCGCCCACAATACCACCACCATGGAGCGGCCCCTCCGCCTGCCCGTGGCCGTGGTCAACGCCATCAAAGGTAGGGGATGGGGGGGCGGAATGGGGGTCCCTCGTCCCCTCCTGGTGCCGTCTCGGCCATGGCGGTGGGTCAGGAAAGGCCACGGTACCACCTGTGAGTGGGGTCGGGTCCCCCCTCCACCCCGCAGAGTACGTCACCAAGATGTGCGGCCGCGGCTGCAACTTCAACGCCGTCATCAACAGCAAGTGCGGCACGTCCCGGCGGGCTGTCAAGAAGATGGTCGTGAAGACGGAGTGAGCCGAGACCCACGGGACAGCCACGGCCCTCCAGCCACGCGGAGGGGATGAGCCCAGAGCCCTCCGGTGCCGCAAGATGGGGAGAGGGGACAGGGAGGGACATGCCGGGGACGGTGGGATCGCACCCTTGCGCTTACAGAGGGGCTGGAGGATTCACCCTGCAGAGACTGGCAGGCTCAGCCCCACGTCCCCGTGGTGGGAGAGCCCACGGCCACGCGTCCTGCTCCCTCCAGCAGCAGGGAGCGGGTGCTGACAGGGGCAAGGGCCGGTTGGAGCAGGGAGATGCCGGTGCCGTGCATCTTACCGGCCGGTGATGGGGTTGGGATCGTGGTGCCGGGGTCCCTGGGCACAGAGGGCAGAGATGGTGGCCATGGCCATCCCCGGCAGCAGAGCTGCTCCCGCACACAGCAGCAGCTCCACACATCCAGCCACAGCCCAGGACTGTTTTCCTGTAAATAAGTTCATTTCCAGCAACATTTGGGATTCCTGTAAATAAACTCCACTTTCTTTCTGCCCGAGAAGTCCGGCAGCTCGCCCTCCCTGCAGCCGCACCGAGCATTTCGCCTTCAGCTCTTCACCGCCGCGGTTGGCTCTTGCTGCGGCTGCAGCCAGCGCAGCCCCAGTCGCGGCAGTGCCCAGCCCAGCACCGTGGCTCGCACCATGCCGGCTCGGGAGAGAAAGGACCCTCAGTGGCACACGCTGCACTGGATTTGCCTCTGGTGACTAAATTTATTTAGCAAGGAAAGCTCCCGGCTGACTCCACACCGGCCAACCAGTTACAGTTAATAAAGTATAACAGATCTGTCACGTAATCCAGAAAACAACCTCGGGCAGTTACAACTAAAAAATAAAGTGAATTTGTTTAATTTAAAAGCTCAAAAATAACAAGCCATATGTTTTTTAAACATGTAGTAAACACAAAAGCAATATAATCTATGATACAATGTACACTGTACACAGTGGGGATGGTGGACAGCACACAGGGGAGGAAAAGGGGCTGAAGTCCCAAAATTCAAAAGGAAACGCCTCGGCACTTGGAAACAGAAAAGTGGGGAGAGAGAAATCATCAGAGAGAAAGAAACCTCTTCAGTATTGGAAAAGAAATGTTAGGAGAAAAGGGGGGCAAAGAAGATGGGCAGCATCTTACGGAGAAATTAAATAAAGATTAAAAAAAGCACTCACAATACACAGTGTTCGTAATTGGGAGCAGGGAGCGTAAGGCAACGATCTCCATAGAAAAAAGGGACCTTCCAAATGGGG
The DNA here is from genome assembly GCF_000737465.1 of Haliaeetus leucocephalus. Lineage (NCBI taxonomy): Eukaryota > Metazoa > Chordata > Aves > Accipitriformes > Accipitridae > Haliaeetus > Haliaeetus leucocephalus. The sequence continues at coordinate 1,033,947 of NW_010972546.1, forward strand.
TTATATAGATATTTATAGCTATTTATAGACTTTAAATATAAAGTAGGAATGTGCTGTGGAGCTTCTCCCGGCCCGCCTGCACCGGAGCGTCCAGTCCCCTCCGTGCCCAGCTCCCACGTGGCCGTGAAACATTTTGCCGGGCTGCGGGCCACCACCGGGCCGCTCCGTGGCCCCAGGGATCCACAGGGAGGATTGGCCCCTTGCACCCTTCAGAAAGGGCTTCTTCTGCGTGGGGGCCCAAGCGGCATCGGAGGAAGGACAGGAGGACGTCCCTGAGGGCTCCTCTCCGCGGACGGCCACGGCCGGGGACGCTGGAGTGCCGCGGCGTCACAGGCTGGTGCCCTCGCAGGGTCTGTCTGTGCAGGCAGGGAGCCGTGGGGCAGCTCCCGGCCCTACAAGTTCTTGGTGACCAGGTGGGTTTTATAGTGCTTCGTCAGGTGGTCGCTCCGCATGAAGCGTTTCTGGCACTGCGCGCACTCGAATCGCTTGTCGCCTGCGGGGAAGAGCAGCGGCAGTCAGGGGATGGCAGCTGGCATGCCAGGGCCCCGGCAGCACCATCACCAACCTGCTTTTGTCCCTGTATTCCCCTAAACCAGCCATGGTCAGGAGAGCGGGGACTTCCCAGGGTGGCAGCGACACCCCCACGACAGGTCCCCTTTGCAGCCCTTTACCCCAGCCCCTTCCCGTGACAATTCTGTCACCACCATCATCTGGAGAGCCCAAAGGCAGCAGAGACCCCCCCCAAGTTCTCCAGTCCCTCCCAGTAACTCAGTTAAATCACAAGAACAACTTGCGGTGGCCTAAAATCATCCCAAGTCCTTGGCTCAGCACATCCCCTTGGCTCTTGCAAGGCTCAGGACCCTGTACAGGCTGGGCCATGATTCAGGGGGCTGCCCCGGGAGGGATGGAGGGAGGGGGCCACAAACCTGTGTGCGTGCGAGCGTGCCGCTGCAGCTCGTCACTGCGTGTGAAGCGCTTCCCACAGAAAACCCAGTTGCAGACGAAAGGGCGCTCGCCCGTGTGCAAGCGCACGTGAGCGCGCAGCAGCGAGGTCTTTCGGAAGGTCCTCCCGCACTCCGGGATGTGGCAGATGTGCTTCTTCTTGCCCGAGTCCCCCGGCCTGGCGAGGAAAGCCACAATTAGCCTTGGAGACGGGTGCCGGTCCCGCAAGGCTGGCCCTCTCCCTCTCCGTGCTCACCTCTTCTCCCCGTCCTTGCAGTTGGGGCAGGTACACGCCATCCGTCGCCTCTTCTCCCCTGGCTGAATCTCTCCGGACAGCGCTTGCTCCATCTGGAGCTGGATCTGGGTCGGGCTGAGGCCGCTGATGGTCAGGTTGTTGCCAGACACGTTCTGCACAGTCAGCTGCTGCTGGCCTGGGGAGGAAAAGGGGGAGTCAGGCTCTGCCCGTCCATTCCCGGGGGGGGCCGTGCTGCGCCCACGCGCTGGTGCCCAACGCATCCGTCCATGCTCCTCGTGCGGGTCCTGCCGAAACCCTCTGGAAGCGGCTGGCTGGAGGAAAGACCCCCCCGCGTGCGGGACAGGACACCCCAGGTCTCGACACCCCCAGACCCGCATGCAGCACTGCCACGGCCCCCGTGCCCCGCCACGTGCTGGTCCCCAAGCGGGGCCGGTAAGTCCCTTTTTTCTGAATATACTGTGCGGTTTTTCAAAGTTTTTGGTTTGACCCTTCGGGGTGGGGAAATGACCAAAGAGGAAACAAAAAAGAAACTTTGAAAAAACGTGCAATATATTGACCAAAAAAATGGGACTTACCCCGGACCCTAAGGGCCGCTCCACGCTCGGGTGCTCACGGAGGCGGCAGCCTGGGCCTTGCACAGCACCCGGCAGCCGTGACGGGGGCTGGAAAGAAGAAGACGGGGTCAGCGTCAGCAAGCGGGATCGCTGCTCTTGGGGCAGCGGGGAAGAAGGAGGAGGAGGAGGAGGAGGAGGAGCGGGACCTGACAGCAGAGCAAAGAAGGGGTGACTGCAGAGAGGGAGGATGGGATCAGGGGTGCAGGCAGAGCAAAGGTGCCACCATATCCACTGGGAGGGAAAGCGCGAAGCCAAGAGTCGGGGCAGCCCTTTGGCAGCTGTGCGAGACATGCAGCTGCTCGGGAGGCGGGCATGTCCTGCCTGAACCCAAGCTGAGACCCGACTCGATTCGTGTCATTCACAGGCAGCAGCCAGCAGGTCCTACCGGTCTCCCCTTCGCAGCCGGGGCTGCAGCAAGGGCCCCCCGCCAGCCTTGCGGCACATTGAGGGCAGCAGCACAGACAGCAGCAACATCTGCTTGTGGCATCTCCCCGACGCTCACGGCTGGCCCCACATTTACACGCAAAGCAGCAATTAAAAACCCCCTTAAAAGCAAGCCCAGCGAGGACGGCGGCCTGCTGTGGAGCACGAAACCACGCTGGCCCGTGTTTTATGCTGACATCGTTTAGTCAAGCAAGAAAGAACAGCTTCCGACTGCAAAACCGAGCCGGGACTCCTGCCGGTTCTTGCTGAGAGAGAAACCACCGCACGGCAGCAGGTCTTTCTGGATCAGAAAGCAGATAAACTTCCCTCAGACACAGCTTCCTCCCCTCGGCTCCCCGGTGGCAGCCCACACCACTGGCCCTGGGCTGGGAAAGTTTGCTGGGCAGGAGGGGAGGACAGAGCAGCTACTGGGATGTGTTTCTCCTGGCAGCGGGGAGATGAGCAGGCAACGCAGGGACAGACGTGCGCCAGGGCTGTCTGCGGCTCACAGACCGCTCCAGCCACTGGCTAGGGTCATGTCTGGCTATTTTCGGCTTAAGGAAGACACTTGTCCCATGGAGGCAAGGGGCTGAGTTCACTCTCAGGGAATAGCGATCTCTCACTACGCAGCACAGAGCTTGTGTGTGTGACTGAGCCTATCCTGGTTTGGCTACTGGAAGCCCAAACCAGCAGCCGTCGCACCCGGCGGATGCAAGGAGATGTCCCAGCCCCGGGACCAGGACCTGGCAGGGTGGTCTGCGGTAGGGGCTGCTGGCCCAGAGGTGCTGCAGGAGGGAAAACCCCACTCCATCACGTCCCTCTGCCTGGCTGAGTCCCAGCTCCCCAGAAAAACAGACACCCATCTCGCCCCAAGGGCCTGGGCACAGCTCAGCCTTCCCCTGCACAGAGCTCAGGAGCAAACAGAGCTGGTCTGGGCTCTCGGGCAGCCGCAGCCCCTGCACTCAGACATGTCCTGCAGCTCAGCACGACCGCACAGCCTGACCCTGCAGGCGGCTGTCTCCGCTAACCGCCCTCTCTGACACATCTTACCAGGACAGGCTTGGAAACACCCAGCAGAGCCACCAAATAGATACCCTACAAAACACTCGGGGCCTCCTGGAGCGACAGGAGCTAGAGAAGCTGATGACATTTACAGTCAGCAACATTCAGCCTCAGGGTACAAGGGATCTGTTTACAAAGCTGCAACATCGCAGCTGCAAAGTGTCCTGCTGGGCGGGGGGGGGGGGGACTTTCTGTCCTCCGCATCGGGGAGCTGCCTAAATCCTGCTGTCCCTCCCACCCCATCGCAGAGCAGGGCGCAGCCCACCTCCAGTGTTGGTGATGGTGACAGGCACACCCTGGACTTGCACGCCGTTGATGTTGATGGTCTGCATGGCCTGTGCCGCGGCCGCCAGCTGAGCCGCGTTCAAGCTGATGATGCCTCCAGCAGGGGCAATCTTTGGCAGAGTGCGTTCCTTGCGCGTGGCTTGTTTCTTGCTGCCGCTCCCCGTGCCGGGGGTGCGGGACACGGGGCTGCTGCAAGAGGTCGCAGATGGAGCCACTGTCATGGCCGAGGCTTCCTGGAGCAGCACTGTCTGCAGCTCACCCGACGGTGTTTTGAAGTAGACCTGATGGGAGGAGAGAAGAGGAATGAATGAGACCAGCCACTGCCACCGGGCAGACCCCTCTCCACCGCGATGGTCGCCCTCCCCACACAACCCAGGAATCTGGGCCTGCAATGAGCCAAAGAACAGCAGAAGTTGCCCGAGCATCTGAAGATCCTTTGTGGGCCTCCTGAAGAAAGGTCCTGGCCTTGAGCAGCAGCAAAGGGCTGCTTCGGCCTTGTAGCCTGGTTTCCAAAGGCAACACTGAAGACACAGTGCTACGGGCTGTGAGTCCCAATCCCCCACCTCCCTTCATCTCCCAAGAGCTTCTGAGCAGGCTGGCTCATCCCAACCCAAGCTGGTGGCACAGCAGAGATTTCAAGGACTACAGGTCCTGCAAAAGCAGGTGGCCAGAAAGGGAGACTTAATAAAGCCCTGTTGAGGGAACAGCTGTGTTCCCAACCCTTCTTAGACATCAGAGAATCCACACAAGTGGTGCCTAAACTGGATGCCAAGTTGGGAATGTCTGGCAGCTCACAAAACCCTTCAGCTTTCTAAAGCCTGGGTGAGGGCTCAGAGGAGAAACAGGGCAGAGGGACCTTGCAGGAGGACACAGGAGGTGGTACCTGTGTAGGAGTGGGTTCCGTCGTCTGGATCTGGAAGTTCTGGGAGGATTTTTGGGGGACGGTGGGGAGCGTGGCGGAGGCGGCCTGGACCACGCGCAGGGCCTGCTGCGGGATCTGCACCACCTGCGACTCCTGCTTGGGCTGCACCACCTGTACCTGTTGCACCACGGCCGGCTGGCCGGAGCCCGGGCTCTGCACAATCAGCAGGTTGTTGCCCGCCTGGATGATGTTCTCCGCTGTGGTCTCTATTAACACCGTCTCTACTTGCTCGGCCACGGCCACAGCAGCAGGCTGGGCGGGCGACATGGCTTTTTTCCGAGTCTTTTTGCTGGGCTTCGAGGGGCTCTCTGCAAGGATCTGAGCCTGCGTGCCCGGCTCAGCGGTGTTCACCAGGTTGTTCACGGGCAGGGTAAGAGTCACGTTGCTGCCACCGGCTAACTTGACCACGTTGCTCGTGCCCTGTGCAGGCGAAGCTCCACCCTTCTGCGCCGGAGCCGGTTTGATGGGCACGGGCTTGTGAGAGGAAGAGGAAGAGGTGAGAATTGCTTGATTCGTGCCTGGAATAATCTGGATCTGGTTGGTGAGGTTGGGCTGGACCTGGATGGTCTGTCCCCCCGCGGCCTGGATCTGGGGCACCGCCTGGTACTGGATGTTGGCGGACGAGCGGGTCCCCTTGTTGATGACAGTTGGGTTCTGAATGGCAAAAACCAGCTGCCCCCCGGGGTAGGAGGTGCCGACCTGAGAGCCCTGGATCTGGAAGAGGTTCCCTTTCGACGACAGGATCCCAAAGCTGTTCTTACTGGAGCCCAGAGGGAGAGGAGCAGGTTTGATGGGGACGAGTTTGCGAGGCGCTGGCTGAGGAGGGGCAGGAGGAGTCACGGCGGCTTCCACTGCGGGGGGACCGATTTTGCTACATGTCGCTGCGAGCAGGGCTAGAGGAGATGGCTGAGAGTCCTGGGGAGCCAGGAAGGAGACGGGTAAGTTAGAGACAGGGGCTTGTGCCAAACATCTGGAGAGCAAGTCAGTGAAGGAAAGGGTAAATGCTCTCGGAAGCAATCCAGTCCACGCCAATGAGACACCCCTTATTAAGGGAACGGCTTAATTACCCATACCACGTGTGCCTTCAGCTAACCCTCAGTCACGCTGCTTTTAGCCATCAGGATGGCGACTGCCTTTTAATCGTGTGCCTATGTTCTTACAACCTCTATAAAGGTGCAAATACCCTGCAAGTCTGCTGGTATTTACACCCATTACACACACCCTGGCGTGTCACAGGCAGTTTTAATTCCAAGACCACCTTGTGATATCAGCTGCTAATGTGACCTAAGAGGTCCTTAAGGAAAACACAGCGTGGGGAGGAGAAACACCACTCTGGAAGAGTTGGCATCGGGGTTCGGAAACAGTCCAGAGTGCCTTTCCCCAGCCTGTCCTGCAATCAGCCCTCCTCCAGACACAGCAATGCTGGCTACAGGGGAGGCAGGAGGGGCCAAACGATGCAGTGTTTGCTGTTCTGCACCCCAGGACACTTCCCTCCGCCCCAGTGGGGAGCCAGGAGCCCGCCGATGCCCCCGTACTCACCTGGGCAGTGGAGGCGGCCGGCTGCAAGTATTCACTGGGGCTGACAGCAGCAGTCGCAGCCATGCTGTCTCTTGATCTGCAAGGAAGCAGCAGAGAGATGGAAGAGTAAGACCAGCAGCAAGAGCTGAGACCGCAGCTCCTCGGTGTGCCCAGCCCATGGCCCCGATGCCCAAGGGACTCTCCCAGTGTCTCCCTGCATCACCCAAAATGTCACACCTCACCCACATGCCTTCAGCATGGGGGGGGTTACAAAGGGGCTAGAGAAATCTCACCATCTCATCACCTTCTCCCCGTACTTTCCTTTGACCTTTGTTTGCCACCAAAGGGAAATGCCAATTATGGTGAGCAACTGACTGCAGCCCTCACTCATTTGCCTGCATCCCAGCACAGCCTTGACCTGAAGCCACGGCCCACCCCAAGGCTAACAGAGACCATTGCTGCCCTGCAGAGCCACCCCGCTTCAAAGCGGAGGCAGGCACGCCGGGCGAGCCGACGGCTTCCCAGTTCCCAGCCCACACCATCTCCCTGCCGCTTGTTTTTCTAACTTTGGGAATCAAAAAGGACAGAGTTTTGGTACAGAATCCTGTTTTTGAAGGCTGGAAAAACATTGTTTCAATTATTTCGGTATGTTGTCAGTGCTGAGTGTTTGTTAAGTCGTTATGTAATTAAAAGGTCACTTCGGGGAATAAAAAATGCTGCTGGTGCTGGCTAGCAGCGGGACCTCAGGAGGCTGAGAAAAGACGTCGGCAAGCGGGGAGGAGAGAGCAGCAGCAAGCAGCACACGGACAGGAGGTGCCCGCAGGAGCCAGGGCCACGGAACCTACAGCGGTTAAATGGGAACTGCGCACTGGGGAGAGGAGAGGGGCGAAGTTATGGTGGAGAAGCCAGTTGCTCGAGGGCCTTGGCAGGCAAAGGCAGGTGGGAAGGACGCAGGGCAAGCGGCCACGGCTCCTCCGATGGTGCGGTGGGAGCGTGGGATGAGGCAGGGCCACCCCGAAGGGCAGCTGCAAGGAGGGGGGCGATTCACTGCCCCTGCGGCTTTGCTGCCTTCCTCTGTCGACGCTTTCCTCAGGGAGGAACAAGTTCACAATCTCCGATGCTCATCACTTCTGCTGCCCTGAATGCCGCAGAACGATAACACTGAGGCTGAGACTCTTCTTGCCACCAGGGCAGCTACAACAGTTTCTTTTTAAAGGTTTAAGACAGCAAAGCCAGGGAAAGAGGCTCTTAAACCCTCACAATTTGCTAAATCTTTTGTTCTGGACTAGAAAGACATTTCATCCTTGACATTTCCTTTGGCAAATTCCCCAGTCATCCCCATCCAGCAGTTGCTGTATAGCTCAATAGCTTGATAATATTTGCCTAGATAAGGTGCCAGGGAGAACTTGTCTGAGCTCGAATGCTCTTTATTACTGCTGCTGACAATGCCCTGACTTTAAATGGGGAATTACGGCCATCTGAGGAATATGGATGCTTGGGGTTTACTCTGAGCATCTCTGAAATGCAGCCCCAGTGCAGGCGAGCCGATAGGAAGCCAGCATTGTGGTATTTACAGAGATGCTTGGATGGCACGAGCGATGGGAAGCACTGGCAGAGGACAAGCAGTACAATGAAGATACAAAGTCCCGGATGGCTTATACCACATCATACCAGCCAAAAATTAACTGTTGTGTAAGCACAGCTAGTGGCATTTTGCTGCTTACAGGGACCAGGCAAGAACTGTGTCCCAGGACTGTGGCAGAGCACTGCTCTCTGGCTCCGGACAGGCGAAGTGAAGATCTGGCAGAGGCAGAGTTGCTGTTTAACAACATCGCACTCCTGCCCGGGGAGCTGCGGGAGATTCAGGGTTGGATGAGGGACTACACGGGTGAGGAAAACTGGGTGTGGATTTTGTTTCAAATGGAGCAAACTCCATGCTCCGCAGCCCAGCGCAGCAAAGGCTTGGCAGCATCAATCGCAACAGAGGCAAGAGTCATCAGCACAGGCTGGCTGAGGGTGACAGGGCCAGCACCCAACCTCAGAAAGGGCAAACTTGACCTTGCTTGAAGCAGCACCCGCTGCCAGCACATGGCTGCAGGAGCCCTGGGCAAAAGGCACATCTGCACTGGGAAAATAAGGGGTTTCTATCATTTTGAAACTGTCAGCGAGCAGGGATGGTGCAGAAGGCGTACGCATTGCTGCCCAATTCAAGGGCCGGTCATCACATCTTAATACAGCTTAAGGCTGGGAGAAAAGTCCTCTAAGTAATTGAGATGCAGTCAACGCTCACATAAAACCAGAGGTGAGGGCCCTTGGCTCCCCCTGCACCCCTCGGCCGTCCCACACGGCACGGACCAAGACAGACATCTCCCTGGGAATGCGAAGCCTTTCACCAAACAGAAAGCCACTAAGAAACCAAGCGACCGGGCCCCAGGCCAAGTCACCAAGGAGCCCGCTTCCCAAAGGCAGGCAGCTCGCCCCTCGCCAGCACAGGCTCCATGGCTCCTCTCGAAGCTCCACAGAGGTTCTTTCACAGTCCTGCCGTGAGCAAGCGCACAAATCCCCAGGAAGAGTCAGGGCAGAGTCCCAGGCGCCTGGGATGGCATCGCATGGAAATTACTCGCCCCATTCCTTAGCAAAGGGCATCCATTCCCTTGAAGCCACTTGCTGCCGCTCGCTGTGGCAACCTCCCAGAGAAGAAAGCATCAGACGCTCGTACCCAGCAAGCTGGCCTGCGATAAAAGGACGCTTTCTTCCCAGAAAGCCGGGAGCTTGTATGGCTGCCCAAGTTCAATGGCTGCACCCTCCCTTTCAGCAGAATTAGGGCACTGCTGAGGATTAACAGCCCTGACTACAAATAAGAGCAACGCTGAGCTGGCCAGAGAGAGAGACACATACCAGGAGAGATTCCATTAGCCCGAACAAATAAATAAGGATAATGACTGGGGGAGAAGCCCTGTGTCGCCGCAGTTGCGGTGTAATGCCTCCACGAGTTTCTCACTTGTACAATTTATGTCTGAATCCAGCAGCGACAGTTTCACATCCTGAGGGTGTAACGTGATATAAACCTGCTTACAGCGTGGTGAAACCAAACGGGTACCAAAGCACGCGGCTTCACTCTCCACGTATCTGCCCAGGACAGAACTGGGAAACCGGACTGTCACTGCCTGCAGGGAACGTTTCTGGATCCACCCTGGGGGATACGGACCCTCCTGAGAGGCAGGAGCTCCCCGCCAGCACCCTCTCACAGACGTTTACCATGAAACTGTCACCCGCTCTGCGTTACACGCTTATTCACGCCCCACGAAGAATTTGCTGAGCAGTTCGGGTCCAGTTCGCCCTTCTGTAAACGCCCAGCCAAGCCTCAAGCGGAAGAGGACTCTCCCTTAAGGCAACTGAAGAGCACCGATTCATAAAATATTTTTTTTCTGGCCATCCTCCTCTTCCTCAGCTTGTCACAAGTGCAGTTTTGTATGGAAACCATCTCCCTACAGACTGGAAACAACAGCCGCCTTACCCCTTGCCTGCCTTCACCCCTGTAAAAGGGCAAAGCAACCAAAAACTCAGTGATTTCTGGCACAAGAACCGTTTCCTTTATTATGTTCCTCAAATGAGCACAACCAGGACTCATTCCTGCCCCAGGACACACAGACCAAGTGCCTTGCACCCCGACCAACTGTCCAGATACCCTGAAGTCTGCCTGACGGCGCTTCAAGGAGCTCGAGGAGCCCACCGTGAGCTCACAGCACACGGAAAAAAAAGTCCACAGGACTTGAGCGATGGAGCTGTAGGAAGAGAAAACTTACCAACCGCGCCAGCCCATGAGACCCCATGTCCAGCCGGAGGAAACGCCTGCTAGCAGCCAGCTGGACCGCTCACACCAGCACGATTGGTAGGTTTGCTCAGAGGCGGCTCCTTCGCTTCTCACAAGAATTTATTTACTTTGGAAACTGTGCCATTATCTTCAATATTCTACAAGAGATATAAAGGGGAGAAATGTTTTTTTCCTTCCTACCCAGGACAAGCCCTTCTCCTTGGGGAGCTGCCAGGCAGTCCTCCGCAGGATCTACAGCTTCCAGTTCATCGGAGGAGACCGGGACAGAGGCAAACGCTGACGAGAAGGTACCTGCCAGTCCTCACAGCCACAACCAACACCCCGTCCTGCAGCTCAAGCAGCACAGGCACTTCTACACAGCTACAAAACTCCCTTTCGAGGGCGTTTGGAAAAGTTTTATATATTTTAGACCATGATTTCAAGCTCTATCACCACGATAGCCTTGTTACCTTCCCACAGCCCCCCTCTGAGAGAGGAAATACTGCATCAATTTATAGACAGGGCACAAGCGATCAGTCCAGGTACTCCAGCTGCAGAGGAGTCTCTGCTCCCCAAAACACTCTTCCCATCTGCCTGATGGATTTTTTTTGGGGGTGCGGCAGGGGGGTGAACATGATCCTAACTTTCAGCACTCGGTTTAAGCCAATTGACGCACCTGATCCGAGTTACTGTGGTTTTAATTAGCACCTTGAGCGTGAAGGTGAATCAGAGTCCCCTAAAATCCATGAAAGACCTCAGCAACTGCAAAAAAACTGCTCAGGATTATGAAGCTAAGCACAGTCATAGGGGAAAACAACACATCTGATGATAGCAGCCCCATTTGTTTGTCATGGCCGTAAGCAAGTATTCAAAGTCGGGCACAAAAGAGCTCAAACACCTGCATATTTACATATTAACAGCAGGAAATCAAGCGATGTCTTAGAATAAACTGGCCAGGATTTCTGTTGTTGTTTTAACTCCTGGTCTGACTCCGACATGCCTGTGACAATGCAGGCGTTACAGCCACTTGCCAACATCAGAGTTTGTTTTCTCCTTCCCTGATGCTGGGGGGAAACTCCCCGGCGCTTTGGCTGCGTTTAAGGAGAAGTAAGAGGAGAAGCAGCTAAAATAAAGCGAGCCAGAAGGCCGTGCTGCCAAGGATGCACCAGCACACTGTGGAAAGACCAGCCTCAGGGAGGAGAGAGCAGCTCCCTGCTCTGCTCATCCAAGGAAGGAGAGGTTTTGAGGCACGGGAGCAAGCAGATGGTGGGGTACACTTGAGCGGCAGCTCCCCCAAAGCAACGACAGGCCCTGGTGGAAACTTCCAGCAGCATCAGTCTGTGACTCCCTGAGCGGACAAGATCCTGTTGCTCTGCGCATCCCCGGGGATCAGAGATAACCACCTCCATCCTTATCTCCCTGCTGCACCCCCAGACCCGGGACGGCTCCCCCAGCTCTGCCCTGCCGCCCCCTCACCCCCGTAGCACCAATGCCCGAGGGGAAGGAACCCAAATCCCACTCCACGTCCCACAGGGATGGGGGGGGGGAGGCTGAAATGCCCTTCCCCACACAGCCCCCCCAATCCCATTCCTCTCAAATTTGGGGCAGTTTCCTTCACAGCCCCC
>NW_010972546.1:1045483-1045884 GCF_000737465.1 Haliaeetus leucocephalus
CGCCCGGGCACCGCCCTGGGTGACCCGCCTCTCGGCGGCCTCTTGGCCAATCCTCACCCGTCTTGCCGGCGCTGTGGCCAACAGGCGGCGAGATGCTTTATCGCCGGCCAATCCGCTGCCGCTCGTCGCTTGATGGGCAGCTCCGCTGAGCAATAGGACTCGTGATGGAGTGACGGCTCCGCCAATGGGCGCGGACCTTCGAGGTGACGGACGGAAGCGGAGACCCAATGGGAGGGCAGATCTCTGATTGACAGCGCGGCTGGCTAATGGGAGCAAGCTCAGCCTGTCGCCGTCCGCTGATTGATTGACAAACCTTCGAGGCGGAGGAGGCGGACTTCCTCGTGGGCGGGAGCCACCCAAAATCCGCCTCTCGGTTGGTGGCGACCGGCTTGATTGAGGGG
>NW_010972546.1:1045894-1046170 GCF_000737465.1 Haliaeetus leucocephalus
GTGGGGCCCTTTTGGATTGACGGGCAGAGAAGACAAGGGAAGCCGCGGAGCAGCCGATCTCCGCTTGTGATTGGCCCCGCGCCCATGGCGGGGAGGGCGGGGAGTCTGGAACGTTGAAGCCTGATGACGGCAGCGGGGTCCCCGCGGGGGTGGGGAGTCCCGGGGATCTCCGGGGGGGTCCCGGTGTGTGTGTGTCCCCCACCGCAGGCCCCGGCCTGACCGCTCCTGCGACCCCCCCGGCCCCGTGCGGGTTCCCCGGGCCGGGACCCTCCCTCC
>NW_010972546.1:1046180-1053686 GCF_000737465.1 Haliaeetus leucocephalus
ACCCCAAGGCTGGTGTCACCCAGCCCCACCGCTGCTGAAGGACCCCATCTCCCCCAGGGGTGGGGGTACCCTGTCTCCCTGCAAGGGTTGGGGTGCCTGGAAGGGTTTGGGGTGCTCAGAGGGGGTTGGGGTGCCCCATCTCCCTGCAGGGATCAGGGTGCTCGGAGGGGTTCGGGGTCCCCAGTCCCCTCACAAGGGTTTGGGGTGCTCAGGTAGGGGGTCAGGGTACTTGGAGGGTGTTGGGGTACCCAGTCCCCTTGCAGGTGTCGGGGTGCCAAAGCGGGGTGGGGGGGGGTTGCCCAGCAGCTGCAACCCACACATCCCCACCCCGAGCTCCCCACGCTCCCACCTCCAAGACCACCCACCCCACTACAGCCCTGCAGCCGAGGGGCCACCAGCCCCGCCGTGACCGGTTGGGGGGGGGGCCCGGGGGGCCCCCCGACCCCCCCCACTCCCCACCCTCCATGCCAGGTCTGCCAGGCCTCGGGGTGCCCAGCTGGCTCCAGCCCCCACGGGACCAGCACCTCCCACTGGAGCCAAATAATTGCTCGGTGCTTTGTTGTGCAGTGTCTATGGCCCCGGGGCCTTCATTTGTGGGAACTTGCTGTGGCGAGTGCCTCCCTTTTAATTACCTCCCCTCCTCATGCTCCTGCTTACTCACCGCCTGGCACCGGCGCCTCCGACCCCCGCCTCGGCCCCCGGCCCCTCGCCGCCCCGGCCTCGGTGGCACATTTTGGGGTGCCGTGTGCCGCGACGGGATGGTTAGAGCAAGCCGGCGTGCCTGGGTCCTCGTCCTGCCGTGGGGCGAAGGCAGGTGGGGACCCGGTCCCGGCACGGCAGGTGGAAAGGGGAAGGTTGGGGTTGGGTGCCCGGCGGGGTACCCCCAGGTGGGGGCCGCCCACGGCCACCCCCGGGACACGGCTCCGGCCAAGCTCGTAAATGCTGCGGGAGGCACCGCAGCCACCGACGCTCCCGACGCTGCGACGGCGTCGTCCTCCGCGTGCCGGGGGCACGGGGACGCGCACGTGTGGGACGCGGCTACGCCGTGGTGCTGCCTGCTCCGTATCCCGTTTACGATCCCGCAGCCCAGGAGCGGGACCCCACAGCCTGGCACTGCAGGGGGGATGCCCTGGGGTCCCCATCCGGCATTGCTACCCTCCTGGGAGGGGACCCCGGTGCGGGGGTCCCCGCGGGGTCAACCCGGAGCAGGCTGCACCCCAGCCGTGCCGGGGCGAGGAAGGGGAGCAGGGCCAGCCCCACGGAGGGACCCCGGGCAGCCGGCAGTTGGCGGGAGGCAGCGATGCCCAAGGGCCACCGCCTGGCCAGGCGCCCGCGCGGCCTCGGCTCCGCTCCCGGCGCTCCCGCCCCAGCTGCCGGGGCAAGTCCCAGCCTGCCGCTCCCTGCCTCAGTTTCCCCAGGCAGGCAGTGACGCCGGCTCTCGGCTGTGAGCCCAGCACGGACGCGAGCGCGGGCACGATCGCTGTCATCGTCTCTGGGAAAGGGCCATCCCCACGGCCCTGACCATGCCACCTCTGTGCAGTGAGGCTGGGATGGGGACAAGGGTCTGTGAAGCGAGACGGGATGGGGACACACAGGTTGGCACAGCAAGGCTGGGATGGGGACAGGAGGACAAGGGCTGTGAAGCGAGACAGGGGACGGGAACACACGATTGGGACAACAAGGCTGGGACAGGGACATGGGGGACAGGGACAAGGGTCTGTGCAGCCAGGCAGGGGATAAGGACTCAGGTTGGCACAGCAAGGCTGGGATGGGGACATGGGGACACAGGGATATGGGGATACAGGGACACAGGTCCATGCAGTGAGGTTGGGACAGGGGCACAGGTGTGCACAGAGAGGCAGGGGACAAGGACACACAGGTTGGCACAGCAAGGCTGGGATGGGGATATGGAGATATGGGGACACGGGGATATGGGGACACAGGGACACAGGTCCATGCAGCGAGGCAGGGACCCCTGCAGAGCCAGGCTGCACCGGGAGGACCTGGAGGACCCAGAGGACCCAGAGCTGTGACACAGGGCGAGGGCACGCCATCCCCTGCGGTCCCCATCCCCGCAGTCCCCATCCCCAAGCCCCCTGCCACCCACCCCATGCCCCGTGCCAGCTGGATGCGCCCCGGCGCAGGAAGCGCACCCAAGCCCACGCTCAATTACGGCAATTACGGCACCTCCTCAACCGCCAGCCCATCCCCGTGCCTGGCCAAGGTCGTTAACCATTCCTAATGGTTTCTTCGGAGAATTAGAAAGTGGTTTTGCGGAGGCTCTTCCCGGGGCACAGCGAGCGAGGGGGGACGGTGCCGTCACCGCTGCCCGGGGGCTTGGCGTCTGCCCAGCGCTGCCTCCCACCCCTTCGGTCCCACCGGGAGCAGAGCTGCTCCCATGCCAGCCCCCAACTCCCCCAAGCCCTGCAGGGCCACCGGGGATGGGGACAGGCTGGCGTGGGGCCCTGTGGGCTGGGGGGTGGCTGGGTGCCCCCCGGTCAGCCCTGACACTGAGGGGGTCCCAACAGAGCCCTGTGCTGGGAGGAGGCGACGGTGGCACGACTGGGTGGACCCTGTCCCTGGTGTGGTTTTGTGGCCCTGTCCCCCATGACAGCCACATGGCCCTGTCCCCGGTGGCAGCCACATCTTCCTGTCCCCAGTGTGGCCATGTGTCCCCAATCCTGATTCAGTACTGTATCCCCACCCCCAGGTGCAGCCACGCGTTCCTGTTCCCAGTGCCGCTGTGTGTTCCCATCCCCAGTGCGGCTGTGTGCCCCATCCCCAGTGCAGCCCAGTGTCCCCGTCTCCAGTGCAGCTGCACGTCCCATCCCTCGTACAGCCCAGTGTCCCATCCCTGGTGCAACCGTGTGTCCCTGTCCCCGACGGATCCACATGTCCCCATCCCCAGTGCACGATGCCGGGCGCTCCCCATCTCCGTGCCAGGCAGGTTTCCCCACACGGTGACTGACAGCTGGGCCGGTTGGGCGCAGATAGGCAAAGAGATTACATGGGGCTAATTAAAAGCCGTATTTAAAACTACACCGAGCCGTCAGCTCCGTCGCCACGTCGCAGAGGTCGAGTCCCGACAGTAATTCCTACTCCCGGTAAGAAACGCTCCCTCGGGGCACGCTGCGACCTGGCACGCACCGCGGGCAGGGGAAGCCTGTCGCGATAATCCCGGTAGATATCTCTGCCAGGCAGGCAGGTGCTCTGCCTTCAGCTTGTCCCCGGGGACCAGGCGGACAGCCCCGTGCCAGCCGTCGTGCCCCCGGGGACGCAGCTACCGCTGCGTCCCCGGGGGCACGACGGCTGGCACGGGTCTGCAGCCTCGCCCCCATGATGGCACGGCTTGGGGACGGGGACAGGGCTGTGTCCCCCCCGTTTGCTTTAGTGGCCGAAGGGCTGCAGGAGTGATGGGGGCTCTGCCCTCCAGGTGTGGGCATGGGGATTTGGGACCCTGTGCTGGGGGTGAGGGAGGTCCCACTGGGTCCCAGTCTGGGCTGAGGGATGCCATACTGGGTGCCGGTCCCCAGGTTTGCTCAGCCAAGGGTGCATGGGGCTGTGACACCCCCATGGGGACTGTGCCCCCCCCCATGGGGCTATGAGCACCCAGGGCCACTCTGGTCCCTGAGCCACCCAGCATCATCCCCACTGTGCCAGCCCTGGCAGGCTCAGGGTCCCCCCCATCTTCCACCAGCACCCCCGGCTGCACCCCACAGGGGGTTCAGCATCAGCCCAGCGTCACTCCCCCCCCCCGGGGCTGTCTGGGTGCGAGGCCAAGGGCAGCACCCCCAAAAACTCAGGGGAGGATCCGGGTGCTTCGGCTTTCCCCGTCTGAGGCCCCGTGGCCACCCCCCCAGGCTCCCCCCAGGCTGGGGCGACCCAGACGGCGCAGCCCTGTGGCACCCACTGCAGACCCCCTCCGGGCACCCCCCCCAGGCACCCCGCTCCCAGGCACCCAGCCTCCACGGAGCTCAGCACCCACACGCATGAGTGGGTGCACGCAGGCAGCGGCTGCAGGCGCACACGGACGTGCGCACACGCAGGGACCCGGCGCAGCGCGGCGGGGGCTCACACAACACCCCCCGTACACGCGGGCACACACGTGGACGTGACACCCACTTCAGACACACACACACACCGGCATGCACACACATGCACACACATGCACACGCACGCACACGCTCCCAGCGCCCAGCCGGCCCCGCTCCCCCCACAGACACCAATTTGTTTTATGACAACGGAGGAAATTGCCTCCGTCCGTTCCCCGGAGCCAGGAGCCGTTTGAAGTGCTCTGCCCTGGGGCCGGGAGGGGCCTTGGCCATCCCACCGCCCCCCAACATCCTCCTGGAGCCTGGGGGGGACATCCCTCTGCCTCCATCCCTCCATCCACCTGGTCCTGGGGGGGACCAGAGGTGCCTCTGCCTCCATCCCTATATCCCTCTGTCCATCCATCCCTCCATCCCTCTGTCCATCCATCCCTCCATGCCCCTGCCCCTATTTCCCCCTGGGGACAGGGGTGTCCCCAACCCCCACGTGCTGTAGGGCTGTGCCCCCCCAGCCCAGCACTGCCCGTGCCTCGTGCCAGCTCTTCTCACCCCCCCATCACCCATCGGGGTGCAGTGAGATCCATGTCGTCCCCCCCACCCTGGCACAGCCAGGCCATGCCCAGCTCTGGGGGCAGCAGTGGGATGAGGGCTGGAGATGTAGGGGGAGGCTGCTGCCTTGTGCCCACCCATGCACCGGGGTCCCGGCCGTGGTTTTGGGGAGCACTGACCCCTTCTGCCCCCATCCCGGCTTCGCACTGGACCCAGGACCCCCCCCCCGGCCGCTCTTCGGTCCCCCCCGAGCGGCTGGAGCGGCTCCTGCTGCCTGAGCACTTGGGAGGGATTGGAAGCATTTGCCTCTCGCCTTGTAATTTATGCAAATGGGCTCTGTAATTAGCTGTAATTTCAAGGCACGGCTTGGGGTTTCAGACGCTCGGTGGCGAGGAGAAGCCCCCCCGAAATCTTCCAGCATCGGCGCAATTTCCTCCCCATGTGTGGTCCCAGCTGGGGCTCCAGCTCCGCTTGAGGTGGGTCTGGGACCCCCCGGCCCCCCGAGACCCCCAGCCCCCCCCAGTCCCCATGGCCCTATGCCACTGCCCCATCCAGCCGCAGGCTCTCAGCCCCCCACTGTCCGCAGCTGCGTCCTGGCAGCTCCTTCCCCCCCAGCCCAGGAGTGGTGTTTTGGGATGGGTCTGGAAGATCCCGGGGGAGGGGTTTGGGGCCCAGTGCTGGTGGCATGAGCAGGTCAGGACCTTCCCAGGTCCCCGTCCCCAGAGAAGGCACACGATGTCCCACATTCTCCTGCCCTGCAGCCCCTCCATGGCCCAGGGCTGGCAGGGAGAGGGGCCACACAGGGAACTGGTGGGAGAGGAGTCACAGCAGCTGGCACCTGGGACCCCTGGCCAGGGACTCGTCTCCATCCTGTACCACCAGTCCCTGAAGCACTGTGGAGACTGGGAGGAGACCCCGGACCAAAGGGTTGTGGGACGTGCCACATGTGCATGATGCGCAGGGAAAAGTGCATCCGTCCTGGCGGCCGAGGGGGAGCTGGGGACTGGGGGACAACTGGGCCAGCATCCCCACCGTGGGGTCCCTGCTCCCTGTGGCAGCACAGCTGGGATGGGGACTGGGATCATGCTGGGGATCGGTCTGGCCAGTGCCCAGAGCCGTACATGCAAAGTCTGCAAACTGCTCCCTGCCCCGGAGAGCTGCTGGCGGCCGTGATATGGCGCCTGGGAGGCAGCTGGAGAGCCCAGGGCCACCACCCTGGCCTGAACAGCTTTTGGGTGTCCCCAAGCTGGAGCATCCCCCTTCCCCACAGCTGTGGGAATGGCCCCCAGCACCTCCCAGGCAGGCACAGGGGGGGAGGAGAGGCAGCAAGACCCTGGGGCTGGGGTCCCCCTGCATCCCCCCACAATCTGCATGTGCCCCAGAGAGCATTTGAGCACCGGAGCGTGTGTTCACCACCATCGAAGTGCAGCCAAGCCCCCATCAGCAGCTTGCCCTGCTGCCTGCCCTGCCCTTGCCCATCCCAGGGTCCCCATCCCGGGGTCCCCATCCCGCTGCCTGGCCAAGCCACGGGGCCACACTCACCCCACAGGCAGCCGTGTTTTGGCAGTGGCGGTGGAGCCGTCCCTGGGATGATGAAAACCAGGAGAGTTTTCCCCAGGGCGAAGGAGTTCCCTGCGCCCTCCGCCCGGCCGGGCGCTTGGCAAGCATGCCGGGGAGATGCGGGCTCCCACGCGCCAGCACGCCAGGCTTGGCCGGCTGGGTTCGTGGTGCTGCCGGCCAACGTCCTGGCTCTGGCGAGGCACTCGCACCTTTTCCCATGGGTTTTGGAGAGGAGTGGGCTTCCCCCAGGGCCACGAGGGTCCCCGTGGGGTTGCGGCCACCAGCAGCCAGCCCAGTGCCAGCCTGGGGATTTTGGCCGTGGAAATGGGGACAAGACGCCCCAGTGATTAAGTGGCTCCTCTGGCCACAGCGTTGCTGCCTGGCAGCTCCTGGGGCTTCTCCCTCCCGGCAGCCCCTGGCACTGGCAGCCTTGGCAGTGGGGGCATGGGGGCCAGGAGGGTTGGATGCCCCCAGCCAAGAGGGGACAGGCTCAGCCGGGACCTCCTGGACCCTTTTGGGCTTCCCCAAATCCACCTGGGTCATGGTGTGTCCTGCCATCAGCATCCCACTCCCTCCTGCCGTGGGTCCAGCCCTGGCCCCAAAACTTGTCCCCCACTCCTGTCCCCAACCCATTTGCCCCATGGCACAGGGACGAGCCCCAACGGGGGTCACCGAGCCCCCCCACCGGGACGGGCCACGTCCCTGGAGGCAGGAGCGGACAGCCACATTTGGGTGCCATCCCCAGGCAGAGGAGGCCGGGGACACACACACGCACACAGCTGGGATGCCCGAGGGTCCCCGGGGGGTGGGTGGGCGGGTGGGTTTGGCAGGAGGGCGACAGGAGGAGGGCGGCCACGGGCGCGGGAGGGTAGGCGGTTGTTTCTTTCTTCTTTAATTACCCCCCTTCGTTTGCGGTGTCTGCTGCGAACTTCCCGTCCCCTCCCTCCGCTTTCATGAGCCGGATCCTGGGACCGGGACCAGGCTCCTGTCAAAAGCGGCGGGGTTGGGGCTCTCTGCCTCCAAGGGTTAAAATCACCTGGGCCGGGGAGGGGTGGAGCTGGGACGGTGGGGAGGAGGGAAGAGCCGGGAGCCGGGCTGGGACCCAGCCATTCCTGCTCGCCCGGCCCAGTGGGTGCCCCGTCCCTGGGGAGCCGCGCGGGTCCCTCGGGGTCCCCTCGGGAGTCAGCGCCCACGCCACGCCGATGAGGACGGAGCCGCCGGGAGCTCGCTGCCCTTAGACCCGTACGTACCCCCCCCTCAACAACACCCCCTCCCCGACTCCATCCCGTCGGTGCTGCCCCGCTTCCCATCGCCACCGACCGTCGGGGCGGCGGGAGGGTGGGTGGTG
>NW_010972546.1:1053702-1055759 GCF_000737465.1 Haliaeetus leucocephalus
ACCTTCGGCGGGGACCCTCGACCGGGTCAGGGATCCACGGTCGTTCCGACCGGCGGCTGGGAACGTGCTGCTGGCGGCTCCGCCGTCCCGGCCCAGCCCAGCCCCGGCAAGTCTTTGCTTGCCGCCCCACCGCGTCCACTGGCCACCGAGCCCCGAGGCTCCCGGCCCCTTCGCTTCCCGCGACGCCCTGCTGTGTCCCGTGTCCCCCCTTCCCCTTCATCTACAGCGAGAAGCCCCTTCCCGTGGGGCTGAGACCTCACGCCAACCCGCAGGGACCCCACGAGGGTGCGAGGCAGGGGGCTGGTGGGCTGGGCCACCCCCCGCACCGCCACCGGTGCTGTGTCCCCCCCCCCGTCCCCGTCCCTCCTCCTCTCAAAGCCCCGGGGAGTTTCGCTCCAGCCCCGGGGAGCGTTGCTGCGGGTCGGGCGGTGGGGTTTAAACTCCCCGACCCGACGGCATCAGCCCCGGAATCCCTTCAGCATCAACCTAGAATCCTCAGCATCAACCCCAAACCCACGGCATCACCCCCTTAAACCCGCAGCATCGCCCTAAAACCGCAACATCACCCTAAATCCACGGTACCCGCCCTTGACCGTCGTCCCCGAACCAACCGTCGGGGTTTCCCCCCCGAAGCCCGGCCGGGCAAGAGCCGGGGCTGAGGGCTGAGGGCAGCGCTGCCTGCCCAGCCCTGCCGCGGGGTGAGGCACTGGTTGGAGCTGGGAGACGGGCAGAGCCGCCTCTGCCCAGCCTGGACCGTGACTCACGGGACGCATCACTCGCCGGTGCCTCAGTTTCCCTGCGGTGAAATGGCCAACGCGTCGTCGAGCCCCGCCAAAGAGGGGAGACGCTGGGAGCCCCTGGGGTTTTTTGTTTTGGTTTTTTTTTTTTTTTGGTCATCATTCCCGGATGGAAAAACGCCTCTGGGGAATTATCCACGCGTGGCTGGGGCAGCTGAGCAGGGCAGGGCCAAGGTGGGGGGTCTTTCCAGCTCCCCCCCCTCCTTCCCTATCCCAGCACTGGTCCCTATTCTCTGGCTTCGGAGCTGGGAAGGGTGTAGCCGCGGTGGAGATGGTGTGACCTGGCTGCGGGTCTCGGTGCCCATGGTGGGGCTGCAGATGGGGGGCTTGGTCCCGGTGGGACCCCTGAGCTGAGGGGGGATGTTTGGGAGTGGGGTGCGCCAGTAGAGCCACGGTTGTTGCTGCCTGGAGCTCGCTGTGGTGTGGCCGTGCCAGGTCTACGTCGGGTGGGACCTGCCTGGGACCCCATGGAGGGTCCCTTCTCCTCCCATCGGGGTTGCGGGGCTGGAGGATGTCCTTGCCAGATCCCCTCTGTCCCCAGGTCTAGGGAGGCCCTGTACAGCGCCAGCTGCCACCCCAAAGCCCAGTGTCGGGCTGTCACCATGGGGTTTTGTGGTTTTGGCCCCAGTCTCAAACAGGCAGGGAGCAGGGGGCTGGGAGGGCTCAGGACCCCACTGGGGACCACTGCTGGGTGGGAGCGATGGACCCCCTTGGTGCCAGCCCTCTCCTACCCCGCTGACATCTCCAGGAGGCAGGGACAGTCTGCAGGATCTGGCCCCAAAATTGGTGCCAATGCTCCCCCAGGGTTGGGGTGGGCAGAGCTGAGCCCCCCCTGGGGAGCAGCACCCCAAAACCTGCTCGGGCTGCCGGCCCCTGGGGGCTCGTCCCCCCCTCAACCACCCCAACACCAGCTTGAGGCTGAGCTCCTGCGGGTGCTTGGGTGTTGCAGGTGGAGGTGGGTCCTGTCGGGGGGATTTTGGTACCCCCCAGCTCCCACCCCTATCCTTGGGGTCCCCCTGCCCTTCTCAGTGCTGCCTGGCAGGGGACAACGGTGTCCCCATGCAACTGGGGGAGTCTTCAGCATCGGGCACCCCCTCCCTGCCCTAGGCTCATAGTGCCGGGGATGGGGGCGCTCTGGGGGTCTGGCCCCTTTGCGCAGGGGATCCCTCACCCTAAAAATTTCAGCACCCCCTGGGTGTCTCCTGGGAGTCTGTCCCTGTCCCACACAGGCTGGGGGTGGTGGGGGGACGGTGTGGGGGT
>NW_010972546.1:1055836-1057341 GCF_000737465.1 Haliaeetus leucocephalus
TGGCGCCGGTGGGAAGTCGGGGGGCGGGAGCCGGTGGCGGCAGGTGGATTTCGACACTGGGGGGGGGCCCGTCCCCAGTGGGGTTTGCACAGCTCCCAGTGAGTCACGGCCGCCATGCTGGGGAGGCAGCGGGTGCCTGGGGGTCCGGGGGCCTAGCGGGTGCCCTGGGGGTCTAGGGCTGTGGGCGAAGGCGGCCCAGAGCCCGGCTTCAAAGGGCTGCCGGCGGCTCGGCTCCGGGCCTCCTCTGCCTCCCCGCAGCTGGCTCTGCTCCCCCATCCTGCTGCCAATTAGCCTGGGGCTGCAGCCCCCCCCGGCTGTGTTTTGTCCCCCCCCCGGCAACCTGGGGGTCCCCAGCTGGGCTGAGGTCTTAGGGCAGCAGCAGAGCTGGGGGTGATCGTTTTCCAGCCTGGCCAGGGTGTGGGAGGACGAGGGTGGACTCATGGGTGCTGTGTGTCCCCCCCGTGGTTGGGGCATGGGCTTGGGGACCCCACTCATGTCCCCTGGGGACCCTGGCTGTGTTGGAGGGACATGGTCAGGGAGGTGACGAGGCAGATGCTGGCGGCTTCCTTAGATTTTGGAATTAGGCACCAACCCCTTTGGGCCACAGACGTGAGCCACCGGCACTGGGTCTGTGCCAGGGGCTGGCACAGGGTCCATAGGGGCACGGGGACGGGTGCTAAGGTGTGCCCCCCGACCTGGTGCCACCATCCTGGTGTCACGCTGGGCTGCGGAGCAGAGAAAACCCCGTGGCGGAGCAGGAGTGTCCCCCAAATTGTGGGTGACGGGGTGATGGGTACTGGGGACATTGTCACCGGTGGCATGGCGGGACCATGACGGTGCAGGAAAGGAATCGGTGCCGGGAGCATCCCCGGTACCAAACCCCTCCCTGTGCCAGCATGCACAGGGGCAAGGGGGGTTAGGAGGTGTGCCCCCCCCTCTTCTCACTGCTTTTCTCTCCCCCCACCCCCCCTCCCATCCCTCTTTGGCCCTGCAGGTCTGTCTGCGCCACCGCCCCGCGCCGCTCGGCAATGCTCACAGCGGTCTGCGGCTCTTTGGGGACCCAGCCCTCCGACGCACCCCGTGCTTCCCCGAGCCACCTGGACCTGCAGCCGCTGCAGCCCTTCCAGCCCCACGGCAGCACCGCGGCGGGTGCCGCCGACTTCGCCTCCCCGTTGCCCCCCCCGGAGCTGCCGTTGGCGGGTCCCGACGCCGCCACCTTTGCCACCCCTGGCACCTACGAGCCCCATGGCCCCCCGCGGTTAGAGCTGCCCGCCGACGGCCCCGCCGCCCCCGGCGCTTACGCCAAGTTGTTGCCGGCCGCCCCGGACATGGCGCATCCCTACGAGCCTTGGTTTCGGCCCCCCCATCCCGGCCCCCCTGGCGAGGAAGGAAGCGTCAACTGGTGGGACCTCCATGCCGGAGCCAGCTGGATGGAGCTGCCCCCCGGGCAGGGCGGGGGGCTGCAGGTGCCCGGGCACCCCGGGCTGCCGCCGGCCCTGGGGGGG
>NW_010972546.1:1057351-1058254 GCF_000737465.1 Haliaeetus leucocephalus
GGCGGGGGGGACCCCCAACTCGGCGCCCCCCCCGCCCACCTGCTGCCTCCCCCCACCCAGCATCTCCTGGG
The DNA here is from genome assembly GCF_000737465.1 of Haliaeetus leucocephalus. Taxonomy (NCBI): domain Eukaryota; kingdom Metazoa; phylum Chordata; class Aves; order Accipitriformes; family Accipitridae; genus Haliaeetus; species Haliaeetus leucocephalus. The sequence continues at coordinate 1,057,423 of NW_010972546.1, forward strand.
ACCGGAGGGGGCGAAGGCGCTGGAGGGACCCCCCGAGCCCCGGGGTCCGGAGGCGGAGGGCAGCGGGCGGCCGAAAGGTGCCCGTCGTGCCGTGCCGCGGGGCGGGGGGCAAGCGGCGTGTCGTTGCCCCAACTGCCAGGAGGCGGAAAGGGGGGGTCCCTGCCCCGAGGGGGTGAAACGCAAGCACCTACACAACTGCCACATCCCCGGCTGCGGGAAAGCCTACGCCAAGACCTCCCACCTGAAAGCCCACCTGCGTTGGCACAGCGGCGACCGACCCTTCGTCTGCAACTGGCTTTTTTGCGGCAAACGCTTCACCCGCTCCGACGAGCTGCAGCGGCACCTCCAGACCCACACCGGCGCCAAGAAATTCGCCTGTCCCGTCTGCGGCCGCGTCTTCATGCGCAGCGACCACCTGGGCAAGCACATGAAGACGCACGATGGGGGCAAAGACGGGGGCGAACCTGAGGTCAAGGGTGCCGGGGACCCGTCGGCTGGCAAGGGAGGCAAGAGGGAGTCCGAGGGGGGTAACGCCACCTCCACAAACTGAGCCGCTGAGCCCCCGGGGGGGACACGGATGGAGGTGGGGAGGACCCCGGGTGGGGGCCGGGGGGACCCTTCGGGGCCGGTCTTCGAAGGGTGTTGGGTTGGGGGGTGGGTGGAGGCACAGGGCTGGCCCCTTGTGCTCGAAGCGGCGGTGAGGAGGGGGACAACTCCGGTGACACAACCCCGTCCCCCGCTGCGGCGGTGCCGGTTGGGGAGCGCCGGAGCTGCTGCCCCGCGGCGGTTTCACTTGTCCCGCTCCCGTTCTCCCGCCCCGGTTTCCCCCCCC
>NW_010972546.1:1058264-1060762 GCF_000737465.1 Haliaeetus leucocephalus
CCCGTCCTCCCCGTCCTCCCCCGGCTTCCCAAATCTTTTTTTTTTTTTTCGGGAGGCTGCTGGCAGGCGGCGGGGCTGTTTGGGAGGAACATCAATGGGAGCCGAAGGAGCAGGCGCTGCCTGGGCACGTCCAGCCCAAAGGGGAGGAAGGAGAAGGAGAAAGGGAGAAAGGAGAAACCCGGGAGCCTTTGCTAGGGGAGGGCGGCTGCAGCCTCCAGGCCCCCTCCCCGTGGTCCCCCCCAAACCCTTGGCGTCCCGGGCACGACTCCCCCACACCAGCCCCGCTCTTTTGCCACCCATGAGGTTTTGTCATCCCCAGGGGGGCACACAGGGGCTCAAGGGGTGCCCACGGTCCCCAGCCCCACCTGGGGATGCTTGGCTTGGTGGGAGTCCCGCATCCCTAGAGCCCCGCTTTGGCTGGGCTCTTGGAGGTGCGACCCCCTGTTTTTTTGGCCCAAATGGAGGCTAAAATGGGAAAAAAGAAGTCCTGCTTGAATGTGAGCTGTGGGGGGGGCCGTGGGGGGCCGCGGCGGGCGCGTGGCGCGGCGGCAGGCAGTTGCCCAAGCGCACACCTGCAGCTTTCCCACACCCACCGCCGCCGTCGCGGCCCCGGGCGGGAAGCACACGAGGCGGCCGCGGCCCCGGGAGAGCCGGGGCGGCCACATTCCTCTGGCCTGGCACGGCCATGCTGCCCGACGCCCTGCGACCCCCGCCTCCCCCTCCGGCACCCTGTGGCCATCCCTCCCTGGGGACCCCATTGGGGACCACAGCCATCCCCCCCGTGCATGCTACAGGTCCCTCGGGGACCCCGTATCTCCAGGGGACCCCCGCTGTCCCCCCATGCATGCTGCCCATCACCCTGTGGCCCCGTAGCCATTCCTCCCCGGGATCCCGTATCTCCAGGGGACGTCTGCCTGTCCCCCCATGCATGCTGCCTGTCCCCCCGGGGACCCCATAACTGTCCCTTCCCACGTCCCTGTATCTCCTAGGGACACCCCAGGGCATCCCCCACCAGGGACCCCCTAACTTTCCTCCCCTGGGGCCACCCCCTTTCCCCAGGGTACCCTGTATCTGTCCTTCACCCCTGGCTGGCGGTCCACAAAACTTGGTTTTTAGACCTTTTGGGTCTTATCCCCCCGATTTTGGCAGAACCCCTTGGACACAGAAGGAGATGCTGAACCTGGGACCTGGGGAGGGGGGTGTTGGGGGGCAGCACTGGGGCCGGGTGGGATTGGGCTCGCAGGCTGCTCGGGGCACCCGGGGCTCCCCTGGCTCTGCCCCCCAGTTGGCACCAGTTCACACCAGTTGGGAATCTGGGGAGGGGGGGAAGATTTGGGGGGGCCAATCTCCCAGCATGGTCCCATCCTGGGGGCCCTGGGGGGGGCCGAGTCCGGGGCTGCAGGGGCTGCCTGGGCTTGGAGCACCCTGGGGTCCGGGGGGGGGAAGGGGTGGAGGTGAAGTCAAGTGGGGTCCGTGCCCAAAGGGCGCCCCAAGGCCTTCGGTTTTGATTGTTTTATTATTATTATTATTAATTATTAATTATTATTATTATTAATAATTATTATTTTATTAAGGTGAAGCCAGGCTTTGCCACTTGGGCAGAGTGGACGTCTTGGGCCGAAGCTGTGGCCGTGGGCCTTATGGATGGGGAGTAGGGGATAGGACCCCTCGAAGGGTCCTGTCCCCGTCCCCATCCCTGTCCCTGTCCCCATCGGTGCACGAGGGGCCGATGGCAGCCCCAGCGCGCCGTGGGGCCAGGGATGAGCTGTGGGGCTGGAGAAACCCAGCACGAGGTGAAGTCTCGCTGGGGGAGTCCGCAGGGACGTGTCCCCAGCCCCAGCATGGCCACCACTGTCCCACCACCGCAGGACTCGGGTGACCTGGGCTGCCCGCAGCTCTTGAAGGATGTCCCCGATTCCGGCATTTGCCTTTTCCAGCACAGAATTCCCCTTCAGTGCCCCCAGCTGGGATTTCATCTCCCGAGGGGACCCCGGGGGGACTCGGGACCCTCCCCAGGGTGCCGCAGCATCACGTCGGTGGCCCCCCCTCCTAGATTTTGGTAGCCAAGCCTGGCTCTGGCAGCAGTCGGGGGCTCCGGCATGTTTGGCTGGGGGCACCCCAAGGGTGGGCTGGGGAGGGTGTCCCATGGCGATGCCGGGGCTCGGGGCTCAGCCTCACCTTGCTGCCCCCCACCCAGCTCAGAGCGGGGGGGGCTGCGAGGAGGGGCCCCAGGTGTGCTCTGCCCCCGCACCCCCCCCCCCGGGGCCCCGCCCGCCGCGTTGGGGCAATGAAGGCTGTAAAACCGGGTGGGGAAGGATGGAGGCCGGCTCCCACCCGCCGAAACCAGTCCAGCCTGCTGCGGCGTGGGGATCCCGGCCCTGCACCCCGAACCGCCGCGTCTCCCACCCCCGAGCCACCTCCCCGGGGCAGGGAGGAACCGGCCAAGCCGGGGGCCCCGGGCGTCCCCCCACCGAGCCCCAGCCCCGGGCGGGGGGGGG
>NW_010972546.1:1060810-1061074 GCF_000737465.1 Haliaeetus leucocephalus
GGGTGGCCTGAGGGGTGCTGAGGCCAGGGGTGAGGGGTGCCCCCCCCACACCCGGCGAGGGGAGTGTTTGTGCTGTGAAGAGGCTGCAGGGCTGTAGGTTTGGGTTTTGTACTGGAATAAACGCCGCGTGTTTTCCACCCTCCGGCTTTCCGGCTCCCTCTCTCCCAAGGGACCCAGGCGTCTGGCACCCCGACCCCCCCCATCTCTGCCAAGGGATCCACGCATCAGGCACCCCGACCCCCCCGTCTCCACCAAGGGACCCAG
>NW_010972546.1:1061096-1061615 GCF_000737465.1 Haliaeetus leucocephalus
CCCATCTCCGCCAAGGGACCCAGACATCAGGCCCCCCGACCCCCCCCCGTCTCCACCAAGGGACCCAGGCATCCAGCACCCCGACCCCCACCCTGGCCACGGGTGTCCAGAGCTGCTCGGGATGGGGATGCAGGAGGGTGCTGGGGCGGGGTGTGGGTGACCGGGGTAAGGACCAGCTGACTTCCCCCCCCCCGCGAGGGTCGCATCCTGACCTGGCCTCGCACGCCAGAACGCACCGGGCGGACACCCAGGGTCCCCCCCCTTGCCGTGGGCAGGGTGCTGCCCGGCAGGTCTGCCTGCATACCGCGGGGCGGGCGTGCCGAGTGGGGTGCTGCCCACGGGGGATGCTGCCCACGGGGGACTCTTCCTCCCCCACCTCATACCCGAATCCCCCGTCCTTGCCCCACGGTGGGGTGTGGGGGGGTGGGTCCTGGGACCCCCGTCCCCGGGCTCCACTGGGCTCCAGTCCCCCCCCACTCCCGGCCCCACGGAGGTGCCGGTGCCGGTGCCGGTCCCCGC
>NW_010972546.1:1061776-1067369 GCF_000737465.1 Haliaeetus leucocephalus
CCCCGTCCCCTCCGCCCGGTTTAGGATGGCGGAGTGGGATCCCGCTCCCTCATCCTGCGACTGCTTCGTGGCGCTGCCGCCGCACACCGCGGCGCCCGTCGTCATCTTCGGCAAAAACGCTGACCGGCCGCGTCACGAGGTCCAGGAGGTTGTCTACGTCCCTGCTGCCGTCCACCAGCCCGGGGACAAAGTCCAGGTAAGACCGTGACGAAGCCGAGCCGGCCATGGGGGACGGTGCACCGAGTGCGCCAGGTCTCAGCTCAGCCCCTCTCTGTCCCCGTCCCCCCCCCCGACAGTGCACCTACCTGGAGATCGAGCAGGCAGAGAGAACCCACGCGGTGGTGCTGAGCCGTCCCGCCTGGCTGTGGGGTGCCGAGATGGGTGCCAACGAACACGGTGTCTGTGTGGGCAATGAGGGCGTCTGGACCCGTGAGCCCCTGGGGGAGGACGAGGCGCTGCTGGGGATGGACCTGGTGAGGTGAGGACAGTGTCGTGTGTGTCCCCTGCCCCGGACACCCTGTGCCGTCACCCACCACTGGCCGACGGGGTGCTGCCGGCGCGGCAGGCTGGGTTTGGAGCGGGGCAGCTCTGCCCGGGAGGCCCTGGAGGTGATGGTGGCATTGCTGGAGCGCTACGGCCAGGGTGGGAGCTGCAAGGAGGAGCCGGTCCCCTTCGTCTACCACAACACCTTCCTGCTGGCTGACCGCGTCGAGGCCTGGGTGCTGGAGACGGCTGGCCGGTACTGGGCAGCCCAGCAGATCCGAGGTGAGCGGGCTCTGGTTGTACTGGGAGGACAGGGAGCCCTTTGTCCCCTCCAACCTGACCCCCCCTCCGGCCTTCGCAGAGGGCAGCCGCAACATCTCCAACCAGCTCAGCATTGGGAGGGAGATCACGGCTGAGCACGCGGGGCTGCGGCAGCGAGCCCGCAGCCAGGGCTGGTGGAGCGGGGATGGCGAGTTCAGCTTCGCCGAGGTCTTCTCCCTGACGCACCAGCCTGCTCGCATGGAGGCTGCCAAGGCCCGCTACCACGCCGGCAAGGAGCTGCTGCGGCAGCATGCAGGTGGGGACAGGGGCAGGGACAGGGACAGGGATGGCCACCAATGGCTCGCCCTGGCATCTCCCCACTCCCCGTGGCCACAGCAGCTGTGGCTGAGCTGCCGGTGGTGACGTGGCTCTGCCTCACCCACCAGGTCACATCACGGCGGAGACATTCATGGCCATCCTGCGGGACAAGGCCAGCGGGATCTGCGTGGACTCGGAGGGGTTCCGCACGGCAGGCAGCATGGTGTCCGTTCTGCCCCAAGACCCCACCTTGCCCTGCGTCCACTTCTTCACGGCCACCCCTGACCCCTCCAGGTGAGGACACCGGGGGGGACAGCCCTACTCTGGGGGTGACGGGGACGAGGCAGAGCCGTGCCCCGGGCTGAGTGTCCCCAGGGAGCAGCATCTTGTCCTTGTGCTGGCCGGCCCCAGGGCCCTGGTACTCCTCTCTGGCAGGTCCGTCTTCAAGCCCTTCGTCTTCGTTGCCGGCCTCAAGCCCACGCCGCAGGTGAGATCTCCCACCTTCCGCGACGACCCCGCCAAGCAGATCCCACGCTTCCAGAGCACGGTCGATCGGCGGCACGAGCTCTACCGCCGGCATCAGGCGGCACTGGAGCTGATGGAGAGGGACCAGGTACCGCAGACCCTTCCCCAGCCACCGCTGCCCCGGGACCCTCACTCTGCCCCCGGTGATGTGGGAGGCTGTCGAATTCCCTGAGGGTGCCCAGTGTCAGCTCTCCTCCCTCTTCGACACCTGCAGGAGCGGGGCCAGAAGCTCCTGCAGACGCTGTGGGACCTGGAGAAGCAGGGCCTGGAGGGGATGAACGCGCTGCTGGGGGGAACGGTGGCCCCCCGCCCAGAGGAGCTGGCCGACCTCTTCTTTGACTGCGTGGAGGCAGAGATGAAGTTTTACACATAAACCCCATGCAGGTGGGTGGACTCGGCACCCCCTGCGGCATTGCTCCTGGATAGGGAATGAGAAAACCTTCCCGATGCCCGGCCCCAGCTCCTTGCCTCCTCCCGCCACAGATCTGCCGCTGATGGCGTGGTGGGGAATGGCTTGACCGGTGTCTCCAGCCCCGCCTGAGGGTGCGGAGCCTCCAGCCCCCTAACTTGTCCTGAAGGAATTGGCACTTTTGAGGGGTGGCTGTGGCCTGAAATGCAGATGCAGTGGAAAGGAGAGGGACGCAGAGTGGGATTTGGAGTCCTGCCCGCAGCCCGGCATGTCTTTTCCCACCATTAGGCAGAACTGCCTGTGCCCAGCCCCTCTGGGGCTGGCTGTGGGGCTGGGGGCTCTGTGGCAGACAGACGGATTGGTGTAGGAATAAAGAGGCTTTAATCCCAACCATGTGGTGCCATGCTGGTGCGGGGTATTCGGGGTAACTGCCTATTTTTTGCTCCTTTGGTGCGAGTCTCCTCCTCCAGAGCCTTAGTCCGGGGCTGGCTCCTGCCAGGAGCTTGCTGGGGCTGCAGGCAGGTGTGCTGCCCACCAGGTCCCGGCAGGGGTGGCAGCCACGTCCCCAGTTTCGCTTGGGGACGGGGCTGAGACCGCCTGGGTCCTGGGGTCGTGATGCAGGCTGCTCCCTCCCGGCCTGGGCTCAGCTGTGCAGGAGGCAGCAGCAGACCCCGACACTCCTGCAGCTCCTCCAGCTCTTCCAGACGGGTCTGGTGTTCCTCCAGGGCCTCCCTCTGCCTCCGCCGCGAGCGCCCGGCCAGCTCCTGGTGCAGATCTGCGAAGAAATCTGCCAGGGACGGAGGGAGGGAGGAGAATTACAGGAGACCTGGCATGGCCACCGGAGCTCCCTGCCACTCCTCTCACCCTTGGGGACAGAGGGACCGGCCTGCTTAACCCCCAAGCGTGCAACGTGTCCTGCTTCAGTCTGGGCACCTTTGCCTGCAGTGAAAGGGCCGCTCTGCTCAGAGGGCGACTCGTCGTCTTCATCCTCACTGCTGGAAGAGCCTCCTTCCTCCTTTTCCTCACCCACACTGCCACGGACATGCTGGGCGTCCAGCTGCAGGAGGTGGGGCAGGGCTCCCACCACCAGCTCTCTGCAAACACCAAAGGAAGAGCAGACGTTCCACTGCCATGCAGCATGACCTCGGGGCTGGGAGTGCTTCGGGGTGGTACCGAACCCCCGGCACTGTGCCCCCCCAGCACCACACCCCCTGGCACTGCTCCATGCAGCCCACCCCACAGACTGGCCGGGACAGAAGGCAGAGATTCAGTTTTCTGGGGTTTGGGTGGGGGGCTCATGCTGCATTTGATATTTGGGGGGGGCTGTACCCTGCTGAAGGGCTTCTGCGGTTTGGGGGACTTGCCCCCCCCCCCAGCCTCCCCTGACCAACCTGTATCCATCCTGGTGGGTGCATTCGTTTCCCGTTAAGTCGAGGAGACGGAGGCTGCGGGGCAGCTCATCTGCAGAGACCAAAGGGAAGGCAGAAAGGTGCTGAGGTGGGACCTGAGCCCCCCTCTCTGCCAAACCCCTGTGCCTCCCATCTCCTGCAGCTCTTCACCCACTCCTGAGGTGACACCCTCACAGGTGAGGAAACTGAGGCAGGGAGGGTGGGAACGTGTATCGCACATACTCCCATGTGAAAACTGAGGGTTTTCCCCTTCCCAGGCCATCACTGTTCCCTTTCTCACCCCTGTCTGCAAGCAGAGGGCCTGGTGCGACAACAGCAACACTACAGAGGAAGGGAGGGAGATATTATCCCTCTGTCCCTCCCTCTTCTGCCAAAAATCACCCACGGGAGGAGCCAACTGAAAGACGCACGAAGGCTTGTCAGGGCTGGAGCAGCTTTGCCATGAGGTTGAAATCCCCAAGTCTGATCTGAGCCACTGAAGTGTTCTGCCGAAGCAGGACACAAGGTGGAAGCAGACACCTGGAGTCTGCCAGCAGAAGGGATGGCTCAAACCTGGCCACAGAGCTCCTCTGTTGTCATGCTGGAACACGCAGGCCAGCCCCAGGGTGGCTCTGCTGGGGCTTTGGTTGGGACCTGAGGGTCAGAGGCCCTGGCAAAGCCTGGAGCAAGGGTCTGCCGGCATTTCTCCGGTACCCAAGGCACTTCTCGGGCAGACCCAGACCACGTCTGGACCCATTCCTGCCTCCCACCTGGGTCAAGCGTCTGTATCTGGTTGTGGGACAAGTCCAGGACACGCAGGTGTCGCAGGGTCTGCAAGTTCTCCACTCTGCGGATGCGGTTTCCAGCCAGGGAGAGGAACCTGCAGAGCACAGGGAGGGCAGCGGTGTGAGGTGGGGGGGACGCCACAGCCCCCAGGGTCAGAGCCAGCAGCACCAGGCTGTCAGGGGCTGCAACTCGAACCCCCCCTGGCTCTGCCAAGGGAAGGAGGGAGCCCCACTCTCCTCTGACCATGGAAAAAGATCTCCTTGGGGGCAGAAGCTGCCCGTACCGCAGGTTGGGAAAGCAGCCCAGATTCTCAATCTTCTCAATTTGGTTCTGGAAGAAAAAAAAAAGCAACACGTTTTTCTACTGCATAAAAACCAGATTTTGGAAGCACCCCAGGATTGCTCCAGCCTCACACGGGCAACAGGATGTCGCACCATTGCCACGGGAACTTTATGGAAAGAGTATGGGCTGCGATGGCACAGAGAGCCTGGCAGAGTTCAGGAGGACCCTAAGGCTCTTCATGTGGGTTTGAAAAACACCAAATGTCTGATGCCAGACCCTCACTCAAACTCCATCTGCGACATTGTCATCAGAGGGGAGTGCTGCCAGTGCCTCTGGCCATGCAGGGAGGCAAACCCTGGAGCAGAACTTGGGGTGTTTGTGGTCCCCCCTGAGGTGGCCTTTACCCCCAGAACTAGGGCTGATCTCCACTGCCCCGCACCTGCCATAGTACCTTACCTGCTGCAGGTAGAGGCTGTGAATCTCCTGCAGGCTCTGGAGCCTCCCGATAGCACAGATGTTCTCCCGGTCCAAGCGGATGGTCGAGGGGGACAGCAGCTCCATGGATCTAGAGGAAGGGGGGTGCTCGGGGTGTCCTTTGTGCCCACAGACCCCTCCCTGCCAGCCTGGGTGGTGAAGGTGGGCTCTGTGCAGATTCTCACCGGCTCTCTGGGTGCCGGGGCTCCACCACGCGAGGCAGGTTCCTCATGGCGATGAGGCTGTCGGTGAGGGTCACCCCCGGGGACGTCTGCTCACGGCCTGTGGGAAACCCAAGGTGACGGGGCTCAGGTCAGCAGGGTCCGGCTCCCTGTACCGTCCCAGGCTGACGCACGTAAGCAGGCCCCGCAACGGTTTACTCACCCCCAGGCAGGGTCTCCCCCTGCCCAGCCATGATGGGGGGCTGTCCTGAGTCTTTGTCCCTTCCTTGGGCCCTTGGGTGGGTGTGTCGCGGGGGCTGGGCCGGCCCCACTGCTCTCTGCAAGGGGAAGGGTGCTGAGGCGATGGGGGGCAGAAACCTGCGGGCTGGGGGGGTCGGTGGGGATGGGACTGCCGGACTGGGGGGGATCAGCGCTGGGACTCCCAGGTGGGGCAGAGAGACCCCAGGGCCTGGCAGGACCATGGGGCTGGGATCCTCGGGCTGGGG
>NW_010972546.1:1067379-1070380 GCF_000737465.1 Haliaeetus leucocephalus
GGGGCGTGTGTCACCGGGCACCCCGAGCTGGGGGGCACAGAGACCCCCGGGCCAGGACCGGGGCCGGGGCCGGGCTCAGGCGGGACCCGGGGGCCGGTGGGGGCGCAGGCCGCAGCGTGCCCGTTGCTAGGAGACGGGCGGCGCCGGAAGGGGCGGGGCGGAGGGTGCTGTCCCCCCCTCCAGTGCCGGCACCGCCAGAACTTTCTGCGCATGCGCGCCGCGGGTCCGCCACCTCCCCACAAGCCTTTGCGCTCCCGCGGCAAAGATGGCGGCGCTGAGGGGAGGAGGCGCGCCATGGCGGCGGGGTGAGGGGCTCCTCACCGGGGTTGGGTGCCTCTGCGGGGCTCGGGGAGGGGCGGGCGGCGATGCCGGGAGGTGGCCTAGCGGGGGAGGGCGTGCATGCGATTCGGCCTGTCCTTACCCGCTCCTCCGGGGACTCCGGGGCCCTGGCGCCGGCGCTGAGCACTGCCTTTGTGCCCCCCTCTCCGCAGGCTGGCTGCCCGCCTTGCAGCTCGTCCGCCACGGCTCCAAGGCGGTCACCCGGCACTGGAAGGCCATGCACTTCCAGCGCCAGAAGCTGATGGCCGTGACCGAATACCTGGCTCCGCGACCGGCCATCCCACCGCGCTGCCTGGCCCCCAGAAAAGAGAAAGTCGAGGAGGTAATTTTCTGGCGTGTGGCCGTTGTGAGTGTGCGGCTGTGGGGCCTCAGTGTCCGAGGAAACCGAGTGGCTTTGCACGCCTCGTGGGTGTGTTTTCCTCTGCGGATTTAATGGGGGGTCCGCGGCTCCAGATCTCCAGGACAGCCCTGCCCCGCCCTTAGCCTGGCCGAGAGCTTTCAGGGGTGTTTGCTGTCCCTTTTCTTCATGTTGTGGGTGGCTGGGAGATGCCCCAGCTGGTAATCCAAGTGCTGGAAACCAGGTGAGTTCCCCATCCGTGGCAGCATCGCACGGCATAGGTCCATTTGCAGGGTCAGAGTTGGGGGAGGTGGCAGCCCCTGCCCCTGCGGCCCATCACTGCTCCCTCCCTTCCTCAGGACAACGGTTACGCCCGGCTGTTACGGCGGCAGGTGGAGGAGGTGTTCCGGGACAATCGGATGATTGCCGTGTGTCAGTACAACTCCATGCCTGGTGAGGACATGGTGCTGATGAAACACTACCTCCGCAAACACAACATTGAGGTCAAATTCGTCCTGAACGAGGTAGGGACAGAGCTGCTGGGGCAGATCCCGCTGTGGCTGGGGTGGGGGAAGGCACATGAGTGCTGGGAACGACCACGTGGTGCCTGTTGGGGTGGAAAGCTGCATTTTAAGAGCTGTCTCCCCCAGATTATCAGACCCATGCTGTCACAGTCCAAGTACAAGAATCTCCTCCCTCTCTTTGTGGCGCGCAATATCCTGCTGGTGAGCCCGGAAACGAAGGTGAAGGAGATGCTGCGGGTGCTGAAAGGAGTGCCGCAGATCAACCTTCTGGGTGAGAACTTCTCCTGCATCCCCGTTAGCTGGTGTCGAGCTCGGGGCTCTCATCCGGCGTTGGGGAGAGGTACTTCCTCTGGCATGGTCCACGCTAACGGAGCTGCGTCTGCTGGATCGCTGTTGTGTCCGTTAAAATGAAGGGATGGATGGCGAGGGGTGGAAGTCCTGCCTGCAGAAGCAAGCCTTTCCTCATGTGCCTGTGGAAGATGAAAGGGCTCTGGTTCTGGCACCCCACCTCCCGTCCTCAGCTCCGCTCCTTTCTTCCAGGCGCCTGCATCGACAGCACCATCCTGAGCAGGCAGGGAGTGGAGAACTTCGCCAAGCTGCCCTCGCTGGAGGCCTCCCAGGGGCAGATGGTGGGTGCCCTGGCCCTCCTGCCCTCCCAGACGTCCTCCCTGCTCCAGGGCGGCTCCGCACACCTCACGGCTCTCCTGGATGAGCACATCCGCCGGCTGCAGGCTGGGGAGATGGGAAGCCCGGATGAGTCCGCTCCTGCCCAGAGCTTGGGGGCTCACTGACACTGGCCCCCCCTGGGCCCTGTGTGTTGGCCAGGAGTCTGCTCCTTCACCGGCTGCGGTCGGGCAGGGGGGGTGGGTCAGGGATCGAAGGTTTGGCCCCGGGTGGGCAGCCAGCGGTGGGACTGAGGGTCCTGCCGCATCACCAGCCTCTTCGGGGAGCCCTGGCCCTTCCCTTTGCTCCCCGCACCCATGGCACCTGAGAATGTCCCGGCTGCATTTTGGATGCTGTGGAGCCGCAGTCGGAGGCTCGCTGGGATCAGCTGGAGGAGGCAGAGCGTGGCGGGGAGGATGTCGGGTGCTCCAAGCCGCCGCGCCCTCTGGAACGGGGTCAGCGATGGGGAGTCTGGCAGCGCTGACCGAGCTGTGTCTGCGAGATCGCTGTCCTGTCCATTAAAGCGTGGTGGTGGAGATGCCGGAGGCCTCGTCTTGGATTTGGGGGGGGCGAGTGGGGGGTTCCTACCCCTTGATGCTGTGGGGAGAGGTGGGGAGCTGCTCTGGGGCTCTCCTGGAGCAGAGGGCAGAGTGGTGCTGGGGAGGGGGTGTGGATGAGGGAAATCCCAGGGTGAGGGGGGGCCCAGGGACCCCCGTGGGGTCGTGCCTTTCCCGGGGGTACCCCTGCCCCGGGTGGGCAGATCCGGTGAGCTGGGGCTGGCCAGGGGGGAGCAGGCACAGCCTGGGGGAGAAACCCCCCTGCTCCCTGCGGGAGAGGAGCCATCCCGCCACCGGGATACCGGGGCAGGGGCTCCGGTTCTGTCCGTGTTCGGGACGCGGGGGGGAATCCCGGTACCCCAGCGGGCCACCGGTGCTAGAAGTCTCCGGTCCTCCACGGTGCAGGGGGCAGAGCCGAGCGGCTCCGGCCCGCCGCCTCCGCCTCCTTCCGTGTTCCGGTTCCTGCAGCCGCCGGGCAGGATGCGACCGGCCCCGGCTGCCCGCCAGCCGCCCGCCCAGGTGAGCACCGGGGTCTGGGTGCTGGAGGTGGGGGGGGGGCCCTCCAGCCCCGCGCCCCCCCC
>NW_010972546.1:1070715-1073929 GCF_000737465.1 Haliaeetus leucocephalus
GGTGCTGTGGTTATCGGTGAGGCGGTTACCGGTGCTGGGGCTTGGCCGCCGTCCCGGGGTTATCCCAAGACCCAGCCAGGATGCCTGGATACCCGCAAGGTGCACGGGGGGGGCTTCCCCGTGCCTCAGTTTCCCCCTCCTGTAATTGAGAAGGGCAAAGGGAACACCTTACTGGGAGGGAGCATGGCCTGCCTCTGGGGTGCTGGGACGGACCAGGGCTGATCCCGACGCCTGTACCCCGGGTCGCTCTCCTGGCTGTGCCCGCCGCGGGGTTGTCCCACGGCACCGAGTCCTCGGGGTGATAGAGCGGGGCGGCAGGGATGGACTCTGGACCCGCCGAGGCGGGTGGCGGGCAGGCAAGGGCCGGGCGATGGAGGCAGCGAGATAAGGCTGGGTGGGTCGAAGGCTTCGTCTTGCGCAGAAGCTTCTGGGTCCCAGACGCAGTCATGTGTGAGGCTCCCTGCTCCTGGGGGGGCAGGAGGATCCCCCCCCCCACCCCTCGTCCCAGTGAGGGAAGGGATGGATGAAGGTGTCTGGCAGTGCAGGAAACCTGCGGGCAGGGTGGGTGATGCCCTCCATGGGCTCCCTGACGTGGCATCCATTCCTCACAGTGGCACCCACTGCCCAGGCTGTGACAGCCGAGGTCGGACCTCCAGTCCCACAGCAGGGACGGGAGGGGGGGCTTGGCCTGGTCCCCCCCTCCCTCTCTGCTTGCCAGCCATGGGCAGCCACGAGAAGGACTCGTCCTCTCCAAAAAGGGCCCTGTCGCGCTCCAACAGCACCGTGTCTTCCAAGCACAGCAGCGTTCAGCAGGTTGGGGGGCTCCGGGCTTGGGGGGGGGTGCTGAGCGGGATCCTAGTGGTGCACGCAGGCTGGCCTGGGGTACCATGAGGCCTCGGGGGGCTTCACCCCACTTTAGGAAGGGTGATAGAGATGCCCCATCCCCTGGGGGTCCCTGGCTGGGGACAAGGCAGGGAGCACCCCAGTACCCCTGGTGCCGAGGGACCCCAATGCTGACCCCTGTCCCCGCAGGGCTCGGAGAGCTGGGAGGTGGTGGAGGAGCCGCGGACGCAGGGCAGCCCGGGCCAGGAGCCGCAGCGGCATGAGGGGTACTTGCTCAAGAAGAGAAAATGGCCCCTAAAGGGCTGGCACAAGGTAACGGGCAGAGCCAGCACTGCGAGCCAGCACCCGGCCAGTCCTGGGTGCCGTGCCCAGCCCTGGGGTGATTTGGGCCCCCGGATAGGGGGGCTGCAGGGACCGGTCTCTGCCCACCCCTGTCCGCAACAATCGTCCCTCTCTGTTCCCAGAGGTACTTCGTGCTGGAAAATGGTATCCTGAAATATGCCACCACACGCCAGGACGTGAGTGTGGGGCTGGGCTGCATCCATGCAGCCTCCCCGTGGGCTCAGGGTGGGGAAGACCCCATGGCCACCATGAGGAAGGGGGTCTTCGCCCTGACAGGCATCTCTGGGCTCCCCCAGGTCCTCAAGGGCAAACTGCATGGAGCCATCGACATCCGTCAGTCCGTCATGTCTGTCAACAAGAAGGCGCAGCGGGTTGACCTAGACACGGAGGAGAACATCTACCACCTCAAGGTGATGGTGGGGGCTGGAGCCGGGGCTGGGACTTGGACGGGGCTGGGGACATTGGGTCATGTCCCCCCCCAACTTGCCCCTGTCCCACAGATCAAGTCCCCAGAGCTCTTCGCCAGCTGGGTGAGCAGCCTCTGCTCCCATCACCAGGGCGAGAGGCCCGAGCCCTGCCCCAGGGGGGGTCCCATGGGGAGGACCCCCACCAACGCGCAGGTGGGTGACACCTCGGGGTGATGTTGCAAAGCAGTGTCGGGGCACGGGGCTCCTGATGGCAGCCCCGTTGGTGCCCCTTCTCCCCTGCTGCAGGGCCAGTGGACACGGATCCTGCCCTCGGGCAGTGCCCCTGCCCTCTCCACCCTCGCCAGCTCCCGGGACAAGGTGAACGCCTGGCTGAAGGACAGCGAGGGGCTGGAGCGCTGCTCGGCTGGTGAGCAGGACGGGAAGGGATGAATGGGATGGAGGGGATACCCTATCCCCTATCCCTGACCGGGCTCATTCTGTGCCCGTCGCAGAGCTGTCGGAGTGCCAGGCGAAGCTGCAGGAGCTGACTGGCATGCTGCAGAGCCTGGAGGCCCTGCACCGCATCCCCTCGGCCCCTCTCATCTCCGGCAGTCAGGTAAGCGGGACAGCGGCGGGCACGGGAGCTGAGCATCGCCCAGCGTGGCAGCCTCCCCCTTCCTGTGCAGGGTCCGGCACCAGCCCCCTCCTCTTGCTTACAGCCCTCAGCCGCTGCGGAGAGGCCAAAGAAGGGCAGGAGGACCACCAAGATCTGGTGCACCCAAAGCTTCGCCAAGGATGACACTATCGGCAGGGTGAGGAGGAGCGGGTGTCCTGCCAAACTCTGGCGGCCGCTGGCTGAGCCACTGCCCAGGGACGGAGCCCCCTGCGACCCCGCTGACCCCCATATCCCCCCCCCCCAAGGTGGGCCGCCTGCACGGCTCCGTCCCCAACCTCTCGCGCTACCTGGAGCCGTCCCAGAGCCAGCTGCCCTTCAGCCTCCCCCCCGAGTACAGCCAGCTGCAGAGGAGCTTCTGGGTCCTGGCCCAGAAAGGTGGGATGGAGCAAGGGGGTGCTGAGCCTCGCCGGGGGTCCTGGTGGTGGCAGGGCGGGTGGTCGGGTGCCCGACCGCCTGCCCCGTCTCTCCCGGCAGTGCACGGCTCGCTCAGCAGCGTGGTAGCTGCGCTGACGGCTGAGAGGGCCCGTCTGGAGGAGATGCGGCAGGCGCTGGACCGACAACGCTCAACCCCGCGCCCGGGAAGTGCCGGCAACGCCGGGGTGAGGGACTGCTGGGGGGTGGGGGGGAGCCAAGCAGGGCTGCCCCCAGCTTTGGGTCCCACCAGGGCCTGGGGGTTGTTGCCGTTGGGGTGCCGGTGGGTGCAGTGAGTTCGCGGGGTCTCAGCCTGGTGCTGGGTGCCCAGGCAGCAGCGGGGTGATCCCCCCCTCTCTGTCAGCCCCGTGCTGGCTGAAGGGGACAGGCTGGGGGCGGGGGGCTCAGCTCAGCCTCCCCCTGCCTCTGCAGGCTGCCCTGCGCCGCTTCCACTCCCTCTCCGTCTCCTCCGACACCACCCTGGACTCCTTCGCCTCGCTGCACCCCGACGAGGTCAGGGCGGGGCTGGGATGGG
>NW_010972546.1:1076533-1077006 GCF_000737465.1 Haliaeetus leucocephalus
CCACCTCTTGCAGCCTACTCCCTGCCCCTAGCCCCTCCCCAGCCCTGCCCTTTAGTCCCTGGGCTCTGCCCATCCCATAGCTCCACCCTTCCCTCTGCTCCTGACTCCGCCCTCCATGGCATCACTGTTGCCTGGCCCTACCCCTTCAGATGTGGCCCCGCCCCCCTCACCCACATGCTTACCTAAACATTGCATGTTGTTGCCCCGCCCTTTACCTGGCCCCACCCTTCTCCAATGGCCCCACCCTTTCCTAATAGCCCTGCCCTTTTTCCAGTGGCCCCACCTCCACTTAGGGCCCCACCCTTTGCCAATGACTCCACCCCATTGCTCATGGCCCCGCCCTTTCCCAGTACTCCCACCCCTCACTCAGGGCCCCACCCTTTCCCAATGACTTTGCCCCTCACTCAGGACCCCACTCTTTTCCAGTACCCCCCTCCCCTCACTCAGGACACCACCCTTTCCCAATGGCCCTG
>NW_010972546.1:1077224-1078799 GCF_000737465.1 Haliaeetus leucocephalus
CAGGCACGGTACTGGGGCGCGGGGGCCAACGAGGTGCAGGGGGTCGTGCTGAGCCGCAGCGGGACGGTGGTGGAGCGCCTGGCCGGCAAGTGGCACGAGGGGCTGCACCGCGGGCCTGCGCCAGGGCAGTGTGTCTGGAGAGCCAGTAAGGACCGGGGCGGCGGCCGTGCTGGGGGCGGGGGGTGATACCCCACCCTGGGGGTCTCAGCATTGTGCCCCCTCTCCCCCTGCGCAGACCCCATGCCCCGCGACCACGAGAGAAACTACGGCTTCACCCAGTTTGCCCTGGAGCTGAACGAGCTCACGCCCGAGCTGCGGCGGGTCCTGCCTTCCACCGACACCCGCCTGCGCCCCGACCAGCGGTGAGCAGCACCCCGGTACCGGGAAGGGGGGAACGCTGAGGCTGCCCAGCTCATTACAGTGATGTCGTGTGCGTTTCCCCTCCACCACCAGGTACCTGGAGGAAGGCAACGTGCCAGCGGCCGAGACGCAGAAGCGCCAGATCGAGCAGCTGCAGCGGGACCGACGCCGCGTCATGGAGGAGAACAACATCACGCACCAGGCTCGCTTCTTCAGGTCCGGCATGGGGTGTGGGGGGGCAGCTGGGGGGGGCTCCCAGGGCTGGAGTATGGGGCAATGAATGGGGCACAGGGGCACCCTGTGGCTCAGGGGGATGTGGGGTTCTCAGGGAATAGGGGGGGGAGACCCCCCCCCGGGGGTCCTGAGGGCACCCCAGCTGTGACACACACCCCCCCACACTGTCCCCAGGCGGCTGACGGATGCCAACGGCAAGGAGTCCTGGGTCACCAACAACACCTACTGGAAGCTGCGCCTGGATCCCGGCTTCTCCCACCTGGACAGCGCGGTGCTCTGGTAGCGACCCCCCCCATGGGGCACTGGGCCCCCCCCAGCTCATCACAGCAGTGGTGCCCAGCAGCGGGGCTGGTCCCCCCCAGCACTGGGGATGCAATGCCCACCCCCTAGCCATTTTTGTCAGTGTTTAAGCAAAACTGTGATATAAAAGGCGGGGGGGGGCACAGGTAGTGCTTCCCCCTGACCCGGGGCAGAGCCTCGGGGCTAGCTGGGACACTTGGGGGCAGGGGCTGGCGGTGCCCCCCTGCCCTGGGGGCACAGGACGCCTGGGTCCCTGGCTTACTGTGGGGGGGGCGCAGCAGGGGCCCCTGGGGTGCCCGCGGGCGGGCAGACCCCTCTGGCTCCCCCCAGGCTGTGCACAGGGGCTGCTCTAATAAAGACTGCAAAGAGCTGGGGTGTGCAGAGAGCTTCCTTCTCCCCAGCACCAGCCCTGGGGCTCAGGACCCCCTTCCTCGCTGAGGATGCCTGGATTCCCCCCCTGGTGAGGGGTGGGGGGACAAACGAGTCCCTTAGCCCCCCTGGTGCCTCAGTTTCCCTCCCACCTTCCCACAGAGGAGAGCGAAGAGCCGTGCCCCACAGCGTCCCCTTTATTGCAAGATATGCTGCTGCCCCCAGCCCCACGCCAGGCACGTGGGGGCTCAATAAATACTTCAGCATTAACCCACACCCCCCCCCTTAAAAACCACTGACGACAAAAAAAAC
>NW_010972546.1:1078813-1079827 GCF_000737465.1 Haliaeetus leucocephalus
CCCACGGCCCTACCGGGGTGGCACCGGCGGCTGATTGTCTAGCTGTAGCACCCCCCCCCTCCACTCAAGTCTTCCCAGGATATGGGTGTTAAATAGGGGGGGGGGGACACACCCAAGACCCCTTGCACCCAGCTCCTGTGGCCTTGGGGTGCCTGAGGTGGGGGTCTGAGCCCCCCCCCCCCAGGGCCGTTCAGTTGCCGTAGAAGCCATAGTAGCCACCGTCGGCACCCGGGTCCTTGTCGTAGAGGTCTCCGTTGCGGGGTGGGGGGGAGCTCTCGGCGCTGGAGGGGTACGGGGACACCCGCCGCCGTTTGCACTCGTACAGCCCCGAGTCCGAGGAGTCACCCGAGGTGGCGGCGGGGGGCTCGGGGGGCCAGCCCTCCGCCTCCTTCCCCTTTTCTTCCCGGGGCTCCCGGTACCAGCCCAGAGCTCCGGGGCTGCCCTTAGGGCCGTACTGCCCGGGGCTCCAGCCCCCCCCAGCCCCGAAACCTCCCGGCCCCTCGGGGTAGTAGGACAAGGAGGGGTGGGGGGCGGGTGGCAGGGCAAAGGGTTTCACCCCGTAGGGCACCAGCTTGGCCCCCCCGTACCCCGCTTCGTAGCCACCGTACTCCAAGGCCCCGGTGGCGGTGGGCGGCTGCGGGGGGGTGAAGTACCAGCGTGGGGGGTCCTTGGGTGGTAGGGGCAATGAAGCCCCCCGCTCCCCCCCAAAAAAGCGCCCGGGGGGCAGCGGGTACTGCTCGGGCAGGAAGGGTTGGAAGCGGGGGGCTGGCAGGAGCTGCTGGCAGCCGGGACCCTCTGGCGGAGATGGGGTGAGGCGGTCGCCCTCCGAGGCTGTGTACATCCTGGGGGGGGGAACGACACAGGGTGGGAGTGGGGGGGATGCCCTCTTGCCAGCTGGGGCCTGGGGGACTGGTGGGAGGGCGGAGGGGGGGGGACACACTCACGAGTCAAAGTTGTCCCGAAAGCCTTTGGCGAAGGGGTTGTGGTCAATCTTCAGCTGGGTGATCTGGGGGG
>NW_010972546.1:1080732-1087281 GCF_000737465.1 Haliaeetus leucocephalus
GGAGGGATGGGGTTACCCCCTGCACCGTGAGGAGGAGGAGGAAGGGGATGGGGGGGCGGGGGGCCATACCTGGCATGTTGCCCTCGGCTTTGCCGCACTGCACCCACTTGCCGCCCTGGTAGCGCCAGTGATGCTGGTCCACCAGCACCACGTCCACGCAGACGCTGTAGTGGGCCACGGGGTTGAGCCCCGAGAGGTTGAAGCTGAGGAACGGGAACATGCGCCTGGGGAAGGGACAGAGGCACAGACACTGTCAAACACCCCCCCAAACCTCGGCTCAACCCCTGGTGCAAAGGGCTGCATGGGGGAATTGGGGAGGGGGAGTGGAGATGGGGCGGCTCTGCTTTGCAGATGGGGAAACTGAGGCAATGTGATGCCTGGGCCCCCCCACCCCTGCCCTGCACCCGGCTGGGTGCCCATGAGAAGCTGACTGACCCCAGCAGCTGGGGGGATGCTCTCGGGGCCGATCCCCCCCCCCCGGCATCTTCCTCCCCCTCCCCAAGCACCTTCCGGATCGGAAACCAACACCGCTGCTATTTCGGGCTGGGCGCCAGCCTGCGCCAAGGGCAGGAAGGGGACAGGATGGGACGGCCGGGGGGACCCTGCGGCCCCGGGGGGGGCTGCACCTGCCACCCCCTGTGGGGCTGCCCCCCGCTGTCCCCCTGCATTTGGCGGGGGGACAACCCCAAATCCCAGCCCTGGGATTAGAGATCTGACTCCCCCACCATCCCCTCCAAGTTCAGTCCCTCCTTTTCCATCACCGGTCCCAGTAGCCCCCATTGCCGGCTGGGGTTTGCAATGGGCCCTTGAGCTGTGGCTGGGGTTGCTGGTTCAGCCCCCCCACAAGCAAAGCTCGGCTCTTCGACCGCGGTATTTCGGCACCCGCTGGAGTTTTGGCTTTTGGCAGCCGGAGATGGAAACCAGCCCCAGCACTGGCACCACCAGCAGCCCTGGCCCTGCTGCCCGGCCACCCCGTTAGTGTCACCCGCGTTAATGAGCCATCGCCAGTGGAGAGCAGGACAGACACCCCCCCCTGCACAGACCGACACGGGGGACACGGAGGGCCCTCAGCCCTCCTCCCAGCCCTGCCTGGGTGAGATACACATGAGGTGATGGGGGAATTCATCCTGACCCCCCCCTCCCCGGGGGAAGAAGGCTGGGGGGGACTGCAGCCCCCCCCCAGACCCCCCCAGCCCCCTTCCTCTCTCCTCCCTTCTTCCTCCCTCCTTTGGCTGTGCCGCTTCCCATCTGCGGGTACCCGGTGGGTGAGGGTGGGGGGCAACCGGCGGGGGCAGGGGGGGGCTGGCTTTGCCCCCCCCCCCCCATTTCCTCAAAGCGCCGGTGTTTCTTATAAAATGGGTGCCAGGGCTTCTCCAAAAGGGCCCCAGAAAGCCTTGCCTGGCCGAGGGGTCCTGTGTGGGGCTGGGGGCTTCCACGTCCTCCTGCGCTAGAAGGGAACCCAGGTGTTTGGGCAGGGAGGGTGGGCTGCTCCCCGGAGCTGACCTCAGCCCCGCCATCATCCCAGCAGAAGCAAGGGATGGAGCCGGCAGCAGGGCTGCCCACCATCAGGATTTACCCCTGGCAGGGGCTGGTGGGAGAGGGGGGGTTACTTTGCCACCCTGCCAGCAAGGGAAGGGGGCGTCCTGCCTGCCCTGGCAGTTCCCAGCCACCCCAGTGCCACCAGGGTTTCCCACCAGCTCCCAGGCAGAGACCTGTGAGCTCATGACAGGGATGGCACGATGCACCAAGGGGGCTGCCGCACCAGGGAGCTCAGCCGAGTCCCCCCCGGGGCCACCTTTCTGCCCCTGCGTACCAGTGCGGGGGGGGCCGGGAGGGCCAAAACATGGGTGAGGAGCAAAGTGAGGGGTTGGAGCCGGGAGTGCATGCAGCTCCGGGTGCTGGGGCAGGAGCGTGGGGGATCGGCCGTGGCGCTGGCAGGAAGCATGGCTCAGGCAGCACCGGGGAAGAGGCATGCAAAAAGCAGTGGAAAGAGTGCATGCAGCCCGCGCCGGGTGCCGCTGACTCAAAATTGCCCTTGTGAGAGAGAGGGGAGAAGAAAAAGAAAAAGAAAAAGAAAAAAGCAAGCAGTGCTCATGGCGAGGAGACGCACATGTGCTCCCCAGGGCTGGGACGGTCAGCGGCCCTGAGCATCCCGGGTACCCCAGGGTCCGGCCAAGCCCTCGCAGACCCCATCCTGCCGCTTGAGTGCCAAAAGCGGGCGGCCCCCGGGGCTCACATCTCCTCTGGAGCGAGCGAGACACGGCCGTGTCGAGGGAAGGTGGTTCCTGCCACCGATAAAAATTGCAGCCACATCAAAGGGCGGCAGCGAGGGTCTGAGCTGCCTCCGAGCCCCCGCCGAGCTCTCGCAGGGTGCTGCCTCGCTGCCGCCGTGCTCAGGGTGCCAAAGCCCTCGCTGGCACCGGCTCCCGGCACACCGGCAAGCCGGGGTTGATGGCTGCCCATGGGGCAAGCAGCCAGGCTGGGTGTTGCACCAGCCCTGAGCTGCTGCAAGGAGCAGGGAGGAAGAAAACAGGCTTTTTCTGTTTTGGTTTTTTTTTTGCACCTTGCTCGCTCCGACACCGCCGGTTCCCCGGCTCCCCGAGCCTCGCGCTGCCGGCGGAGCAGAGAGAGAGAGTTACAGCTCAAATGCTGCTGCGGTGCAAACCGCAGGGCTCGGCCGGGGCATGGGAGGGCGGGGGTAAGACCCGAAACCATGCGCACCTCGCGTTTATTTTTAAATCCCCCAGCGCTCGAGCTCCTGGGGCTGCTGCTCAGGCAGGACTTAGCTCCCCTGGGTTTGGCCTTTGCGGTTTGGGAGGTGCCATGGTGGGGTGCAGGATGCCCCGGCCGGCTCACCCCCCCCTCATTGTGCACCCCAAAACCTGGTGGGCACCCTTTGCATGTTTGTTTCTGGAGCCTCTGGAAGGGGCTCTCAGCTCTCGGGCTGCCCTGAGGTTTGTCCTTGCATGAACCCCTTGACTTGGGGTGTTGGGAGGGGGGACAAGGCGTGTGGCCATGGGGCAGGGGAGCCAGGGGACACGGGGAGGTGGGGGCACACCGGCACATCCAGAGGACATGGGTGTCGAGAGGACGCTAAGTGACCTGGGACCCTGGGGATTTTGGGGTCACGGGGACACAGAGAGCAGGGACAGGGGAACCAGGATGAACCCAGGTGGAAGGGAAATCTGGGGGCCAGCTGCCTGCAAACCTGCCTGGGGCCAGGAATGCAACAACCGCCCCCCCCCAAACCAGTGGTTCCCCTTCCACCCAGCCCTGCCTGCACCCCCGGCAGCACACCGAGGGGGCTGCCGGCTTCCTGAGCCGCCTCCTCTCCCAGTGGCAACCCAACACGCCCCAGCCCAAGCGGCCGCAAGAACCACGGCCGTGTGGGAGATCGGCGCGGCCCCCGCCGCGCTCCACCTGCCCCCCTGTGCCCCCAACCGCATGGCTGCATGGCACAGCTGTACGGCACGGCCGCTCGACATGGCACGGTGACATGGCATGGCTGCACGGCAATGCATGGCACGGTAGCATGGTGCCACGTGGCTGTGTTGCACAGCTGCACAGTTGCACGGCACGGCTCCTCAGCGTGGCACGGTGACACGGCACGGCTGCACGGCACGGCTGCACGGCGCTGCGTGGCTGCATTGCACAGCACGGCATAGGTGCATGGCGCAGCTACATGGCTGCATGGCACAGCACGGCTGCACCACTGCTTCCAACCCCGCAGAGCTGCCAACTGGGCACCGGGTCCCCCCAGCCCAGCCTGCATGGGAACAGCAGCTGCCAGACTGGGCAAACCATCCCCGAGTCCTCCTGAAAAGGCAAAGCCAGCCCTTGCGTTCCCCCAAATGCACGGCCACCCCTGGCACCCCTCAAACCAAAGCCAACCCTCGCGTTTGCCAAATGCAAACCCAGCTGTTGTGTCCCCAAAGCTGTCCCCCTTTTCCCCCCGCAAAGGCAACGCCAGCCCCTGTGTCCCCCAAGTGCGAAGCCATCCCCAGCATCCTCTCCAAAGGCAATACCATCCCTTGCGTCCCAAAAAGCAAAGCCAGCCCCTGTGTCCCCCCTAAAAAGCAAAGCCAGTCCCGGCTTCGCAGCAAAAACCCATGGCAGGAATTCCCCGGGCCCTTCACAGCCGGGGTGATGGTGAGTCCTTGGGGGTTTCCACAGAAATCCTGCCCTGCCTGAGCCCCAAGAGGCGCGGGAGGCGGAGGAGGGATGGGGACCTGCGTGGGAAACTGGCAGGAAATTATTTTTGCTGGGGACGAGTGGGCGCAGGACAGCGTGGGATGGCGTGGGACGGCATGGGATGGCACGGAACAGCATGTCAGAGCCAGGGTTGAGAGGCAGGAGAAGGCAAGAAAGGTGCCAGCACAGTAAATCCCAGCACCCGAACAGGTTCGCCCTAGTGCTGCTGTCTCCCACCCGGCCTCAGCTCCTCTCCGTGGGGATGTGGGGGGCTGCGCCCCAGGGACACGGGCAAGGAGGGACCAGTGCAGCCCAGCAAGATGGGGTGCCTGCACCCCCAGTGGGACAGGACACATCCCCTGCCCTGCTCCAGACTCCCCCAGTCTGATGGGTGCCTGCTTTGGGGCACACGTCCCCCTCGAGCCCCCACTTTTGGGTTTTTCCTGTGTCTCAGCACCGCTGCAGCCTTGCCCTGCACACAGATTTTTTGCAAAAGCAGCTCGGGTTTGGGGGAAACGGATGTTTTGTGGCTCTGAGTTTGACATCTCTCAGGAGCTGGGTTGGCCATGAGCCCCCCCAGCACAGAGCATCTCCCCCCCAGCCCCTCTGCAGAGCTGTTGGGGAGGACGGAGCTGGAAAAAGAGCCCCAAAATCGCCTGGTTTAAGGCTGGGAGCCAGTGTGAGAACTCAGACGTGCAGCGGGGCAGAGAGGACAGGATCTCTGGGGGCACCCCAGTTTCCAGACCCTCACCACCAGATCCTGAGCCGCTCTGACGCAGCGGGGATGGGCACTGCCCCAGCACCTGCCACGACGGCTGGGGAAGGGAGGAGGAAAGCATCGGGGCGAATTTCAGGGGGTTCCTCTACGACTTGAATGATGGTGGGCGAGAAACAACCATTTGGAGGGCCCAACACCCCTGCCACCCCCTTGGCCCATGCTGGGGACACGTCATCCCCATCCGTGACGGTGCCGGTTTGCTGCTGAGCGGCCCCGAGCCCGGCGGGGGGAGCAGGCCTGGGAACGGCCGTGATAAACCAAGCGGCCCTAACGCGTTTAGACTTCCAACACATTAAGCAGGTTGGTCTCAGCATCGAAGTGACACTGTCTGTCTCGGCCGAGGGAGGGAAGAGGAGAGGGTGCAGAGCATCGCTGCCGGCAGCCCCCACGCCCAGCTGGGCAGAAAAAGCCCCCCTGGGCGAGGGGATGGAGGCAGCAGAGTGGGGAGGGGGGGGGTCTCTGCCAGCTGCCCCACACACAGCGGGTGTGCTCTGCCCCGTCACCCCCTCGCCACGGATTTTCAGGAGCCGCCGCAGCCCCTGAGCCCAATCCGGAGGGGGCTGAGCCCCGTGCCCAGCACCACCATGCTCACATACGCCTCCTCGCCACTGAGACCTCCCAAACTACAACCCGGGGCCTGGCTCCCCCCCACCCACATCACCCCAGTGTGGGACTAAAGGATGGGCTCAGGGTGGGCACCAGCATTTTGGGCTCCCCTTGCTCCAAGTCAGGGCAACTCCACGGCCCCCCCAGGGCCTGTATCGCACCCGGTCCCCCCCAGACCCTGCAAGCCGGGGTGTTGGCAGAGGTGAGGTGAATTTTAGCCCCCCCTCTCCATATCCCCCAGCCCCTTCTCCAGCCCCTGGAGCCCACAGCCTGTGAACACCCCAGGTGGGAGGCAGCCCGGAGGGGACAGCAAGCGCCCGGCCATGGTGTCACCGACAGCTGTTTCGGCACCCAGGACGTTGCCGAAACGCTTCCCCTTGCCTGGGCACGTGGGGGGGCACCCGGCCTCTGCCTGCCCCACGGAGCAGCGGGGGGGATTTCCATCCCGGAGGGAGGACAGCAAGTAGAGGGGGTGTCACCCACCCACCCACTGTGCTCGTGGGGTGGCCAGGGCCGCTGGCACCCTCCCGGGCCCCGGCGGGCACCGGGTTCTCACTACTTGTTGCAGCGTTGAGCTCTGGATCCGGCCCATGGGTCGAGGGCAGATAAACGCTGCCTCCAGGCCCCGGGCATCGGCACCATCTCCTCGAGATTCCTGGCACAACAAACCCTGCCCGGACACGGGTGGTCTGGACCCCCCCTCTGCCACCCTGATACAAGCGGGGACACCCCTCAGACCCCCTTCTCCTTCCAAGAAGCCTCAACTTTGCTAGAAAATGAGACCTGGGGGGGGGTGGGTTGGGGTGTCTAGTCCACTTCGCTCCCCTACTTTTTTCCTTTGCACAGACAGACAGACATCACCCCCAAACCCGCAGGGACGGGGACCCCTCTTGCACACACCCCCCTCCCCTTGCATGGGCAGAGGGGGACCCCCAGCCCCACAAACATCCCCCCCACACCTCCAGCCCTTTGGG
>NW_010972546.1:1088034-1089232 GCF_000737465.1 Haliaeetus leucocephalus
GGAGGGGATGGGGGGGGACGGGGGAGCAGCTGGAGCTGTGGAATGCTGGCAGGGGTGGGGATATGGGAGGGGACCGGGACATGGGGGGACATGGGGACACGGAGTGACCGGGGGGACAGTGCTCCTGCCTGGATTTGGGGGGTCTGGGGTGACACAGGGCACTGGGGACCAGTTAACACCCTGTCTCCCTTCCTCCCAGGACCCTTAATTAATCCATTAATTTATCCCACTTGGCCGGGGGTGCTGCATGGGCCCCGTGTGGGGGTGCTCCCCCCCCCCCGGGGAGACCAGGACAGCCCTCAGACCCTGTGTGGGTCTTGGGTGCCCGATATTTTGGGTCCCCGCTGCACACCCTGGTGTCACAGCAGACACGGGAGGTGGCTCAGACTGGCGAGCGCCTGGGGACTGGGGCTGGGGTCCCGTCCCATTCTTGGTCCCCTTCCTCAGGGCTTGGGGTGGTCCGAGTTCCCCGGGGAGCTCGGCCAAGCTGTGCCCCCCCTCCGTGCCCTCTCCCATGCCCACCCCGAGGCCAGGCCTTCCCGGCACCTGCCCTTGACCCTGCTGCGCCTGGGGAAGTCCCCGTGTCCCCTGGAGCCATCATGAAGGCATTTGGCTCTGGAGGGGCCGCTTCCCTTGGCAGCTCCCCAGCTTGGCGCCTGTCAATACTTTCCATTCCCAGTGGGGCAGGGCCACGGGAGGGTGGGGGGGACGGCTGGGTGCCACCCCGCGCCCGTTGCTCCCACACCGCACGAAAGGACAAGTGACGATGACACAGGCCCCTCTGTTCCCCTTCTGGGGTCCAGGCTCGGCCCCTGGGTGCAGGGATGTCCCCAGCCTTTCCCCACGCCAGCAGGACCCCTCTGGGGCTGGGGGTGGGTGCGTGGAGTTGGGGGAGAAAGGGGCACACGTGGGTCTCTACCAAACCCACATCTGAATCCCCTGGGCTCTGGGCCTTGGGGTCGCAGGTGATGGTGCTGCTGGGGGGCCAGTGGGAGCGGATGGGGACAGGGATGGGGATGGGGCTGGGGACAGGGATGGGGACAGCTCTGCTTCCCCCACAGAGGGTTCCGGCTGCGGAGCAGGAGGAAATGGGGAGTTAAGGATGCGCGGGGTGGGGGCCGTGGCGGGGCAGATGGATGGGACCCCCATGTCCCCACGGTGAGTCACCTCCGGGCCGGTGGTGGTCTCGCAGGGGGTT
>NW_010972546.1:1089420-1095217 GCF_000737465.1 Haliaeetus leucocephalus
CTCATTAACAGGGGGGGAAGCAAGTGCTGCAGCACATGTAGTCCCTGACGTCACGACGTGCTAATTCATTCCTGTTATACCATCGCCGGCGAGGATAAATTCACAGGCACCCCCCCCACACCCACCCCGCTGTGAGATCAGCCGTCGTGGCCACCCAGACGGGTGTCAGGCTCATGAGCATCCCCGCTGCGCCCACGGCCGGGGACCTGGCACTGTCACCCCACCGTCTCCCTCACCCCTGGGGGTCCTGATCCTGGGTGGTGCTGACAGCGGGGTCTGGCAGGGTAGGGGAAGGAGCATGGCTCTGTCCCCAGGATATGTCCTTGAGTCTCCCCCCCCCTCCCCTCCACGGTAAAGTGACACCAGGGACACTGCCCTCCCTGGGAGACACAGCAGGACTCCTGGGGCGATGGTTGTCACAAGTGTCCCTGCGCAGGGAGGACTCGCTCAGGGCCAGGAGGGAGAGGAGGGCTGGGAGCCGTGTCCTGACCGTCACCTTGAACAGCCTCCGACGGCCCTGTCTGCCGGTGGCGGGGATGCTCCGGGGCATCCTCAGCCCGGGATTCAGGCTTAGTCCCCTCCGACGCGGTGTCCCTTGGGATGGGACAGGCTCTGTGCCAAGCGGCCTGAGCTCAGCCCTCCGTGCTGAGGGAACACGAGGATTTGGGGGGCCAAACCTCCCTACAGCCGGGAAGCGGCTCCGCAGCAGCAAAGCCGGCCGGGCATCCTCACCTGCAGGGCCCTTCCTGGAGGGCAGGAGCCCTGGGACCTCCTCGGGGCCAAATTCCCCCACTTCAAGCCCTGTGCCTCAGTTTCCCCTCTGCAGATGGCTGATGCAACACCGCACTTTGCACACCCGAGCATCCGCGAGAGCATGGGGCCGGTGGCCAAGGTTGGCACCGTGTGTCCCCTGTGCCCGGTCCCTCCTGGCCACCCGTTTGGTTTCCGGCACTCGCCAAAATGCCAGCAACCGCCGAAACGCCAGCACCCGCGGAGGGGCTGGGGAGGAAGCGGCTCACGCTGCAGGATACGCCTTGTGGGCCAGGGCCACGCTTAACGCCTCGCAGGCTCTGCCCCGCGGGCCACATCCCTCCCCAAACCAGCCGCAGCGCCGAGCCCGTGCCCATCCCCGGCAGGATTTCCAGTCTCCCAAGAGCCAAGCCCCAGCTTGAGACAAGCCCCGGCATTGCCCCGTGCCTCGGTTTCTCCTCCTGCAGCTGCAGGATTGAATATCCCCATCCCTGGGGTCTCCAGTGCCAGCACAGGATGGAGGTTAGAATTTTTGTGGGGGGATTATCCCGGACACCCCTCGCTCCGTGTCGCCTCTGTGACACGTCTCCATCCTGCATCTCACCGCTCCTGGACATCAGTCCAGCTGACCCCAGGACCAAATCCCCGGCAGAGGCACTGGGCAGGAGCCAGCCCCCCATCAGGGTGCAAGCCCATGTCCCGCTGTCCCCAAACCCCGCTGTCCCCACGCCACCCTCCAGCCCAGACCCCAGGCAGGTGCCTGTGCTGCCGCCGGGATTTGCTTTTCCGGCAGGAATTTGGCTGTTGGGGACAGAGGGGAAACTTGGGGGTTATTTTCTTAGTAAATCGCATTGTTCCTGTTTTCATTATTAAAATGAGCGTGAAGGCACCGGGCACCCACGGGGGCTAAAT
This sequence comes from Haliaeetus leucocephalus, assembly GCF_000737465.1. Lineage (NCBI taxonomy): Eukaryota > Metazoa > Chordata > Aves > Accipitriformes > Accipitridae > Haliaeetus > Haliaeetus leucocephalus. The sequence continues at coordinate 1,091,083 of NW_010972546.1, forward strand.
TTGGTCTCAGGGAAAAACAAAAATACTCCCCCCACCCCGGAGGAATTTGCATCTCGCTGCTGCTCGAAGGCAGCGCGTTGCTGAGAAGTTCACGAAGGCATGAATGCAAACCGCAGCGCGGCCGGGCCAGGCCGGCCACCTGCCACCCACCCGGGGGACCCCCCAGCGCAGCCCAGCCCGGGGCCGCATCCTGCACCTGGTTGCATCCAGCCATGGGTGCTTGGCTGCCCGGGGGGCCGAAGGGTGCGGGGTGAGATACAGCTACATCCCTAGTCCCTTCCCGTTGTACCCCAAAATAGAGCCATGCTGCTGAGCCCCCCGATAGCCTGCCCAGGCTCCCACCCTGCAAAGCGCCCTCCTGCCTCCCCCCCCCAGCGTGGCTGTCCCACCATCAGGGCACCCCAGGCACCCTGTCTGTCCCCCCCCACCCCGAAAATTGTCGCCAGGTCGCATGCCACCAGCAGCGTCCTATGAGTCAGAGCAGGCAGTGGAAACTGCGTCGCGGGCGGTGACGAGCGGGGAACGAAGCAGAGCCGGTGGTGGGTTTGGGGGGCTCGGCCCCCCGCTGCGGTGGGTCTCAGCCCCCGTCCTGCCCACAGCACCACTCCTCGCCCTGGCAATGTCACCCTCCTCTTTCCTGCCCCAAACCACCCGGTGCTGGCAGGTGGCTGCCACGCTGCACCCCGGCCCTTCGGCAACCCCTCTTGGGGGGGGGGAAGCCCCACGGGGGGGGCCCCGAGTGGAAAAAGGGGATTGGGGGGCCGTGACAAGTCTGTCCCGTCGTGGGGCTTCCTCATCTCCCCATGTGGTGGGACGAATCGGGACCGGTGCTAGGAGGATGCTCGGCACCTCCTGCTGCCAGACCCCGCTGGAAGGGGAGCACCCGTGGGTGCTGGGGATGGGTGCTGCGCCTTCCCCAGCACCGCCGGGGCCAGGCCTGCGCCAGCCAGGGGTGACAAGTCGGTGGCAGCTCCGGGGGGGGGTCAGCGGCTGGGGTGGGGGCCAAGCAGACGGCTCCTTAATCTCGGGGAAGGAAGCAGCTCTGGTTACGGAGCTGCCCTCGGTGTAAAAGGAGAGCAACAGGAAGAAAAGTCATTAACATCGTTCCAACCGCTGCCATCCAAAACCCTTCTGGTGCTCAGCCCCACGCCGCCAACCCCCGCGCCCCCCGCGCCCCCGCCGCCACTGTCACCGTGTTCCTGGGGGGGACCCTGGTGGAGGGTGGCACAGGGTGGGGGGGGCAGTCAAGCCGTGGGACCCCCTGGATGCCCTGTCCCTGGGGTGGTCCTGCTCGAAGCCCCAGCACCCGGAGTCAGGGGGCTCAGCGGTGGTGGGCGCACTGCCTCCCGCCTGCGGGACGGATCCTGCCCGCTGGGCCATGGGAGACTGAACCGCAGTTCGGCTTTGTTCCTTCCTCCTCTTCCTCGCCCTGGCCGTGTGAGCCTGCGTGGGAGGTGGCAGTGTGCACGGGGCAGCTTCCCACTGCACCTCCGTCCGGGTGTCACCGTGTCCGGGGTGTCACCTTGTCTGGGGTGCCACCGTTATGTCCCCCCCCCGTGCATGGGGCACGGATGCTGGGGAGCGTCGATGAGCGTGGGGCTGTGTGAGCGTGCGAGCGGGCTGGTATGTGTGCATGGGTGTGCAAGAGGGCTGGGGGTTGTGTGTAAGGGGCTGCTGTGTGCGTGCATGGGCGTGCGAGGAAGCATGAGTGTGCATGGGTGTGCAAGGGGCCGGGGGTGTGTGTGTGCGCAAGGAGGCATGGGTGTGAGAGGGTGCCAGCGCGTGCACGGGTGTGCAAGGGGGCCAGCGTGTGCGTGAGGGGGCTGGTGTGTGCACGGGCGTGGAAGGGAGCCCGTGTATGCACAGGTGTGCAAGGGGCCACAGTGGGTGTGCGAGGGGGCTGGTGTGCACACGGGCGTGCACAGGGACCGCTGTGAGTGTGCAAGGGAGCTGGCCGTGTGCATGCAAGGATGCTGGCGTGAGCGCACACGCAGGAGGCCCGCCGCATGCGCCTGCGCGTGTGTGCAGCGCGGGGGGTCCGCCGGGCGTGCGAAGACCCCCCCCGCCAGCACCCGGCGGGCCGGGGGCGGGGGGGAGTCCGTTTCACCCCCCGCCGCTGCTCCCCGGCCTCTCGCCCCCCTCCTGTACGAGGCAATTTGCTTCAGCGAGAGCCAGATCCTCGGTGAAAAGCCACGGTTCCCTGGGGAGTGCCGGGGGGGCTGCAGCCCCTGTCTGGCCAGCTTAGCGTGACGGGGGCGCGTGGGACTCGGGGCTCGGGCCCCCGGCCCTTCCTCTTCGTCAGCGAGAGGCGAAGGCCGGGGAGTGATGTGTGCTGACCAGGCGGGGGGGGGGCACGGCGGCGGGGGGGGGGGACACGACGACGGCGGGCGAGACACGGGCTACAGCTTCTGACAACGTGCGGCCCCGGCGGGCACACGCGTGTGCGGGATCGCCCGCTCCACCGCCACGGCCCTCCCGAGAGCTTCTGTTGGGGGATCCGACCACGGGAGGGGTCCCGCGGGCTCGGTGGCACAGGTGACGTGGGGACAGGGAGGGACTGGACCCCTCTGGGATGGGGCTGAGGATGCTCCAGCCCAGCAGAAGAAATGGCGATGTCCGATCCTGCCCCATGGGGACCGATCCTGCCCCATAGGTTCCCATCCTGTCCCGCAGGGTCCTGTCCTGCCACGTAGGGACTGATCTCGACCCCTTCGGTCCCATCCTGTCGTATCAAGTCCCATGAAGTCCTACAGGGTCTGACGCAGCTCTGGAGGGTCCGATCCTGCTCCGGAGGGTGGCAGGGGCTGGGGGAGGCAGATGGAGGCAGGGCAGCGGTGGGGACGGACACTCGCTGCGTGCCAAATGGCAGAGCCGGGAGTTAAAAATACCCGTGGGGGCCCTGCCGACGGAAGTGGAGGTGTCGGCACCGGCTGCTCGGGGCTGGGGGGGGCCGCGGTCGGGTGTCCTGGCCCCCACTGGGGACCCTCCCACCCAGCACCGGGACCTCACCGAAGTGGGTGGCAGCAGCGGCCACTGGGTCCCCACCACCTAGAGCCAGGCACCCCGAAACACTGGGCAGGAGAAGCATCCCCGGCACCCGTCCCACGGTGGGCACACTCAGCCCGGCGTGCACCCACCGCCACCGTGGCGGCACGGTGAGGGGCCTTTGGGAAATGCAAAGTGACAAATGACGCCCCGTGCGCGTTAATTGATGTGACGCGGGGCTGACACCGCGGTTGCACCCGGGGCCGGCACGCGGGAAGAGAAAGAGAAAAAAAAAAAAAAAAATCCAATCAAATGTTAAAAATAGGTCAGGGGGAAGGAGCCGGAGCCGGTTTCATTTCAGCCGCTGGTTAAAAGGAGCTGCCCGTGGGTCCAGCCGGCACGGTGTGAGCCCGGGTGGCGGCGGGGGGAGCCGAAAATGAGGGAGGGGTGTGATGGAGACGGGAGGGGACGGGATGTGCCATCAGCACCGTGTGTCTTTGCCGGGGCGGTCGGACCCCAGCCTCAAATCCCACCTGCCCGAAGCCTGGCTCCTCCAAACTGCCGGGACTCAGCATCAGCCCACGATGCTCCCGCTGGCACAAGTGGGGACAGAATTGTCCCCAAAATGCCTCTTTCCCAGCTGCGAGCTGCCCCGCAGGAGGGCTTTAGGGGACCCCGAGGTTTCCCGTGGGGGGGGAGCGTTCAGGGCAGGATTGCAGCAGGGATCGCTGGGGCTGCGCTCCCCGAAAGGGTGGCCCGATGCCTGGGGTGGCCTCGTGCTGGCGGTGGCCGTGGCCGCCATCCCGGCAGGTCACGGGGAGTTCAGGCTGCCGGCGCGGGTGTCGATGGCCCCCAGGCACCCGCTTGGTGCTGGATTTCAGGCCACCGGCCAGAGCGGGGCCACCAGTGGGTCGTGGCCGTCGCAGCCCCACGTGTCCCCACGGCCGCAGGGAGAGCCAGGACCTGCAGCAGAGAGCTGAGGAGCAGCTCCCCGGGGACGCATCTGCCGCGGGGCCACCGCCACGGCTGGCTACCACCGTGCTGTCCCCGAGAGCCACACAGGGACCAGGTGACACGGTTTCTGTCCCTCCTTCTGCTGCAACCCCAGTGCTCCCTCCATCACGGAGCATCACCCCTGCATCCCACCCCC
>NW_010972546.1:1095227-1100883 GCF_000737465.1 Haliaeetus leucocephalus
CCCCGCTGTCATTTGAGGCCGTGGCCCCCCTGATGGTTGGGAACGGGGAGGGGGTCATCGCAGATGGATGCTAAAGAGCCGATCCCATCGTGGGGACGAGAAAAGATGCTGGGGTGGCTTGGCCAGGAGGGGACATGCCACATTGTCCCCCAGGTTGGCAGGGTTAGAACGTTCTGGGCGTGAAGGGCAGAAGGTCCAGGGGACCGCAGGAGCCACCACTGCCCCCCCGCCCAGGGCTGTGGGGACCTGGGACCGGGGAGGGTGAGGCACGTGCGAAAACCTTCTGTCTCCCCAGGAAAAGCATCTGCAAAAGGTCAGGCAGCTGCCAGCACACGTGTGAGAAGGGGACCAGCGGTGAGCGATGCCGCAGCCAGAACCGGAGCTGGCAGGGGAGCGACAGGCAGCTGCTGCCTGTGAGGCAGGAGAGCCGGGCTCCCCGGGGCGATGCGGGCGTTCCAGGGGGATGCAGGGACCAGACCCCCTGGCTTGGATGTAGGCACCTCAGGGTGATGCAGGGACCGAGCACCCCAGGTGGATGCAGGCAACTGGGAGTGATGCGGGCAGCCAGGGTGATGCTGGCACTGGTTACCCAGCCTGGGTACAGGCTCCCAGGGGTGATGCGGGCACCCAGGGTGATGCTGGCACTGGGTATCCAGCCTGGATACAGGCACCCAGGGGTGATGTAGGGAGCAGGCACCCAGCTGGGTGAAGGTACCCAGGGTGATGTGAGGACCCCGGGGTGATGCGGGCACCCGGGGTGATGCGGGCACCCGGGGTGCTGCTGGCATTAGGTACCCAGCCTGGACACAGGCACCCAGGGGTGATGTAGAGACCAGGCACCCAGCTGAATGAAGGTACTCAGGGCGACGTGAGCACCCTGGGATGATGTGGGCACCAGGCATCCTTGGGAAGGGGTCGAGCTGAGAAGCTGAAGCACAGCAGCCCCGGGTCCTTTGCAGAAGACATGGGCCAAGAGCTGAGCCTGAGGACACCACTGTGCCACCACTGCGGCCACCGGTCGTGCCGCCTCCACCCGCAGGGCCAAAGGGCTTCTCCCCAAGGTTGTGGGCAAAGCCCCCCCCCCATGCCGGCCAGGGTCCCTTCCCCCGGCCGGGCAGCCCCTCCATTTCTTATAAACGCCTCTGGCGATGCTCCCCCCCGTGACACGGCAGCTCTGGGGCTTGTGGTTAAACCCCAGGGCTCCGGCTTTGACTCACACCGGATCCGTGGCAGAGAGGGGCCTTTCGGCGCCCACGGCTGGAAAGAAACGCTCACCCGGGCAGGAGTGCCGGGCGCTTCCTCGCAGTGCCGTTTCCTATAAACCCCGACGGAGGGGAGCCAGGGCTGAGCTGCCGGGGGGGCATCCCCTGGAGCCCTCCTGGAGCCACGGGGGTCCCTCCAGCCTGGCTTGGGGGGGGTCGGCTTGTGCATACGGGTGATCCCCACGAGCGTATGGACCCCTTTGGCAGGCAAAGTTAGAAGGAGCAAGAAACACCCAGGGCAAGACGTTAGCACAACACTTACTAGACATCAGAGAATCCCCTTCACAGCACATGCAACCGGGGACACCAGGATACTGTCCTCCCTGCTTGGAGCTGGCTCTGAACACCCGGCAATGGGACAGGAGCATCCCTGGTCCCCGTTCCCTGCCCCCCCTCTGTGGCGCAGGACCCAGCTGCAGGAGAAAGCAGGACCTGAGCAGCGAGAATTGTTTCATTTTTCCCCTACACGATAGAAAGGCTGAGAAAAGAAAAAAAAAACCTGAAAGCCTGCTGGAAAAAGAAACCTTTCAACCAGCCCAAAATAAGAGGGGTTTTTTGCTGGGAAAAAAAAAAAAAAAAAAAGAAAGTTGCCGCATAGGAAACGGCGAGGTGTGATCCGCTGCAAGGCAGGGGACGGGGACACTGGGGGATGTGGGGACGGAGCCACGCGTGCTGCGGTGTGTCCCACCACGGGTGGGGGGGACACGGCCCCCGGGGTGGGGAGGGGGCTGCCCACACGTGGGTGGCTCTGGGGGACGATGCTCTGTGCAGATGCTGTGACATCCCTGATGTTTCGGAGGACAATTCCCCCTGGGGATGTTCCCGCTGCCCTTGGGACAGGCTGGAGGTGATGGACCCCAACCCCTGCCACCGCGGGAAGCCCCCCGCAACCCAGCCCTGCTCACGGCTGAGGTGGGACCGGCTCGTCCCTTGCCACCGTAGCTGGCACAGCCAGGCCCCGGTGGGTCCAGCCAGACCCCTGACCCCCACCGAGAGCCCCCGAGCCCCGACGTGGGTCCTCCCACCCTCGGCTGTCAGCGGGACCCCCACACCGGTCCCCCCAAGGTGCGACCACTGCCCCATCCCAGTCCCAAGCCGCTGCCGTGGGGAGCGGGGTGCGATGCCTGCGGCAGCAGGAGGATGCTCCTGGCCACCCGGTCCCCTGCCCCAAGTCGTGGGGACAGTGGGGGCCACATTGGGCCACCCCCCCCCCAGCACCCTTGGGGCAGGGCAGCTGCAGAGGCACTCTGAGGTGATTTTTGGGAACCGGGACTGCAGCAAAGAAGGGGTGCCATGCATGCGTGGTATGGTGGCACCCTGAACCCTGCAAGGTGGTCAGGCACCCCAAGGTGCACCAGTGTCTGGGAGCACCCAGTTCAGCCCAGGGCGGGCGCCCCAGGCGAAAGCCCTGCTGCCCCCGGGGGGGTTGGGGGGGGGAGGGCGAGACCAAAGCCACAACGCAGCGCTGCGGTTTGCAGCTCCCTCCTGCGAAGGTGCCGAGGAGGCGGCAGCACCCATGGAGGGGAGGGGGTCGGAGGAAACGGGGCCGCACACACACATACACCCCCCCACCACCACCACCCCGGGCAGCCTCGCTCGCCCTGCACACCGGGCGGTGGAGCCGCAGCGGGGTGGGTGAGGGAAACTGAGGCACGGTGCTCCCGGGGGTGTGGGAGGCATCGGTGGGGACCGGTCCCTCTTTGCAGTGGGGATGTCTCAGGGTTTCCCCACGCAGAGCGGGGCCGAGGTGGGGTGGTCCCCATGGGTGAAGGTGAGGGTGCAAGGGGGGGGGGGGGGGGGGGTGATGCGCCCGCATCCTGCTCATGGGATGTGGCAAGCTGCTTAGCCCAACGATCGCAGGCACGGCACAGCCGCTGGGCACCGAGCCTCGTGCTCACCGTGAGCACTGGCATTCTGGGGCTACTGCCAGCCCTTCGTCTCCCCCAGCACCATCCCAAGGGTGGCAGGAATGGGGCAGCCCCCAGGCAGCGGTTTTGGAGGCGAACACCCCAAACCTGGGATGCCGGGACCCCCAAACTCAGGCGAGCATCATGCACGCAGGATGGGGACGCGACTGCCCCGGGTGACACACATCCCAGAGCTGCCTGGCTCCTTCTGCATGGCCCAGGAGCTAGAGAGGGGTCGGTGATTTTGGGGGGGGCCGGGGGTCCCCATGCCCCCAGAGGGAGCCCAGCGGCCTCCTGACTCAGCGGCAGCCGCCCCCGGAGGAAAGCGGTGCTGAGTTGGCAGCGGGATGAGTAACGGCACCCGCCGTTTGACATTTATCACGTGATTTCAAAAAAAGAGAGAGGAGCTGGGGGGGAGAGTGGGTGGCAAGAGAAGGTGGGGACCGGGCACCCCTTGCCCGCTGCTGGGCCTCCTCGTCTGCCCCAATCCCAGTGCATTTCCAGTCCAAACTGGTGGACGGGCGGAGAAAGAGCGTGGCTGCCCTCGATGCTGCCTAGGGCGCAGATCAGGCCTCATCCTTGGGTGGGTACAACCCCTCCCAGTTTGCTCTTTTTGGGACCCTTCCCCGCAGCATCACATCCCCACGGGGGGATCACTGCGTGCCCCTCCACCAGCTCAGCCCCCTCCCTCAGTCACTGCCTGGCACCTTGGGGCTGTCGGTGCCCAGCCGGGGGGGACCTGATCCGGCTCAGACCTGGGTAGGGGCTGTTCTTCCTCCCCCTCCCCTGCTAGATGCAGAGATCAGCTTGTGATAACGCCCGCTGTGCCGTTGCCTCACCGGTGGCGCGGAGCCTATCTCCTTCACACCATCACCCTGCAGCCTGCTGTGCCGTAGCGGATGGGAACCGGCTCCTCACCTCGCTCAGGGCTGTGCTCGGGGAGCTGGGACGGAGCCCCCTCCACCCCCTGCAGCCTCCCCCAGGTAGAGAGGCCAGAGAACGGTCACAACTCATCACATGGATGCTCCCTGCCAGAGCCAGGGTAGGCAAAGGCTGGGATTTCCCACGACCAGCTGAGTTTAAGGGTGTCTCAGCACCGAAGCCATGCACTCGCATCCCCACAGGGTGCAAAATCAGCCGAGGGCCCCGTGGGGCCGTCCCTGACCCTCAGCCCGCAGGCAGGGAGGCTGTAGGCCCTACAATAACATGAAGGAGCGGGTTTCGGCAGGGCTGCTGGAGCAGCGGTACCCATGGTGGGAGGGCCGGGGCTTCCTCGTGCACAGGGCAGCCCCTTCCCTGCAGGATAACCAGGAGGATCCCACTCCCACCCTCACCCCGGCCATCGCCGACCCCCCGGACCCCAAGCCCTGTGGGGTGTCCCCCACCTCGGCCAGTTCGCTGGCAGCCTTAGGAGGGAGAAGCAGCAGCCCTTAACGAGGCCAATCACGAGAAGGCGACGGAAGGCGTGAAGTCCGGCAGCCCCTCCGCCTGCTGCCAGGGATGCTCCGCGACCATCACCCCGGCATCGTGCCCAAGGGCACCCCTTCCTTTTGTGCTCCCTCCGCCCCGCTCGGCGTTTTGCTTACCCGGCATCTCGCGGGCTGTTTGCTTCCTCTGCGGTCCCAGCCCCGACGCCTTTTGGGGCCACACGCTCTCCCCCTCCCCGGTGTGTTGCTCGCCCATCGGCTCCTCCCGGGGTTTGGCGTAGCCCCTCTGCTCCCCTCACCCAAATAATGGGGAAGGGCAGGGCTGCTCCCCATGCTGGGGTCCCCCGTGGGGCTGGGGGTCCCCATTGTCCATTTTATCCCCCATGTGTCACCCCGGGGATGTTCAGCATCACCGGGGTGAGTGGCTTGGGACCGTGCCATCATGCCACGAGCACCGAGGATAAGCTGAGCCCAGCACCCGTGCTGGCATCATCACAACCACAATCCCCCCCATACCCACCCCACAGCTCCCCCAGACCTGGGACAAGCCCATGGGGGGACGTCCCCAGCTGCAAGGGGACCCCCGAAGACACCGATTCGGCCGCACGCCGGTGTTGGCACCGTGGGGCCAAGGTTTTGCCATGCCCCTGCCGTCACCCCCGGGGCTGGCGCTGGTTTTTGTTTTGCTTTTGATTGCCCCATTTCTTTGTTGCCTGCCAGGCCAGTAAACCCGAAACTTGTCACCATGCCGGGAACGGGGTCACGGGTCCAGGTTACCCACAACAGGCACCCCAAACCCCGTCACCCCCACCGCTGCCCCACTGAGCCCTGGCGACACGAGTTGGCTTTGCCAGGGCTGGATGCATCAACACCAGGCTTGTCCCCCAGCCCTGGGGGACACCCACAGCCTGGGCCCCCCCTCGCTCCACCGGCACCCAAAAAGAAGAAACAGCTTCGCCCCCACCCTCCCCTTAGTGTTTTGGGCACTGGAAGGATTTTATTGGAGTCGGTGGCGTTGCAGAGAGCGCGGGTCCCTCCACCCAGAGGTCCCGGTGCAGTG
>NW_010972546.1:1100893-1102387 GCF_000737465.1 Haliaeetus leucocephalus
TTGTGGAGCTCAGTGCAATGGAGGGGGGGGGGGCCATGCTGCACCTCGGGGTTCATTTCTCAGCAGCATCTTTGTGGGGAGGGGGGGTAGAAATTGGAGGGGGGGATGCTTTTAACATAAAAGAGTGGAAAGATGCTTGAACCGGTGGGATGAGGTGAAGGGGACCGAGAATAAGCAGCTGGCCCCCCCTCCAACCCCCCCCAAACCCAACTCTGACCCAAGGAGCCGGGGAAGGGGCAGCCCCTTCCCTTCACCTGCTTCCTGGGGGCCAGATCCAGGACCCGGCCCCTCGAATCCTCCCTGAGATCAAGCAGCGACACCCAAGGGTGCAGATGACACCCAAGGGCGCAGACGGGTCCCCTCCAGCCGCCACCCGGGACGGCGTTATCCCGGTGCCCCCATTTGAGCATCCGAACCCAGGGCGGATGCCGGGACACGGCGAGGCGGGAGCAGAGGAACCCACTTATGGGGGGCCGGGGGGGCTCTGGGGTGGGTTGGCGGGGGGGGCTCAGTCTTTCTGTAGCTACTGAAGACTTGGAGGTATTTTGGGAGCCGTGTCGCTCCTGGTGTGTTTTCATGCAGCATCCAAAGATCGGGGAGGCGGGGGAAGGCTCAGATCTTGCTGTTCTCCAGGTGCGAGTCGATGTGCTTCACCAGGGCATCGTCCGGGTAGCCGATGGGGAAAGCCAGCTGGCACAGCGGGCAGCTCCGCACCTCCGAGTCCACCGTCTCCAGCAGCAGCTGCGGGGGCACAAGGCGGTGTTGAGCCCACCACCGCCTTCTCCTGGGGGCCACGGACCCCCCCCTCCTCCCCGTTACCCTCCCACCACTGGGTGCAAACTCAGATGCCGCGCAGCCGGTCAGAAATGGGGAAACTGAGGCACGCCCTGCCTGCACTGTGGTGGTGGTCATGGGGGGGGGGGTTCCCTTGCTTCTCCCCCCCCCCAACCCACCGCAACGCATCCCCGGCGGGGTCCCGCTTACGTTGATCGAGGGCCAGGACTGAGCGTGCTCTGCCCGGGCGTAGGCAGCGGCCGTCCGGTGCACGGCATCGGCGTCGGGGAAGCCGGCGCAGAAGGAGGCGCAGCGGATAGCCCCCGCTTCGGGGCTGGGGGGACTGGGCAAGGCCCACTCCTCTTCATCCGACGATTGCTTCTCGAAGCGCACGTGCTCCTCGAAGGGCTCGCGGGCGCTCAGCGGGGACCCCGTGCCCCCCAGGTACACCTCGCCGTAGGGCCGGTGCTTGGGAAGCGTCGAGGCTTCGGGCTGGAGCCAGAGCGAGCGGCTCTGCTGGTACAGGGCCACGTTGCTCACCTCCGAGTAGCTGCGACGACCCTGGAAGCCGGCTTTGATGTGGCGGCTGGAGGGTTTGGCGTAACCCAGCTCCATCCTCTCGCCGGGCAGCCGGTGCGGTGACGCCGAGGCCGGGGACGGGCAGGGTGGCGGGGCTGGGGACCGGCGCTGCTGGGCGGGCGACTGGCTGGAGGGGGGGAC
>NW_010972546.1:1102442-1104642 GCF_000737465.1 Haliaeetus leucocephalus
CGCTGCTGGGCCGGCGACTGGCTGGGGGGTCCCGGCGAACGCCGTTGCAGCGCTGGCGACTGGCACTGGGGTGCTGGCGAACGCCCCGGCGGAGCGGGCGAGGGGCACTGCGGGGCGGGCGAGCGACGCTGCTGGGCTGGGGAATGGCACTGGGAGAGTGGGGAGTGGCGTTGGCCTGCAAAGCAAAACGGGACGGGACGGGGAGCACAGAAAATACACCCCCGTCAGTTCGGCGGCACGGAAAATATCCCTCATCACCCATGTGCATCCCACATGGATGCGGGGATGCGGCCGTGGGGAACCCCGGCAGGAGGGATGCTCCTGGGGAGGGATGCTCTCCGGGACGGATGCTCCCCGGGACGGATGCTCCCCGGGACGCACACATGCAGGAGCTCAGCACCAGCCGGAGGATGAGGGCAGCCAGCATGGTCTCCCCATTTTTTGCATCCCAGCCCCATTTAGCCATGGGTTTCAGCCCCGGCTCCCCCCTTACCACCGTTGAGGCTCTTCTCCTGCAGCAGGGCGCGGAGGATCTGGCTCTGCAGGGAGCTGAGGTTCCTCAGGCGGCACAGCTCCTCCGTCAGCTCCGTGTAGGCCAGCGCCAGGTTCACCCTGCGGCAGGGACGAAGCGTCACCGAGGGCGAAACATTCCCGGTCCCCCGGCCGGGGAGGGGGGGGGGCCCCCTGCCATGCCGTGCTGTGGGGCGCACCCAAATCTAACCCAAATTCAGGTTTTTAATTCAAAAGGGAAAAGTTGTGGCCACGCACCGCCTGGCATCGTACCTGCAGGCGCCCCGTGCAGCAGGAGCAGTTGGGAGTGGGAGCGAGGTGGGTGCCACACTCCCCCCCCCCAGCTCTTGGGGGCCCTGACAAAGTCATCAATTCTTCCCCAACTTCGGTGTCACTTTTCAAACCCATATTCTCTGCGGTGATGCGAAGGGAGAAGCCGTCTCCCAAGGGCCCCGCGGGGCTGGGGGCTCAGCGCGTCCTCCCGCGCCGCGCGTGGAGAGTTCAGCTGAGCCGTTGTGACACCCCGGGGGACCCGGGAGATGCCGCTCGTAACAACAGCCGACAGGTCTGCCCCTGCCCGCCCTCCTGTCATCTCATGGGGGGGGGGGGAGAAAAAGAAAAGAAAGAAAGAAGGAAGGAGAGAAAGAAGGAAAAAAGGAAAGAAGAAGGAAAAAAGGAAAGAAGAAGGAAAAAAGGAAAGAAGAAGGAAAAAAGAAAGAAGAAGGAAAAAGCAGAAAAAGTAGAGAGAAAAAGAAAAGAAAGTGATAAAGAAAGAGAAAAAGACGTTTCCCCAGCTGGGTCCCCATGTCACGTCCCCAGAGTCCCCATGGCCCTGCCACAGGGGCACAAGCACCTGGGGACGTCCCCGGACACGGCTGCCCCCGAGACCCCCCCTCACACTTGCAGCCCTGCTGGCTCCTACCTCTCCTGCCTCAGTTTCCCCTCCATGACCCATCGTGGGCACCCAGCTCTGAGCCCGGGACGCTGGCGCAGAGTCTGCGGCCTCTCCCCAAAGTGGGGGGGATCCCAGCTCCCCCAGCCCCACTGCTGAATTCCACCCTCCCCCGTGGGGGGGTAACGGCCCCCCCCCCCCCCCAAAGTCACGCTGAGGCGCAGGGAGGAAGCGCCAAAACCGCAGCACCGGGGCGGAGGAGTGAGCGGTGCTGGGGTGGGGTGGGGGGGGACGAGCAGCCCCCCCCGGCCCCCACCCGGGGCACCCTGCCAGAACCCCTGCCTGCAGAGGAGGGAGGGCAGGGACCTGCCCCACGGGTCCCTCCTGCAGTCTGCGAGGCTTTTGGGGAGATTTGGTGCTGGGGAGAGGTGGCGGTGGTGGGGGGCCTTGGTGCCCCCAACCCCAACCCCCCAAAAAAAAGCTCTTTTTCAGGCCAAACTGTGGGGTTTTGATACGCAACAGCAGATAAGCCGTGAGAACAAAACAGCCACCGAAAACCCAACCGCCCACGCCTGCCCGGCTGCCCCCAGCACCGCAGAGCATCGCTGCTCCGGCAGGAGCGGCCGGATCCTGCGGGACCGCGTGGGTCCCCCGTGGTCCTGGCAGGACAAGCGACATCGCGTCCCTTCTTCGTCCCCGGCCAGAGACGCTGTGGCCGGGGGGGGACGACAGCAGGCTGCCAAGCACAGCTGAGACCCCCAGCCAGGACCACCAAAGTGAGGGGCTGGGGACACATGG
>NW_010972546.1:1109859-1111992 GCF_000737465.1 Haliaeetus leucocephalus
GGGCACGGGGCTGGCGGGGGGGGGGGGGGTGCTCCAACCCGCCTGCACCCAGCAACCCCAGCTTTTGGCACTGCGTCACCCCTGCATGTTGGTAGGGGTATCCTGGGGACGGATCCTGCAAAGCTGCCCCCAGCCCTGCAGCTTTCCAGCACCCTCCGTCCCCCGGTACCCCCCACCCTGCTCCCCCCCCAGGGGCTTTTCTCATGATTTGGATCCCAGCTTTTCCCCAGCCCCTTCCCGAGGAAGCACAAGTGGGAATGGCCTTGACCTCAGAAATGACCAAAAAAAAAGAAAAAAGGATAAAACCAAGAAAAGAAACAGAAAAAAAAAAGAAAAAGAAGGGGCTGGAGGGACCCCCGCCCCGCTCATGCCGCAGCGGCATGCTGACTAATTTGGCAAAAGCCAGCCAGAAAAGTCACCCGGAGATGGAAAGCGCCGATAAGGCACCTTTCATGCCAAAAAAGTGGTGGAGAAGAGCAGGTTACAAAAAAAGAGCAGTATTTACAAGAAAAGACCAGGGAGGGAAAGACTGTGCTTGGGAAGGGGGGTAAGACGCCCCCAAGTCTGGGGGTGAGGGGTGAGGAGCCAGGCGTGCCTCAGTTTCCCCACCTTGACTTGGGGAAGTCAGGCTTAAAAACAAGGTGGCCTGGGGAGATGTTAATACATATATTTGGAGTTTTATTTTCTGGGGGGGGCTGGATATTGCGGGCAGAGGGACAGGGAGAAGGGGAACCCGGCCACGGTGGGGCTGAGCTTTGTGAAAAATAAAGTGAATTAGTGGGGGGAAAGCATGGGGAGGGTTATCGACGGACCCCCCCGGGATGCGTGGCAGAGACGGGGCAGCAGCCACCCGGTCGCAGCCCCCAGGGATGCCAGCGTGGATGCGGCCGGCCCCCCCTGAGTCCCACGCACTGATTTACGCCGGGGAGACAAGAAGCGGCAAAAACATCCAACACCTCAGGAAAAAGGAGGGGGGACCCCCCCTACCCCTCCAGCACCCTCCCAGCCCCGTGCCGGGCCAGTCCCCACGCGTCACCTTTTATCTGTCCACAGCTTGGCACGGGCTGCCGGCCCCGGCGCATCACCGCCCGGCACAGCCCGACGTGCCCGGAGGAGCCGCGATGCCAGCCCGGCGTGTCCTGCCCGGCATCACAGTATTGGGGGGGACACACGCAAGGGGGGACACACGGGTGCGAAGTCCCGCTGCCGCATCCCGGCAGCCCCGCATGCGTGAGGCTGAAAGGGCGAGGACAGCGGGGTAACGAGGCCGTTGCCTAATTAAACAGGTTACGGGCGGCTGCTTTTAGGGGAAAAGTCTCAGCACCAGCCCGGAGCTGCTTTGCCCACCTCGATGCCAGGGTCGCCCCGGGGAGAGTTAAGGGGTCCTGCCCTGGCCCAGCCATGCCGTCTCCCCCAGTTCCTATCAACCCTCTCCAGATTTGGGGGTGTCTCATCCCAAACCCCCAAATCCGAGGTGCTCAGTCGCCGTCCCAGCACCAAGCAGTGCCCAGGGGTGCCCTGACGGAGCCCCCAGAGCTCACGGCCGTAGCGAGGGGGAGACCGGGAAGAGGCGCGAGGGCCGGAGGAGGGTCTGCCAGCACCAGCACCGCGACGGCTCCGCACCCAGTTACACCATTACAAAACAAAGGAATACTCTGGCAGAGTCGGACGAGGGGCAGCCAGTGGTTCTGAGCAGCCTGGACGTGCCGCAGTCCGGTGTCCCACAGCCTGGCACGGCTGCGTGGCGTGGCTGGGTGCTGTACGGTGATTGCCGGGTGCTGCACGGCAGCCATAAGCCATCAGTGCCCTCTGGAGGCAGCGGCACACTCACCGAGATGGCACCGCGCAGTCTGTACGGTGCCGGACACTGGACTCGTGGCCACCCCGTGTCTGGAGCCCAGTTCAAAGTCCTGGGGGTGCAGTGGGTGCTTTTGGGGTGCAGGATCCCACCTGCCTGCAGCACTTCAATGGGGGAAACCCCCCAAGGACCCTGCCCAAAGGGACATTCCGTCCCCCAAGGACACCCTGGACGTGAAGCCCCCGCAGAGAGTCCCGCGTGCCCCCATCCCTCCCTGCCAGGGTGGGGACCCCCCCCCCCCCGCCACCACGCCCCCCCCCCAGCCCACCCCGGCC
>NW_010972546.1:1112002-1115785 GCF_000737465.1 Haliaeetus leucocephalus
CCCCCCCCCCCCCGGGTGGGGGGGGGGGGGGGGGGGGGGGGTGTCCCACACGGCCGGATCCTGCCCCGTACCTGCTCCCTGGTGTCCTGCAGGTGCTTCAGCTCCGCCTGCAGCCGCTCGCACTCAGCCTTGAGATGCTCCTCGCGGTGCTGGGCGCGCTGGGTCTCCTGCCGTGCCGCCTCCAATTCGGCCTCCAGCCGCCCCGTCGCCTCCAGCCCCCGGCTCTGCCAGCCCCCGGCACGTTCCAGCACTGCGGGCAAAGCACGGCTCAGCCCCCGGCACGGTGCCCGGGCCCCCCCGCCGGAGTTGGGGGTCCCATGGGGTGGGGAGGGGGGCAAGCTCACCGTGGGTCAAGCCAGGGTTGGGGTGCAGGGCGAGGAAAGGCACGTCCTGGCCCGGCAACGGAGCACCCAGCCCGGGGAAGGTGCCGGCGTCGCGCTGCCGTAGCTGCTGCTCCAGGCTCCGGATGTGGCTCAGGTGCGTCTCCACCAGCGCCCGCTGCCGGGGGGAGAGGGCTGAGCCCCGCACCCCTTCCGTGGGGTTCATCCTGCACCCCCCCAACCCCTGACAGGCAGACCCGGCACTCGGGGTCCCCACGTCGCCGGTAGCCGTCGTGGCAGGGTGATGGGATCTGTCCCCAGCACGTGGCCAGCCCAGAAGAGGGTGGCACGGTGGGGTGGGCACCCCAGCATCGTGCCAGATGGGGCGAGGGAAGCCAGGGATGCCCGGGATGCCCGGTTGACGCCGGGAATGTGGTGCCAGGACAGGGACACGCGCTGTGCCGGAGCTGGGAGCATCCCTTGGCATAGTGGGAGTGGGAAGAGACGGGGATAAAGCCGAGCCACGTGCATCGCTATAACCCCTGATGTGATCATAACAGGGGTGAAGCAGCCATGGCCCCCCCAGCCTTGCATCCCCACCGAGTCTTCAGCCCCACGGGATGGAGAAACAATCTGCTTTGCTGTCACAGAGCGGGGAAGGGGTCCCCGACGTCCCCAGGCACCGGTCCCCGCTGGCACCCACCATCTCGCCCAGCTCGGTCTCCAGGTCAGCTTTCTCCACGCACAGCTTCTCGTAGGCCTGGATCATCTCCTCCAGCTGCTCTTCCCGCTCTTTGCTTTTCTGCAGCTGCCGGGGAGGCAGGCAGGGGTGGGTGGGCGGCTCAGGGACCCCCCGCGTCCCCCGGCCCCACCGGCCCCGCTCACCTCGTGCTGGAACTGGTTGAGCTGCTGCTGCAGCGACGCCTTCTCGCTCTTGAGCAGTGACGTCTCCTTGGCCTCGTAGAGGGAGAAGATGTGCTCTTCCCCGAACTCGCCGATCAGCGGGTACTGTGGCCATGGGGCAGAGGCGTCAGCAGGGACCCCCGGCCCAGTGACGCCCCCCCCCCAAAATCCCGGTCCCCCCTAAGCTCCTCACCTTGACCTCGTACATCTTGAGCCGGCGCTTGAGCGTGGAGTTCTCCCTCTCCAAGCCCGTCAGCCGGTTCTTGATGTCGTCGTAGGCAGTGATGAGGGCAAAGTGGGAGGCCGAGCACATCTCTCCCGAGAGGTCGGTGTTGGGGCTGTCGAGCCAGTCCTCGTCCGGCCCCAGCGCCTCCTGCGTCAGGATACTGATGTCGTCCTCGAACATGGAGTCCATGTCCTGCCTGGGATGGAGACGGGGGACAGACAGACAGCCACCGGTGACACCGTGGCAGGGATGAACCCAGCCAGGGGCACCCCGAAGCCCCCGGAGCAGGCTGGGCTGCAGGGACGTTGGGTGCAGGATCTGGTCTGGGTCAGGGGGAGCTGTGGATTAGCCCCCCCCCGAGCCTGGCCAAGTCCTGGGGACAGAGCGGGGTCTGCAGGGGCTTGGCACGTCCCAACGGCAAAGGGCGACGGAGGAAGGACAATCCCGGGAGCCGCCACCGGCAGCAGCTCCAACCCCGCAGCGTCCCCCGGGGTGGCGGAGGGACACCGGCCAGGCAATCGCCTCTGCCCCCACCGGGTAAAGGTGGGGGGAAACAGGGGTCCCAACAGCCCCCCACAACCACAGCCATCACCGCTCGGGATAAGGCCGGCAGCCAGGATGGCAGAGAGCATCCCTGGTAGAGCATCCCCGGGGGGACGCGGTGACTTTCCCCGTGTCCCCCCCGGGGAGCAAGTGCCAGAAATAGCGGCCGGTGCCGCTGCCTCCCACCCCGCACGCGAGCTGCTTCCCACCCTCCCACGCCTCCGCGGCGGCACGCAGCCCGCACCGTGCCCTATATACCGGTGCTGCCGCTCACCCCCCGGGGAGCCACCTGCCTCTCACGGCACGGTCCCCAACCCGGCCTGATCCTGCCCAAGCCGCTCTGCCGCACCGCCCGGTGCTGCGGGATTTGTCCCCGGTATGAGGATTTTGAGCGGTCGAGGCTCCCAAAAGCCGCTGCCACTGGTGGCTCTGCCACTGCCCCCCGGCTATTTGGCGCAGCCAGCCCGGTGGGGAAAACACGTCTCAAACCGGTGAGGAGGCAGTGACTGCGGTGCTGAGCCCCGGCACGCACACACGGTGCTTTGGCACTGTCCCCTCGTCCCGGCTGGGGACCCCACGGGCACCGGGGTGGCTGCTGGCCACAACGCGGCCTCGCTGGCTCGGGCAGACACCCGGGAACCGCCGCCGCACAAATAATTCATAGCGCAAAGCCGGGAGCGGGAGGTGATTTCTGCAGGGTGACGGGAGGGGGACAGCCCGGTCCCCCGAAACCGCTGCTGGAGCCTTGGGCCAGCCTGGCCCACCGGCACCCCCAGTCCCGCTCCGCCCTGGGGCGCAGACCCCCCCCCAGCTGCTCCCACAGCCCCAGCGCGGCGGGGTCTGGCAGCGGTGGGTTGTCGCAGCCTCTGCTGGGACGAGGAGCACCGAACGCAGGCAACCCCCCCCAGCACCACAACCCCTCCTCTGTCCCCTCCAGTGAGGGCGTTAAATGTCCCCCCCCAGGGCAGTGATGGAGGGGACACACCTCTGCTCGAGCAGGGAGGGCACCATCATCATCATCATCATTATCGTCCCTGGGGAAACTGAGGCACCCCCTTAAGCCAACATGAGATTCCCCAAACCCCTGGTGACCCCCTCAAAGCAAGACTCCAGGAGTCGTGGGGCCGGTGGGTGCCCAGACCCCTGCGTGGGGGTCCTACGCAGGGTGGAGGGGGACCCCCCAGTGCTGAGCAGGGATGGGACCCTCTCCCTCCCTGACACGCAGGGCCTGGCAGCAGCTCTGCACCCACAGCCTGGCCCAGAGTCCCCCCGACCCGGCCCTGCCGCTCCCCAAACCGTGCCTCAGTTTCCCCATCTTTAGCATACTGTGACACCTGCCTTGCAGCGGGCCCCGGGCGCGGGGCGAGTCGGTGCGGGCTGGGCAGGGCTGCGGCGCAGGCACGCGTGTCTCAGGCGTCGGCAGCGCAGGCAGGGAGCCGCGGTGGGCAGGCGCTCGGGAGATCAGCCACGAGAGGGTCAGCGGGAGATGGCGGCGCTATCATTAGGCTCCAGGGGCAACGGCGGAGGTCTCCACGGCACCGTACCAGCTACGCTCCCCTCCACGTTCCCAGCGGTCAGCCCCTCCTCGAGGCCTACAAATGCCTTTAAAAAAGAACAAAAACGGGGCTGCAGCTCCCCGGCACCGGGACGTTGCGGGAAGGCTCGGCCGGCAAGAGGCAGCTCACCGCCCCGGCGCAGCAGCGGGGATGGAGACGGGAACGGGCCGTACCGGGCAGCGGATGCCACCGGGATGCCGGCACCCAGTTGGCATTTGGGGGGGGGGGGGGGGCC
>NW_010972546.1:1116377-1147687 GCF_000737465.1 Haliaeetus leucocephalus
CCGCCTTACCCCGGTGGGGGAGGGGCAAACGGGACCGGACCCCCCCCCCACCAGCCGGGCTGACCCCGGGGGGCTTCTCCCATCCCGGGCATCGCCCCCGGGGGCGATGGCCGGGCTGAGCTGCAGCCATAAGCCGTGGGGGCTGGGCTCGCTTCCCCCCCCGCCCAGAACATTTTATTCCCCGAATTGTTCTCTCCGAGCTGCTTCCATTATGGAATTACATTTTTTTTTTTTCCCTTTGCTGCGCAGGGTTATTAATAGCTGCTCTCCTTTCGCCAGCGCCGCTGCTGCCAGGGGCTCCACTGGTGAGTTCTGTGCTCCGGGGGCACAGCCCCCTGCAGGACCCCCCCCCGGGGTGGGGGGGGATCGCTGCCAGCCTGGCACCCACAGACCCCAAGACCTGGACGGACGGACCCACGGCGCGAGCATCCCTGCCAAGGCCTCATCCCACCCCGCCGGACGATCCAGGGGGGAAGCGGAGCCCCAGGGATGGTGACCAAAGGGGGGGGAGGTAGGGAAGGTGGGGGGGGGTCTTCGCTCCTGCCCAGGCACCGGCAGCAGAGGTGAGCTGGGAGACATCAGCACGGCGCGATCCTGCGTCCCGGCCATCTGCCTCCATCACGCGAGAGCTCGTGTCGGGTGGGGGGAAAAGGTGTCGGTGCAAAACCAGGCAAAGACGGTGCTTGGCTTCAGCCAGCCCCTTGTCCCCCCCCTTTGAAGACCCAAAGGCAGCTCCCATGGGGGCCCCCATCCTAGGCACCCCCCCTCCTCTTCCCAGCACTATGTTTAGCGCAGCTGTATCATCACTTGGATGGAGCCTGGGATGCGCCGGGAAGAGCGCGGCGGTGATTCAGCGCGCGGAGCATCGCCACAGGAGCGGCGGCACAGCCGGCCCCTCGCCCAGCCGGGGTTGGCATCGGTGGGTACCGCTCACGGGATGCCGAGATGCCGGGCGGTTCCCACGGCTGGAGCAGGAGCCGGGTGCTGCGCTGGGGGTTGTGGAGCCGAAAACACGACGCAAGGCCCAAGGAGGTTTTGGAAAGCCGACGGCAAGCGAGCACCGGGCTGCTCCGAGGCTTCGGCGAGTAAAGCGCGACCGTTTCCATCTGAATTTCTGCCGGGGAATCGGCGTGTTGCCTTTGGTGCGTGGCCTGGAGAAGAAAAACAGTTCTTGGGGGGGGTCGCAGGGCTGGGCTGAAAGGCAGGAGAGCACCGGTGACCCTGGGGGAACTAAAGGGGGGCAGGCAGGGGCAGGCAGGGGCAGGCAGGAGCCGTGGGGCCAGGCTCTGCCGCAAACAGGGCCCCGGAAAAAATCCCGAGTGCCAGCTCCGGCTTTGCTCACGCTGGCAGATTGCTGCAAAGCACTTTGAAGTGCAAATTAAGGTTTTCCATCAGGTTCGAAGTTAATTTTGACGCAAAGAAAACAGCACGGCCTCAACCCTGCGTGCCTGCGATGGAGGCAGGCGTCGGGCCAGGGATGCGCAGCCTGGCAGGGAGCAGCGGGCAGAGGGACACGGCCCAATGTCCCCCCTGAGTCGTGTGTGTCCCCCCCCAGAGGGGCTGCACGCAGGGGACGGGGCACAAGTTCACTGTGCATTAAGGAAAAGCCTTGCAGCCATCCCAGGAGCTGTCGCAGGGTCAGCTGCAGAGAGGAGGAAGGCAGAGGGAGACTTTGGAGGCAGGATGAGCGATCCAAGCTCCTGCAGTCATCATCCACATAAGCCAGGCCCCGGGATTTTGGGGTCCTCATTGCACCCCCACAGCCAACGCACCATCTGGGACTGCAGTTATGGGCAAAGCTGGACCAGCCCGGCCATCCCGTGGGATGCTCTGCTCTTCCTGAGGCTGCAGCTCTTCCCCTGTGGTTTCCCCAGAAGCTGCCCCGGTGCAGCAGGGATGCTGGTGGCGGGAGGCGAGAAAAGCGCAATGCATCTCCCCTCCGTGGCCTTTTCCCCTCCTCCCAATAGTTTCTGCAAAGTTTTAAGCCAAGAACAGTGTCAGGGAAGGTCCCTCATCTGCCCTCGCTGCTGCCTCTGGGAGCTGCTGGAGATCGGCCTCACCCTGCTGAGCGAAGATCCCAATGGCAAGGGCAGGCTTGCAGCACCCCCAGACATTTGGGGTGCAGCGGTTGAGAGACGCAACGCCCAGAGTGACAGGAACAGCTCTAAAGCCGCGTTTACAGCCAGCTTTCACAGTAATTATTGCAAAACCAGGTAAAATCCCTACTTCCCAGCAGCGTCCGTGCCCAAACTCACCAGGCAAAGCGATCACAAGTCATTTGTTCTGCCGTGGTCCTGCTCACCGGCTGCCCCGGGCAGTCGAGCCTGAAGCCAAAGGCACCTGCTCGCACTGTAACGGCACGGCGGGCAGGGATGCGGGCAGGGATGCGGGCAGGGATGCGGGCAGGGATGCGGGCAGGGCTCCACGCACTCACCCCACCCCATCAGACTTTGCCTTTTCATCGCCTGGCTTTGCTCGCAGCAAACACCAGCACCCTCCTCCCTGCCCAGGAGCTCCGCCAGCTTCTCAGCTACTTCAAAATCCTGCTCAAAACCACATTTCTCCATCCCCCCTCAATCCGACGTTGTGCCTCCGCTGCCTGCCAAGGACGGTCCCTCGCGTTCCCTTCCCTGCTGCCCGGCCGGGCTTTCGCCCTGCGGCTGCGGGCTGCCTCTCCCTGCATTTCCAAGCATCTCTCATGCCTGCTTCTCTTCCAGATCCCCATCTTAACTCTGTAACTGAATTATTTAACTCTAATGCATTTCGGGTACGCTCGAGGTCTCGGCTAATCAGTGCGCTTCCACAGTGCCCACGGCAGGGAATGATGGAGAGCAGGGGAAGAAGAGCAATCTCTCCTGAGCCCCAGCCTGCAAGAACAGCCCGTGTTACTTGGAGGCTGCAAATTCCCTGGGTTCGCACAAGGCCTGAGCTGTGATAGAAACATCAGTCGAACCCCAAAACATCACCTTCATCATCCTCAGTGACGGTCTCTCACTTGTTACCCCCATTAACCACATTCAGAAGGAACAAAGGAGCCTGTCAGATCCTTCAATCAAAGGCTTTACTAGCCTCAGCAAAATTATTTATCGCACCTATAGCAGAGGCAGTGTTGGGCTCCTCGGTTATTACCAACGAAAAAAATGAGCCTGGCTGCCTTTTGGCAGGGGACACTTAAAATCCCCCCCCCAGTGACGCCCAGCAGCACTGCCCTGCAGCTGGCTGAGGCGTTCCCTTCCACCCCACCAGCTCCCACCACCACCAGTACGAGGCCGAGCGGCCAATTCATCCAGCGGTTCCTGCTCACAAACGGGATCTAACACAAGGAACGCAAAACTCCATTCCCATCAGTGACACGGTTGTGGAAGTGCTATTGCGAGCAGAGGGGCTAGAGCGGCACAGAGACATCTTTACAGCGAGAACCTCGTCCTGCCACGCGGCCACGTAGGGTGGAAAACCTCTGACTGTTTCCCACTTGGCTTATCTGGCCGCGCTGTGGAACAGCGCTGGCTTGAAAGAGCCCCACGTCTTCAAAAAGCCAGCACTGAGCTCGTCTCCTACCCACGCGAGGCATCCCTGGGTGGGCTGGAGGCATCCTTGGGCTCCCCGGGGGTGCCTGAGCACCCACTCCATACCCTGAGCACCCTCACCGAGGTGCTCACCCCTGTGCAAAGGCTGCAGTAACGTTCCCAGCCCGGTGCTCGCATCGGCACCCGGCAAATGCTGCGACCCAGCAACCGGGACTAGCACGGCACGCTCCGGGCTCCCCAAAAGCCACGGCTCTGAGCACGGAGCGACTTTGCTAAAACACAGAGGCAGCTGCATGCACGGATGTAGCAAACCATCGCGTTAGCCGGCACCGCAGAGCTGCAGCAGTGGAATTCTGCGTCCGTGCCGTTTCTTGCCGTAGGCTCAAGCTCAGCCTGGCAGGACGCGTGTGAAAGGCTGCGAGTCCTCGCACAACCCTGCTGCTGCCTGATCCCCTGTCCTGGCCACGGGAGCAACAAGTGGAGGAGGATACAGGGGAGTATAAGCGGGGGAAAGCTGCATCCCGTGACTACAGAGCATAAAGCCCTGCAAAAGTCCCTGTACCTGAGCCCGTCCCTGACCTGAACAACCTTTCCGTGATCGTGCTGATCCTGGCTCAGCACCCGCAGCACATCCAGCTCCTGGGCACTCGCAGCAGGGAGGCTGGATGTCTCTCATCTAGACTCCCCGGTATTTTGGTTGTGGCAGGAAAGCCCTGTGTCCCTGCCGGGTGAAGGTACATGAGCGATGCTGTTGTAGCCACGCAGTGCCTGGGTTTCGCAGGGGGGATGCTCCCCATCACAGGAAAACGTGTTTTCCTCTAGCGCTCCCCAGTAGCTGACACACGGACTGCAGTGTGCAAAACCACCCACTCCGCTCACAGCCAGCACCTCAACAACAGGGTTCAAAAAAAAAAAAAAAAAAAAAGGCGCTATAAAATTAAGGTCTCCTCAGCTGGAAAGTTTCTTTCCAGAGCGGTGACACCAGCTCAAGGTTCCACGCTGACCGCCCTGTCCCCCTGAGCTGCCATCGTGCCACCCCCATGGGTGGGAAACTGCTGCATTCAGCAAGTGCCGGCGGTGCCAGACAGCGACTGCGAGCTACGGCAGCCCTTTGCAGGAGGGCACCGAGGCCACGGTATCACCGCTGAGGCTAGAAAATCAAGTTGCTGGTTGTTTTTTTCCCCCCCAAGACTGCAGGGAAATTAGGTTTTTCTCCTCTCGCTATAGGGATGCAGCCGTCCCCGGGGAGCTCGGCACATCAGCCCGCTCACCTCGAGCCACCCATCGCCAGAAAGATGCTGAACAATAAAACCCAGCGTCGGGAGAAGAGACCGAGCTCCTGCTCCCAGAAATAGTTCTGCACGGCCCTGCTATCCTTGGGTGCCGGAGTGGCACATATGGCTGATGACACACTGCTGTCACCTCCGGCTCCCCCAAAGAGGAAACGGGCGATCGTCACTCATTGAGCGCACACCCACACAGTCTCTCCGAGCCACCGCGGCGGGGGAAGAATGCTGGCAGGAGGAGACGCGGCGGGCTCTGGGAAAATGAAGCAGCAAAAAAAAAAAAAAAAAAAAGTAAGGAAAACAAAAATAAAGCGGCGCTTTTTTTTTTATTATTATTATTTAGAAGGTAAATAAATCGGTCCTACCGATTTGTTAGTAATTGGGTCCTTTCCCATCGTTATTACCGAGTGGGCGCAGCCGGCAGGGAGGTGATGCGGTGACGGCGCTGGCATGTCACGGTGGGTTAAAGACTTTGCTATCAAGAAGGCAGATGAGCACAGAAGCGCCGGCTCCTTCACTAGGTACGACTGACAAATTGACAAAATGAAGTTAATAAAGGAACTTGGTTCGGAGCTAAAATTTCAGGATTGCACAAATGGGCAACTTTTAGAGATTAAGCTTTTCCCCCACCTGCACTGAGAGATTAGTTTAGAAGGAAAGGGCAAGACATGAAGTGCCAGAGCAGAGCTACCGCTTGCGACACCACCATCGCAGCCCTCCCAAGCAGCCCCACGGCTCCGGCAAGCGATGCCCAGCCCGGGCTGCCAGCTGAGGCAGGCTCTGCTGAGACAAGTGCATTTTGATTCTAGTACTGAAATGGCACTCAGAGGAAGAAAAAAATAAAATAATCAAGGATTTATTCTATTAATTAAATCTGCCAAGCAGTGAAACCAGCTCTTCAAAAAAAAAAAAGTGTATAAAATAGATATTTGGCCCTCCCTCTACAGCCAGCAGTAACAGGATTAAGTGACAACAGCACGGGGGGGGGGGCACAGGGGTGTGGACCATTTCCTGCTCACTGCTACATCGCTCACGTAAAGCCTGTGCCGCTGCAATTGCTTTTGAGAACTGGTTCCCTGAAACAAAATCAAAAAACCCCAACAAAAAAGCCCCAAAACAAACAGGACAGACACAAGGTTTGTTTCCACTACTGTCTCAGTGTACTTTATTCTCCTGCTGTCTACAGCTGAACAGCCACACAGGACAGAAACAGGTAGCACTGAGGAATGATCAGATTTCTTCCCTCCACGCCCCCTCCCCAACTTCAGGAATGGCTTTTTCTTTTTTTATATTTTTTTTTTTTAGGAAATCCCACCCCACCTCGAGAAACAAAATAAAAAGAAAAGGCATTACTAGAAATGTGACCCAGGCCTCTCCCTAGTCCGTGCTCCGGAGCTGGCTGGCTCTCCCAGTTCACAGAGCTCCTCCTCTCCTCTAACCACCTGGGATTTATTTTATTTATTTTATTTTTTGTACACTGGTTCAAAGTCGGCACTTCGACTGCAATCTGAACCCAGCACTGAAAGGCACATATCTGATACCCTGTACAAGAGCTATTGTGGATGCTGCAGTGCAGATGGGCAACGAAAGTGGACTCCATTGTAATGGATCCTAGGATCAGACTGGGAAAAGGAAATTGGGGAATAAAGCAGATCCTTGCCTGCTTTTCAGAAAAAAAAAAAAGAAGAAAAAAAAAAAGAAAAAAAATACTGGCTAAGGTTTTCTACTCTCCCTCCCACAAGCAGCTTTTAAAAATGCCCATGTTAAACTGCAGATTCAAATGCTGGTAGTATCAACAGCTGCATTAAGAAAAATGAAATGAAAAATAGTCTCAAAACCCTGCACCTCCTCCGTTTTTTTCTTGGCTTATTGCTGACAATCTAGGATAAGCAAGGGACTATTCCTCAAAAGCAAAAGTCTCATTTATGAGGAAACGAGAGATTCTGATCCTTCATGTGAAAATAGACATTGCATGACTGGGGAAGCAGTAAACAGCCAATTCATTTCTGAGTTGCCCATCAGACTGTTACTACTCTATTGGGAAAAAAAAAATCATTAATGGGTTCCCCTTTTACTGGAAAGACCAAGAATACAAAAAGGAAGTATTGGGGAATGTTTGACACCATTTTATTAATCTTCAACTGCAGTGGAAAAATATAACCTTTTACAAGTGCCGTCTTGTGTAAGCTCAAGTCAGTATATATATATTTTATATAAATTTCTTTTTTCCTTTTTTTGTTTTTGAAGTGCAGCAAGAGACCAATACCACATTAAATTTGATCAAATAAAGAGCACAAAAGGCCAAGCAGTTTCCAAATGGCATTTTATCAGATTCTGTTTGAACATTGAATTTATCCTCATTTTGCAATCCAAAATATTACCTGAAGTTTTATTTTGTTTTTCAACTCTTTGGCACAATTTTTGTGGGTGTTCGGGCTGCTACAGTACAAGTCAGGAGAGATCTTTCCCTTTGCGTTCTCACTGCCAATTCGGAGCACTTAATGTTTTTTGTGTGGTTTTTTTTTTGTTTGTTTGTTTTTTTTTAAGCCTGAAATCTTGTTTGACAATTTATTTCTATTCCCTCTAACGCAAGAGTTTTGTTTTTCCCCCATTTCTACATTCACAGTTGAACAATATTAAGGAAGGAAAGGCGCTTTGATGAAACAAGATCATGAAAAGCGTCACTCAGAACGGGAGCTCTGAACATTCGTCAGTGTTTCCCTAAAATAAAAAGCCCTAAAGAGCGACTTTCCTTTTTTTTTTTTCTTTTTTTTTTTTTTTCCTCTTTTCTTTTTTACATCTCTTATGCTGCATCAGTAGACTGAACTTCGGTTAGTTTATGAAATGCAACAGCTAACCCTTTTTTTGGGAAAAGATAAACTGCAATGACTTGAAGTTGAGAATGTGGATACCGCCTCATTCACACACACTCACTCCTAGACTGAAAATCCTTCACCCCCTCCTTTTATCCCATGCACCGACAGCATCGTGCGGCAAAGGTTACAGCAGGCGGCTGGAGACCCAGGCTCCATCTCTCTCCAGCAGCCAAAGCCAGACCTCAGACAAAGAGCACCACAGTTGAACCCAGTTTCCTCTCCTCCAAACCGGCCGTTCCCCTTCTGCGCCGGCCACGACAGAGAAGCTAGTCCTGGTCTGTCAGAAGAAGACACTTGCTCGTTACTCAGACAGAAATCGGTCGTTCCCTCTTCCCGAAGATGGCTGATGCCAGGTTTTTCTACGCAAGTCAGTGCTCAGCTCGCTAACAGCGCTGCTGCTGTTGCTGTGGCGGGATTTTCAATGTGGTGTGTTTCAAGCCTCACTCACTCATCCTCTCATTCCCAAACATTCAGCATCCGTGCACACTCCTCACTTCCGGGTTTTTTCAAAAGATTGGAGATTTCCAGTGGGGGTCTCAGGTGTCATCCCAATGGTAACAGATCTGCAAGCAAAAAAAGAGTCCATCAAAACCCCCTCCCAAACCACGAAACTCCACATTTGGGAGATAAGACTAGCAGTAGAGTGGAAAAAATTGACTTTGCAGAACTAAAAGAGAAATAATAGGGATACTAAGGAACTTCTCAAGGTGGAGTGACAAAGCTGTAACAGACTTATTCTCCCAACACACCATCGTGCCCCTCTGTACAACCCAGTCCTTTTAAAAGGCACTTTGGTAGAATCATAGGCTCGCAGAGTATCTCTAGTTGGAAGGAACCCATAAGGATCATCGAGTCCAACTCCCTGCTCCTCGCAGGACTACCTAAAACTAAACCATGACTAAGAGTGCTGCCCAGACACTCCTCGAGCTCCGAGTAGGATTGAGGAGTCTACAGGCTTCAATTACACTGCGTTTGGAGGAGTGCAGGATCATCCCCGACTAGCAAGGGTGACACATTTCACAATGCAAGAAGCCCTCCAGTCTGCATCTGGTCTTGTGAAAGCCAAGCAGTTCACCACGTTTCTCGGTTTGTATTTGTTCTGATATACAAGACCACAGATGGGGCTTGTTTACAGAAAAATAAATGAGAAACAACCTAGAGAACAAGGCTTTTGCGAAGCATCTCTTTCAGACTCAGGAGTTTAGCCAATTTCATAATTATGCAACATGAAAAGGAGGTGGGTGTAATCCCTTACCAAGCTTGATTCTTCAGTTTTCTCAGTTCTTTAGTCGCCCAGGTAGCGAGGGTTTTTGTTTTGTTCGTCTTGGATCTTCTTCCTTCAGTTAGCAGTTCATGTATCATGGGTCTAGCTTCTACTAATTTCAGTACATCTTTTCCAAATGCTGTACACAAATCCCTGAAGAAGAAAGAGAGGCTTTGAGGCTGAGTGCCACAAACAGATGTGCCAGTACCACTCTGATCAGCTCTTGCTAGCAAAAAGAAATCTGACTCACAGCTAATGTCCTTTTTAAAATGCTGCATATGGTCACTAATTTCAGCAGGAGGACAGCTGAACAGTTTTCTGAAATTGTGACTAACCGGAGGCATTCAATCTCCTATCCAAAGACTGATCTCCCTGATGTTCCCATCAGCTCTCCCTAAATGCAGTAGAAAAGATTAAAACACCCTGACCTGAGTTCCTCCATACTCGGGGAATTGAGGGTGGGGTGTTCTGGTTTTTTTAAGCCCACGTCATCCTTGAAAAATCCTAGATCTGCAATTTCTGTAACACACATCCAACTTTCACTTCTACCTACTGGTTTTCACCCTGTCAGTTAAAGCACCTCACCTGCGTAACCACTTCACACCTTGGGTTAAACATCCAACACTAGACTGTAAAAACCCAGAACTGATGTTAAATACTTCCGACAGTCATAAAAATGCAGCTTTAAATATTAAGGCTGCTGTACAAAGATTTTTATCTATCTAATGAGCGTGCTGTCAGTTGAAATAGGATAAGGATGCTTACCCTATCAGTCCAGCAGCACATGCCACTACTCCATCGGTGTGATCCTCATCTCCAGCAATGTGGTCAATGTAAGACAGAATAAATTCTACTCTGGGCTGCACCAGCATCACATCCGCTGGAAGAAAACAGCTTTATTATAGCAGGGTGAAACACAGTTTGTGTTTAATAGTCTGTCCTTTAAAAGGGATTCCAGTATACCCCCAAACAGGCAGATTCTGATCCCAGAAGAGCTCTCTGAGATAAGGAGGGGAAAAACTGCCAGAGAAGAATGAACCAGTTAGTGAAGGGCTCAAAACCCATTCACTGCTCATGGCAGCAGAGCGTTCACTCCCACACAGAAGGGAATGAACACGGATATGCCCATGGACATGATAACAACCGTGAAACAGCTTGTCTAAGCAGAGTTCTTCCTATCTCCCTTTGTCATTTCAGGCACAGAACCACCACAGCAGGACAAGAGTACTCACGATGAACGTTTTCTTGGTCTCCTTTCAATCCTTGGATGATGCCAGTGTAAGCTTCCAGGCAGCCCTCCCTCAACTCGTTCAGGTAATCCACCATGTCATAGTCAGACTGGAAAGGCAACAGGAAAGCATACTTCAGCAATGCCCCTGCTGACATGTGCAGAGCCCTTACTCGTTTATGATTTTAATGAAGGAACTGAAGCATGCACCACTGGCTTACCTTATCAACCTGCGCTTGGGAAGCCTGCTGGAGGGTATTCAGTACAACATCTAGGTACTTCTTAAATTCTCCTCCAATGGCAAGGGCAATATCGCCAAACACTGAGAGAATCTGAGGCTTCACAGACCTATGAACGTTTTCATTCTGGAAGAGATTTCGGCACCGTAACATTCAGTTGCACTTCTTTTTAATGGGGGAGGAGCTAATAAATTAAGAATTTACTTGAAATGTAAATCCTTATCCCCAATAAATTTGGATTCCATTCAAATAGTAAGCAAGATAGTTGTCAAACACGAGATCTTCAGAGCATGCCTAACACTTCTGCTTCTCCCACCTCCCACTTTCTTCTCAGTGTGCAAGCCAACTGTTACTAACTGGCTAATGAGAAGGTAAACACTCACCCCCAAGTTCTCCAAGAGCAGCTGCATAACCTCATCACAAAAAGGCAAGATGTTGGATTGCAGGGCTCTGCATAAGTCACCAACCAGGCCCACTGCAGCCAGACAAACCTGCAAATAGAACAGCAAGTAAGACACCCACCTAGTGAGTCAGTCTTCCACCCTATCCTTACAGCTTCAGCTTATTAAAGCACTAAGTAGTGGTGAGTCTGCAGCCATTAAACCACCGAGAATAACGACCCTCATACAGCAGCTGATGAGTCCCTGCTTCGTTAACCATTTACGTCACAAAGCTGCAAAGAGCTGAACTTGCTTCACCAACGGGGAGGGCAAGAGACCCAGATGCCAACAAAGTGACAGGTACTTGGTCTGAACAAACACTACCAAATTCAGCAGCCAGGTGGTCTAAACATCCACCCCACGGTGAGTACCATGACTTGACCTTCTAATGGAAATTCACAGCCAGTAGCAATCTCTTTCCTCATCAGGGCCAACTAATATGCAGCCACTGTGAAAACACAGGTGTCAAGTCAATGAAGGCCTTCTGCTGAATTAAATAGAAGAGAGTCTAAATTTGTGCATGCAGCCAGTAATTAGAGAAAAGTCTATGGGACTCCAATTTTGGTTTCATCACCAGAAGCTGTGGTATTTTACAGATGCACACCTGCTGAACTCAGCATCTGTGAGCAGATGAGAATTTAGAGATTGTGAACACAGGGCTGCCTGGTTTGACCTCTACCTGGTACTCAGCATAGTTCTTCAGTCCGATGCCAAGGAATGGTTTGAAGGCATCCATGTACTTCAGAAACTCTCCACCTAAGACTGTGCATGGAAAATATTCTGGTTAGAAAAAAAATCCCAACCTACGACCTGTTTTCTGGAGTTCAACAAAACAGAACCCCACCATTACATTCCACCCCAAACCAGTACCTGTATGTTCCATAGAAGCACAACAAATCAATTCTCCACTAGACGTCACACAAAAACTGAGCATCAGTGAAATGTGTCCATCTGGACTAAACAGATTTGAAAGCGCTCAGTTCCTTGCAGGCCTTTGAAGACAGACAACCCCCTCCTGTGCTCAGAAAGGATGTCGAGATCTTCCTGACTGAGCAGACCCATGAGAGGGAGAGGGACATGGCAGCACGCTTCAGACAGGGTTTGGCACTGTTATGTTGCTTTGCATCAGCTGAAAAGTCTACACCTTTTCCCATTGCTTTACTGCCATATCAGCTGTAACATCTTCCATTTGGAAACAGCTGCTCAATCTCTTCAGAGCTGTGCAGTTCAAGCAGGGCACTCTTCAGTATGTTTATATTTAAGCACTATTTGAAGTAAAATATTTCTGCTCTTCTGTGTCAACTTCTCCAAGTCACTTGCATTACTAAGACCATGCATGCAGACTTATCTATCCAAAAGTGAAAAGGCCTTTGTCCCAAGAGGATACACACTTTCATTTTTACTTGCTGGTTAGCTTGCAATGATCCCACTCAGCCTTTTCGTTCACTTCCCCAGCTTCCTCGGGCAACCTCACTAAACATTCCCAAGAGCAGTCAGAGGGGTACCCACGAAAGACCTGCAGTCCAAAACACGCTAGTGTGGGAAGGGGCTACTCCAAAAAGCCCAAACTAACCCTGCTGCACTTACAAGATGTCCTGTGTTCTTGATCAGACACGTACTTCTACTAGAAATAGGTCCTGTCACCTGCTCAGACCCTCACAGGCTAGCCAGGATAACAGCCTCAGGAAAAAAGGGAGACTCAAAGGAGCCTCTCGACAAACTGATCTCCTGAAAGAACCATTTCCATATCATGGCATGGCTTTTATTAGGGATAACGCAGGAGTGTTAGGCAATGAGGTTACATACAGACTTTCAACAGCACCTCAACTTTCACGCTCATTTGACAGCAGAGTGCATTCCTAGAGCTCCAGATGATGCCACAGCCACCACCTTCTAAACCTGAACCATGAAGCTCAAAGTGCCTGAATACCACAATCCAAATTTTATTTTACTTCACCCATTCTGACCCACTCTGACACTGATCTCTGCCACTGTGATTTCTTTTAAATGGGAACAATGACTGTAAATCCACCACTGACAAAACGCCACGAAACAACCATGGGTCACAGGCAGCAACAAGTATAAATCATTAAGATAACGTTAAAACTGTCCTGCAGCAGCACAAAGACCAGGTTCCCACTGTGCTGGACACTATATAAGGTAGCACTAGGGGTTTTTTTTCTGGCAGAATTTGCATTGTAGCTATGTTATTAATGGAAAACAAACCATTCATTCATGAAACACAGTCTAGCATAACCAGCCAGTCTCAGCTTCACAGATAAGTGTGGTGAGATGTGTGGTCAAAACCATACCTCAAGCAAACCAGGAACTAATGTTTTTCACCATATAGTCAAAAAGTGAAAGAAGCAAACCAGTTCTGCCCCAGCTCTGCCTCCCCCTGAACACAACCTCGCTCTGCAGTGTAATACTGACCTTCTACCAGGGTGCTGACTGCCATCAAGGCATCCTCCTGCACGCCCCCCGAGCCCGCCGTGCTCTGGAACATTCTCAGCAGAGATGCCATCACCACGTCAGAGATCTGCAAAGCATCCTGGTGTTGGACCTTCCGAAGGACATTCTGGGTGGGAAAGGAGAAAGAGATTGTAACTACTTCCATCTATGTGAGGCTGAATCGCGCCTTTACATCCTCTGCGCTAGCTCCAGCCCAGCAAATTGCGCTGCTAAAAGGAAGCTGCTGTTTGAACTCTGTTGCTGCAAAAATATGCTTTGTCAGTGCAAGCGCAAAGTCCCATTCACTTTAGCTGCATTCAATTTTCCAGCTACAGAACGAGCTGAATTTACCTTTCCTGCTGCATAGGCTATTCTCCGGGCTTTCCATTTGTAAGCTGGCATTAAATGCGACCAGCCCAAATTTGGCCCTATAAAAAAAAAGCCCATTTCCATCACAGCAATGTGACCGCAATCTCTTGCTGCCAAGTATGGGTTGCACGTAAGCTTTGCTTCTAAACCACAGAATTAAGCTTTAGAAATGCTGGTTGTTAAACTACGACATAAGCATGTCCTTACTGCTAACTGCAGTTAAATCTCTCCTACCCAGGATGAATGGAGAACAAATTAACATACCACCAATGCAAAAATACCTTTACAGGAATGCATTCAGCACTGAAGTGTTTGAAAAGCAAAACTGATTTCTGGAGGGAGCAGAGGCAACCTTACATACGAGCAGAGCAGGCTGGTGAGCACACATGCTCTCTGTTATCCAGCACATTACAGTGAGCAGAAGGCCAAGGAAAGACCCCAGGTAAATACCTGAGCTTAACCTATGCTCTGCTCCTACTGTACACTTCTGACTATCCCTTTCAGCATGTGAACTACAGAACACAGCTTTGATGTATCCTTATTTAAAATAAATTTGCATTTCCTATGAAAAGAGAAAGACTGATTCCTTAACCTGCAGAGGAAAATAATTATTTCAAGTCTGATTCTTCAAAGTGAGTGATGCCAAAGAGATTTGACTTTGACTGTTCAAATAATTGGTCTTGATTTTCTCATTCCTTTTAAATATTAACAAATGTTTTTCTTCTGCTGGATGTTCATAATTGTATTTCCAGCAGAAGAGAAAAAGTATGTAAGAAAATAGTGCATTTGACTATGTAACACTGAAAAAAGTCTCTTTGCTGACTTTTACTTGGTGGTATTTAAGTATCTGCTGCCGCTACTGTAAATACTTAAGGTTCAGATTTTACAATAATGAAGAAACGCATTTACAGATTAAAACTAGCAGTTTAATTCCACCTGTAACTACACTTCCCACAGGCAAACAAAGCTGTCCTGAAAGAGACCAGTGATCACATTGTGCCAGAAGGAGAGATTCTAGATACTGAAGTCTCCCCATTAAAGCCCACCATAAGGACAGATTATTCCCATCTACCTATTATTTGAGAAATTACCCTAGAAATTGGAGAGTGAAAGTAACAGCTGATGCTATGGGCTTTTGAACAAGAAGTATGAATTTAATGATATCTCAAAACAACCTGGAGACAACATCCAGAAGACTTCCTAACCTCGCTTAAGAGAACAGGAAGCAAAACCCAATAGAAACAGGCTGTTAGCAACAGGCGAGGAAAAGGCTCCCTTTCCTGGACTAATAGGAATGGAAGAACCAAACTGCAGAGAACAGGTAACACCACCCAACAAAGGAATAAATCTGAGTAGAGATAGATACTCTGCTCTGCTTTTATTTCAGATTACGTAGTACCCTGTTACACGCTCCTTTCTTCTGAGCTGCACTGATGCTGAATCTACATCTATTACAGAGTTTTCAAGCAGCGCTTTGTAACTAAGCTAGGCATGACAGCACAGTACCACCCTTCCTGCAGTGCAAACAGGAAAGCTTCAATATCAAATACCATGTATTTCAGAAGGATGGCCTGGTGAATCTCCTGAGCAGTTTTTTTGGGGAAAAGAGTGGCTGTTTTCAGTGGACTTTGTAGAACTAAGCAAGGAACTGAAATGCACTAGTACTCTAAGTCACATGGGCTGTTCATTACCAGATGTTTAATTTCAAGGACACTCAGTGCATTTTAATTAGTGCCATTTTAAATAAGAACACCAACCACAAGAGGCAGATGAACGAATTAAAGCCATTATGGAGTTTTTTTCTGTGCCAACCAAAGCAACTGTTCAGCCTGTAGCAAACATAACAACCAATCTGAAAGCAAATATGATCTTTAACATGCCACGTACAGTGTTCTTTATTCATATTGCCCTAAATTTTCTAAGTCGTACTCTACCGAAGCCTTCTGAACCTTGTATCACCTCCCACGTGTCAGCTGGGACACAAGATCCAATTTCCCCATTCAGATCTCATTAACAGGACCACGTCTGCATCCTCGGGGGCACAGAAGTGTCTCCAAAACCACCTCTTTCCCATAACCACAAACACAGGAGACAGGAACTTACCTGTAGAGTAGCACAAAGAAGAGACTGAAGATCATTGAACTGGATTCTGTCAGAAGTGCTCTGGATATGAGACTGAAAAAGAACAAAACCCCACATGTGAAAAGCCTGCATCTCAGTCCACGCAAACCCAGCAGATTTTGACAGCACTATGAGTTGCAGATTCACTTTTAAATATTTGTTTCTTCAGATTTAAGACAAGAGGTACTGTTTAGAAGCTTAATATACCTACCTATCTATAAAAAAAAATAAAAACATATCATACCATAATATATGCAGTCAGCAACAAAACTTATTTTTCTACACCAGATGAAGCCACAGCACAACAGCAACATCACACCAACTTAGTTTCCTTAAACCCCTTACCGTAACAGAGGTTTAAAATTCAGGTTTACCTACCTCCATCTGCAGCACTTGCTGAAGTCGTTCCATGATGACCAGAGTTGTCTTTTGGACAGCAGGGTAACAGTCCTTGGCACTGTTTTTCACTATTTCCATCAGAGATTCATATGCAGAACTCCTCAAGTTATTCTGGTGTCCATCAGGCCTGTAACAGAAGGAATATATTTGCAGCTCCCAGTGCTCAGGCTTCCTTAGAAACAGACTGGGGTTTTTTAGTTTGGGGTTTTTTTTTGGTTTTGGGTTTGTTTTTTTTTTTTTTAGTAAATTGTTAACAGCTAAATTTTAGTGTTGTGACAAGCAGAAGCACTTGCATTCCCGTATTCCAAGACTTGAAAGTAAATGAGATTTGTGAAGCCGCTTTTGGAACATTTTTTCATTTGCTATTAATAATGACTTCCAATATCTTCAGTCACTGGCAGCAAGTACAGGAGCAGAAAAAGCCTCAAACCCACATCTTCCAGTGTGCCATTATCCTGCCTGGGAAAAGATGGTCTCAAGAGGTGAGCAGCATACATTACTACCTCTCCGACATCCCTCCAAGATGTTGGTGAGGGTGTTAAATTTGAAATAAAGACAGCTGAGATCTATGCTAAGATGACTGATGGGCTTCAGAGCCTTGAGCTAGACGCTACACTTCTGGTTGGATGTAAATTAGACAGGAAGAGTTTAGACTTTGAACTGTTCAGACAGAGACACCGCTTAAGAAGAAGCAGTCCTCCAGCAAAAGGCTTCAACTGACAACTGAACTGATCCAAGGATTGAACTCTGAGCTGTCAAGATTTATGCAACCTTCAAGGCAGAATATGACTTCAGCATTACCCTTATTTCTGCATCTGCAGAACTGAGGAAAATATTTTGCCTCGTCTATTTATATTTCAACTTAGTTGGGAAAAGGACAGTATCTGGCCTAACTAGGTCCTCAGCTCTTCTGGGAGTACCTGGTGCTAATGTAAATGGATGTAACACTACAGCAACAACCACAGCATAAAACAATCACAGTAAAACGAACTGTACGATACACACAGATTTCTAATTATGTCTTGCTGCAATCCTAATTATTCAGTGGCCTTGTAGCCAACCTTGAAGAGTCTTATGACTACCGTACAAAGATGTGCACAGTCTTAAACTGTGCTCAGAGACTTCAAAGTAAAATACGGAAGTGGCACTCTTGGAGGAAACACCAGACTTACTAAAAGCAGATATGGACAAAATATTGAGAAATTATTTTGTGTGAATAGCTTTCTTCCTGGGGATCAGCATTCTATATTCCGTGTGATACCAAAAAAGCCTGGTTCTGAAAAACACCATTCAGATCTAAGCTGCAAGAGAAAGAGGACCAACAGCCTGAAGTAATTAAAAAAAAAAAAAAAGCATCTTTATAGAGCTTAAGCCAGCTGGTTTAGTGTTACCTATCTGCAGTCTCCAGAAGTTTCTGAACTATTAGCTCAAATGAAGAGGATAAGCAGTAGGTTGCTGGTTCTTCCTGATCATCAGCTACATCTGCAGCTTCATAGGCAGCTTCAGCAAGACTAGAGAAGGCCTGAAACACAGAACAACCATTGCTATTAACTCAAAAGAGTTTACCCTTACAAGTCCAGAAACATGTATTCCAGCAGCTTTCATTCCAACAAAAAAAGCCCCAAACGTGCAGGATTAACAGCTCCTTTCATGAACAGCTAATTGTTTCCCGCACCCAACTTTGGTGCAACAGTGATGAAAATTTCAAAGACTTAAAACATAACATTAACACGCAAGGCAATCACGCTGTCTGCAGACAAATGTCTGTACAGCGTTACTGGTCTCAACAACTGGTAGTGTCAAGAATCAAACTGAATAAAGGCAGATTGCTTGAACCTTGCAGGGTATTAACAGATTCTACCCACTCTCCTGGCACCATCATCACAAGTTAAAATCCTGGTTTAGACAAGGCTGCGGACTGCTCAAATTCCCAACTGCAGAGCAACCGTAACTGCTCTGAGAGACAGGTGGATTAGAAGAGTTGAAAGCCTCCTGATTTTCATTTCAATCTAAAAACATATAGTAGTCATCATCTTCAGAAGACAAAAGCCACAGCTACATGGACTTTTGTCAGGACCAATGTATTGGAGAAAAGCTTCCGTGCTGACCACAAGCCTTCAAACCTCTGGAATACTAAGAGAACAAATTCTGTCATTTCTAAAACTTGTTTTGACATGCAAATACTCATCTCTAGCTCAAATCTTATTGAGCAGCTCTCTTAAAAGGCAGTAAGGGACACATCTTCTTTATAGTGAAAGATCAGATATGCTACTTGGTAGTAGACGTGCATCAAGACGACGATACAACTGAAGTTAGCAAACCAACCCAAGGGACTGCAGCTCTGTAAGTGAACAAAAAAATCTCATGCCCCTCAATTTAGTTCTGGAACCACTGCAGAAGCAGGCTTAGGTGATGGGAAACAAGGTATCTTGTCTTTTCCTTAAGATTAAGAAGGCAATCCAGCTGCCCCCAAGATAAAAGCTAAATCCCTGCATGCCTTTGCTAAACAGCTATCACACCTGTTATCAAGGACAGTTTCCATAGCATTTTCAAACCAAAGGCAACCTCTACACTCAGTGAATACTAGCATTTTTTTCCTTAAAATCCATTTCTTCCTTTACTCTTACCTACCAGAGCCACAAAACAGACTTGAGGTAACTTACAGTTAACAACAGTTGTGCGTGCTGGATGACCAAAGCACTGAGTCACCTCTGAAATCCATTTAAGCGTGCGAGCATATATATGTATGTGTGTGTATTCATATATATGAATATGAGCTGCATTCCCCTTGTTGACAGAAACTTATCATATGTCCAACAGCAAAGGAACTGCCTTACCCAGCACACATTGGAGGCCACTCTGGGCTCAGCACTCAGGCCCTCCATCAGACACTGCAGCAGTGGAGCGAGGTAAATGTCATTGATGGCAGCTTCAGGAAGCATCTCACAGATCCTGCCCACAGTCCAAGCAGTTGTGTCTCGAACCACAACACTGGGGTCCTTCATTAGTTCTATTAAAGTTGGCATTGCCTAGAACATAATCACAGTCAGGAGAAAGATGTGATCATATGCAGTAAGTGGAAATACAAATTTGCCACTGTTTCTGATTTTAACGTATTCTCTACCAGCCAGCGATAGATTGGAGAGAGGAGGACAGTCTAGATCCACCTAGGCCATTGTTCTTGCATTTTGAGATTCATAAAGTTATTTCCCAGGCGTAATACTTGAGAACCGAGGCACCTGGAGTCAGGTATTCTGAAGTCCTGCATATCCCCGTGATTCAGAGCTATACAACCAAACTACCTGCCCTAGCCCTACCAAATCTCTCTAAAACATGATTAAAATGTGGCATCCTTTTGCTTTTCCTCAGATTAAGAACCATGTGCAAAGCAGGTGTCCTCCTCCAAATAAATCAAAGTTTTTGCTCTACAAGCCTCCAAGAAAA
Source organism: Haliaeetus leucocephalus (assembly GCF_000737465.1). Taxonomy (NCBI): domain Eukaryota; kingdom Metazoa; phylum Chordata; class Aves; order Accipitriformes; family Accipitridae; genus Haliaeetus; species Haliaeetus leucocephalus. Next base: position 1,136,022 of record NW_010972546.1, read on the forward strand.
CACAATGAATCTTACCTGTATGACTAGTGGTTTGAGCTGGTTAGGCTCTGGTCCTTCCAAAATGCACCCAAAAGCCATCACAGCTGCATCTCTGTATCGCCAATCTGGATTTTTAATGTGTTCTTTAATAAAAGGCAGCACATGAGGAACAATGTCATCTTCACAGCAGGTCGCCAGGAGCATGAGGCAGACTCCTGCTGCTTTGCAGGGATTCCAGTCATCATCATCATCGTTTTCATCCTAGGAGGAAAACAGCACCCCTGGTCAGTCTGGGGGAAAATATCCCTTACCACTCACAGGCAGTGACATCCTGTTGGATCTACTGCAAGTAACACTGCTTTACTACCAAGTGTTCTATTTAGAAATTAATTCAGGTCTGGAAGGACTAGCTACATCTCTGACAGAGAGGCAACCTGTGTTACTTGCATCATCTGTACCTTTCCATCCTGCTGTAAGGTTGCTAGCTCTTTACTGACGCACCTACAGTAGCCTCATACATCTTCCAAACTGCTGCTCTCTCATCTAGGTTGAGATTTTGTTCCTTTGATCCATGCCATCACCTCACAGAGTGGCCCGCTGTACCAGTTAAATAGCTTCTTCCTTACAACTGTTAGCTCAGCCACTTACCAAATTCCTTTGAAGCTGTGTACCTGTGATTCTCTTATCTGTTTTATCTTTCCTGTTTTAACAAGCACTTTAGAACCTCCTGCAATTTAACTCTCCGCATCCAAGCGGACAGCGATACAAAACAAACAGGGAAACAATTCCCTGGATTCACTAAGAGCACGAAGCATTTTCCCAGTTCATTGCAGTAAGGCAAATGAACTCCATCCTGTATGGCTTAATTAACAGTTTTATTTTATAATTAGACCTGCTGTAGCAAGTTATTCCATTAATTTTGATTAGACTGTGAAACACAGTCCAAACAAGTCCCTGTGAAGTGCTTAATAGGTACTAAATAAACACGGACTTCACAGTTCAAAAAGTAAGCCTCAAGAATTCTAGAAATTGGATCTCTAATGACGCAGAGACTGTATATTGGTTTTAATTTCACAAACATTTCGTTAGGAATACAGATAACTATCAAACTTCTTCAGAAACCATAAATACAAGCATGCGTTGACAGAATTCAGCATAAAAAAGACACTGCACGCAGTGTCAGTCTCAGCCCTAAAAAACGATGCATCATTCAGAGTGGTGCATGATGTCTCATCACAGACCAAGGACTGCCACTACAGGCGCTCTGAACAAGTGCACCGTTAAAAACTACCTGAGGGGACCTAAAGCACCTTTGAGACCTAGCATATCAAGAAGTCACCTATGCAAGGGAGCAATGACCACCACTGACAATTTGCTCCTCCATGCAACAGTAGCATCACTGTCCCAGAACCCAAAAGTAGGCATAGTACATATTTTTTGACAAGCAGCAGGGATTTTGCAACTCACCTGTTTTGTTAATGTTTGCGTTAGAATTGGGACCAAATACTGTAGTGCTCCCTTCGCATAAAATTTGCTAGTGTGCTCTGGAGGCCTTCCTTGCTCTGCTGCCTAGAAAAAAAGGTAGCAAAATGATTCTCAGTGGCTATATAGGCATGAGGTCTGAATTATGAACTCCACTAGATACAAATTGTCTTTTGCATGCTTTCCTCTCCTTCAACACAAACTTTAAGTTACCATAACACACAGGAACTTCAAGGACACCCTGCACCAATTCCAGTTAAATATTCAATAAGCAAGTTCAATTTGCCATTCCATACACATATAGAGCCCTTTCTCACATGGTACAAATATAAATATTTTCAGTTTGCAGTTACGTATAATTAACAAGTGACCCCAAGCAGAAGCCGCAAAAGGTCTTCAGCTTATAAACTAAACCTACGTGCTGCTGACTGTCCTTTTATCCTTGCTATCCTTGCTTTTTCGGGCATTCAACACAAATATATATTTAGCTACTTTTAAAGATGGATATGATTCATCTAGAGCCCTTCAAAGTTTAAGCTATTATTGATCTCCACAGCAAATTCATGCAAACAGCATCTGCATGCAGAACAATACCCCAAATTCATCTCCAGCCCTATCCATTGTAAGGGATAACGATTACTTTTATTTCATCCCACAATTTTATACTTAACTCATAAATAATGTATTATATAGAACGTGATCAATCTTTTTGCGCACTGGGGTAGGACTAAGTCAGTCCCTCACGCCTGTAACAGACCCCAAAAATCTTACACGTCAGCATAACAGGGTCCACTAGGCCTCCAAGACAGCAGGTAATTCAAGAAATGCTCTCCCTTCAATGCGGTATGTATATCTCAATTCAAGATGCCATCTTAATGAAGCAACAGCTCAAAGATCTTCATGATGCTGAGAATTTTCTGGTATTATATTGTGCCTAGCATACATGCTTAATGCGCGTTTAGGTTAACCTTACAGGAGTAGCTTAAGTTGACTTTTGAATGCTAAGAAGAAATCAGGTAGCTGTCAGGTACCATTTGCAGAAAACTAGCACTTGTACGTCGCAGTGTGTTCTCATCAAACCTGCCAGAGAATCTTTATCTCAAGTAGTTTCAACTCCCAGCCAGGCTGGCATTAAAAGGATTTTGCTCACTTAAAAAGGCAGTTCATCCTAATCTAATCTAGTAAGCAAAAGGGGTTATATTCAAGCTACACTAAGAACTTTACATTAGGCTACAGAGCCTACAAAATAACCCAAAGAGTTATTAAAGGGAATTCCAAATGGCGGCCCTTATGCAACCTTGGCTACAAGCTTCACATTTACCTTGAACAGCAGAATAAATTAACCATAGCTGAGCCTTGGGTAAGACAACTGCTAGTACCCAAGCTATCCGCTAAGAACTGCGCTGGGTACCACAACACTGTGCTAACGTCTGCAGCACATGTAACACCCACAGAGTCAACCAGCCTCACGGGCTTCGTGCAGCCTCAGGTCTCAGCTTCTGTCACAGACATGCATCACATCGCATCAGAGTGGTGCATGGTGTCTCATCACGGACCCATGACTGCCGCACAAGGGCCTCAGATGAGCTCTCCTACACTATTCCACTTGGGAGAACAGGAGGACTTTCAGACACAATACAAAGACACGAGATCAGCATTCCCAAATAGACGATCACGGGCACTCGCCGCTTTTCAGCGGTCACTTGCGAGCTCACCTCAGACGCCTCTATAGCCAGGTCCATCTCCTCATCACAGACGTTTGACCAGAACTCTATTCCCTGTAGAGCCACCTCATCTATGTCACTTTTCATTGCTTCAATAGTTATCTTTAGAAACATGAAAGAAAGGAGGGGAGAGAAGGATGTTTTAGCAAGTTATTTCTTCTGAAATAGGTACCCCAACTTTTGGCCAACTCATATGAGATTCAAGATTGTCTGAAATCAGATGCCACATTAGAGCTACTGTTATTGAAAACAATCTCCTCATTTGGAAGTTTATCAGCTATCAGCACCTTGGGAGGACTGCAGAGCAAGTCAAGCAATTTGCACTGTGACTTTTTGCGTATGAAACACCTGATGTTGGATTTATGGATTTTGCTAGGAGAAGGATTCACAGCATGCAGTCACAGCCAAAGGAAAAAAAAAAAAACAAATCAGGAATGCAAGATAACTTTTCCTCTTGGATTAGGACAAAGGAGTACAGGAAGATCAGACAATCAGACAAATTGCATGAGAAACCCGAGTACTCACAGCAAAAAGCGCAGGACCCATGTACGTCTCCATATACTGATAATAAAGGGACATTATCTTCACCAAATTCTGTAAGGCAGCCACTCGTACCTGTCAGAGTAGAAAATGGATCAAAGAGGTGACCTTTCTGAGTGCTTTGAAAACCAAGCACAGTTGTAGCCTACCACAACATTAATAACCCAGCCTTTCTGCTGATTTAGTGTACTCCAGACCCAATAAGGTCTTTCAAAAGCAGCGACTTAAATCCTCCTAGTAGTTTACTACTTCTAACTTTAAGCATAAATCTCATTTTGAGTACTTACATGTGCACCAATCATTTAACAGAATACCACTTATTTCATGTAACACTTTTCAACTGTTTTGTTGATGCTAGAGGTTCTAGCCCGCTTCCCCAGAAAGGTGCAGTGACAAATCAAGCATTTAGTTTCACTCACCCTTGTATCTGGACACTGTGTTGCTTCACAGACTACTTGCATAATAAAGTGCCTTTCAGACTAGAAGAAGAAATAAAAGAGCATTAGAACTGCCTTACAAAAGCATTAAAGTCTTTGCAAGCCTTCCTACGGAGGACGTATTTTGAGTCTGGACTAGTACATTCACTCATGCAGCACTTCTAAAGATCAAGGAACAGTACTATTCGCTATAGCAATAGGTTACTATTCGCTGCAGTATTTTAAATCATTTCTTCCCCAAAACGGGAATCCCAAGCTTCCATTTTAAAAACTGCTCAACAGGCTGTCCAAAACAGAAAAATACAGCAGAACTAAAGACACTAGCTTTTTGGGGGGGGGGAGAAGAAAAAAATCCTGCTATCTCCTGAACAATTTCAGCAATTGCTTCAAGAAACCTCAAAACTGAAGACATAAATTTTTTGAGGGGCAGTACGTGGATCCTTGCATTTCAGTAGGAAGGAACAGACTTATGCCCAGCCTATTTACAGTACAGAAGCCCAACAGAAATACACTCTGAATGGATCATGCACCTCCCATCTCAAATCCTGAAAGACTCTAGCTGATCCCCATCAATTTCTACTGAATAGTTGACCGGGTAAAGTTTTCATTAAAAGACCTTCAATCTTAATTCTGTCTTCCCCATACTCCCCCTGGTAGAGGCCTAGAGGATAGACTTAATCCAAGAAGGAAAATAAAAATCAATAGATTTGTCTGTTCTGAAAAGAATCTCATTCTGAGGCCCCTATTCTGAAGACTCTTACAGGCCTTCCTCCCCCAACAATTTTCAGAGGCAAAGTTAAATCTGGATTGCTGCCACACCACTTGAAAGAAAATGCTGATCCAAGCTTGTACTCTTACAGCGGCATTATAGAGTAGAGTTTGATTAGGAAGCAGAGCATCTAATAGGCTAAACTCTAAGGTCAGTTCAAATTTATCCAAAAAAAGTCAATGATGCTTCCCTTCCATTGATGAATCTGTGAATATTTCTATAGTATTTCTGCATTACAACAAGAACATACCAGATTTACAGAAACGAATCCAAGTCTCAGTTGCAACATAATTATGCATCAAAACTCAGCGTGGTGCATGATTTCTCATCACAGACCGTGGATTCAGCCCTTGCATTTTAGGCCAAGAATTGTTACCCCCTCACCTCTTTGTCAAAGTTTGCTTTGGTGAATTCCAAAGAGTTCAGGAGTGCATTAGTAGCTGCTAGCTTCACATTGTTGCTGGGCTCTTCCTTTCTCATTCCCTGGATGATGGCTGTCAGGATCTCATTGGATTTGTCCTGAAGCTGCTCTGGATCCTAAAAGAGGTGTTGATAATGTTATTTGCCACCCAAACAGCTTTCTCCATATTAAAGTACCCTCTAAGTTTGACCCTGAAATCTACAAGTACAAGTTTTAAGACACGAAGGCCAAGAAGCCCTTTGCTCCCTGGGAGAACCAGAACACAAGTACAAGGAATTCATACACCACCACGTCTTTACAGCTTCTGGGACAGAAAACAGAAGACTGAACTGAGCATAAATACTCCAGATATTCAAGTCATAAATGCCAAATAAACTTCACTGTTTCAACTAATAGGCCAACAAGCTTCAGACTACTTGACTTCATTCAATTAGCAAGTTAAAAACTGATTTCCAATTCCTTTATATACTGGGCAGAGGTCTAAGCCAGCAGTTGTGGACAAGACTTCTACTGGTAAAGCTGCCAATCTTTTTTAGGCAAAGGGCAAAGATACATTGCCTGGACCAGTAGCAAGGACAGGTAACAGTTGAGCACTCAAGGCTTAAAGAAGAAAGCTATGAACATAGACTACAGATTAATTTTAATTCATGGTAAATTTAAAGGCTGCAAGATCCCCAAATAACTGTATTAATTGTTACATCAGAATTTATCCAGCAGTAGATTCCCAAACTACGGTCATGAATTGTGTCACAATGCGACTGACAAACTACAAAACTCTAAGAGGGATCTTGGTTACAAAACACTCAGTGAGCAAGCCAGGGCATCCAAAAATCCAGAGGTCAACAATACATACCACCCAAAGAAACAACAAACACGCACTCCAGCCTTGCAACAAACAACGCTTGACCTGGAGCACTCCCCTGTACAGCTGTAGATTTCCTCTTTATTTCATTGACCCTCCACGAAGCAACCTACCTCCCCAGTGAAACCAGTCCCCTGCAGCCTGATGAAAGCACCAAAGAGAAGATTTCTCTTTCTGCCAGTGACATGCCACACGTACATTGTCTAAGGCATTCAGTGGCACCAAAAAAGCAGCAGCTAATTTTGTTTTTCAGTGGTAGGTCAGACAGCACACAGGGTTTTTGCAAGCAGTTCACATCAGATACTTGATGCAACACATTGCAATACTCCAAGCTACACTGATAAAACCCTGAGACCTTTTGTAGAAGGTGCCTCAAAGAGCTAAATATTCTTGCCTGTGCATCAAAAATTCCTAAATTAAGAATAAAGGGACTCCTCACACGAGGGTAGCTGTCAGGTTTCCCCAACACAGGAAGGAATCAAATGCTTATCACTCATCTGTAACGTTTTACACAACTGGACGTTCAGCTGAAGTTTTATAACAGCACCTCTCACCATCATATGACCGCAGCGACATAGAGACTCAAATCTGCACCTTACGAAAGATGACCTGGATTTGTGCTGCAAAAGCAGGTCAGTCCTTTCAGACACCATCCTCGCATGTTTACTGCCCATCGTTCTGTCAGCACACAGACATCCTCGGGGAAGTATTAAAAGACAGCCACAAGGAAGCACTACAGCCTACTAGATATAGCGGTGTGAGAAAGGAAAGGCTGGAAGAGAAAAGGTGCTGGGGAGAGGCTGGGCCAGCACTTAAAATATACTCACAATAATACTTAAAATAGTATTTAAAATATACTCACGATATCCTGACAGATGTATCCAATGGCCTCCAATGTCGACTCTTTCATGTGCTCCGTACTGTGCTGATTCGTAACATTCGCTACCAACTGGGGAATGAGTTCGGGCCACTGGTTCATGGGGATCTCCGCGCATGCGATACCAGCCACGCACTGGGAGGCTGAGCTGGGCCTGTATGTTTCTGTACCCAATGTCTGCAAAACCTGCGGGAGAGATTAGCAGGCGACGGTTTGATGTCAGTGACCAAAGAGAGATGGGCGCTGGCTTTCCACTCCAGTCTTTGCTTGATGTTATTCCAAACACACCCCTTCCCCAATAAAGCAGTTGGCTTGTTCTGCTTTCTCCTGCTGCAGACGAGGCCATGACCACAGACAAATAACATTTGACATGAACTTGGCCATGGCTGCCCCTTTCAGGAAGTGAGATACAGCTGTGTGATTACACGTACTTCTACCACATCCTTTAAATCCCATACACAATGCTATGCGCCATAACGTGCAACAATGACTCACTGAACAATTCCTCCCCACTTGTATTATAAAGCAAAATTGCAAAAGCTAAACAAACTGTGGTTTAAAAGTCCCCCCGCAAATATCAGACTGTTTATGCCAAGATAATCTGAATAGGACCGAATAATTTTCTTTTTTTTTAATTGTAATCAGAAGAATGATTTTTTGTATACCTCAATAACATGTTTCTTAAAAAAAGGGGGCATGCGTTTGTTTCAGCATTTCCAGTTACATGTCTTCATTTTCCATATATCCACTTAACAATTGTTATATTTCTAATGTTGCTTGACAGAAAACAGTAATAAACTGGTTTTGTTAGGTTCAGTACACCATATGACGGCTCCTGTTTACAGTATAAGTTCCCCCTTAGCGATCATCAATGTAAATAAAAGACTAAAGTTGTATCTTCATCACTCAGCCAACCTTGTTCCGCTATATAAGGATTCTATTAACAAAAAAACATTATATAAAGTGTATGGCCAACTCGCATCAATGACATAACCCTGCACACGTCCAAGTACACCTTTGTACCCATCAGCCAAAAAACACTAAGCCACCAGTTCTGCCATTGCAAATCCTGAACTTCAACTATCAAAGAGCACAGGAGTCGTCACGCAAATTCCCCATCTGTGTGAAAATTTAAGAATATAATTTCCTATTTGGAACTTGCAAATTTTTTACCATATTCTACTCTTAAAATTTGCTAGGCCTTGTGTAAACACACATGTTCCAACAGAGTATGCTTCAAAGAGGTTAATGTGGATTGTAAAACAGTTGAGGAAGCTGTTCAAGTAGAAGAAAAAGCAAACACCAACCCAGTTGCAATCACCCAGTGGGGAAGCCATGCCCATTAGCTCCCACAGTCACACAAGACTATTCAGAGGCTCCTTGTAAAAGTATTTACAGGTGTGAATTTAAAAGCAGCAGCCTCATACCTGTTTGGGTTTTTACCCTAATAATTCTACAGATAAAACATGCTAGAAGCAACAGAGCACCCAAGCAAGTGCAAATGACATTGCTTGTCTCGTGAAAGGGAGCAGCCAGCCAACGGAAGACTCTTCAGGTGGAAAAGGACAGACAAGACATTCATCGCTCATCCCCCCACCACAAGAAAACAACAGGCGGAAAACCAAAAGTCACAAAACTTACGTAGTTCTTCACTTCCCTGCGGGCATTGGCGTCGATCGCAAGCCATCTTTGTTGGTACTGGGCCTTGATGTCGGGGTCCTTGGATGTCAGGGAGTTCTTGATCTGCAAGCCGGCCGCCACACGGGCAACTTGGCTGTTGCCGGGGTTTGCCAGCACTCTGGACAGTTCCACCAGGAAGGTCGGCTGGGAAGAGAGGAGGGCTCAGCACCCACGCCTGCCTGCCTGCCCGCACCTCCCCACTAACAAGAGGAAAAAAAAACCCAACCAAAAAACCCCAAGCACCCAGCAAAATGAGACCACGACTCACTGAAGCTCCTTCTCCATCAGGCCAACAACAAACCGCCAGCACCATGCACCAACGGCGGCTCTATCCTGAGATTATGGGCGTTAAGCTCCTAATTAGAACCACTGGAAAGCGACGTAAATTGGCATTGACTTTGCTGGATTTTTTTTTTTTTTTTTAGCTTACTTGAGAGACTGTTACCTTCCATGCTCCTGCCTGCTTTAAGTATTCCTTTAAATAAACTACTCAGGTTGTATGCCAAGATATGTGTTTTCTGGATGGATATCAAACATGGTGAAGAGTAACTCTCTGCTACTTATTTCCCTGCTTCAAGGCAAACACCCAAACTATAATCTAACACAGGAATTGCTAAAAAGTGAAATCAGATGCTCCTTTGGTGCATTGCAAATAGGTTTGCAAAATCACAAACTTCCTTCTCTGCAATAAAAGGTGCATAGACATATATCAAGACTACCCGTCACAAAAAGGGCATACATGTGGATAAAAATACCTGACATTCGTGCCACTTGCTTTTGGTGAGAGCTAGTGAGAAATGCCTCCGCATTTAAATCCTTTCCTGATTTGACAGCTTTACATTTCAGAGACTTCCGTCGTGTACAAGATACAGCTAAAGTTTCAGCAGCAAAGCTTTTTCATTTCGCTGGCCCTGTGAAGCATTTTGCCTACTAAGAAAACCTTTCTAGGAAATAGGGGGAACAGCTGCACCACGTTCAAAACTGTTTCACATCAAGCAGGAGCATGGTTTTCCTGAAAACGTTTAACATACAGTTATGCATAACCCATTTCTATAATCTCTGTAACAGAACTTAAGGTAGATTCAAAGATTTTAGGGCACCAAAAAGCCATTTTTAAAACTAACTTAACTTCCAAAAGTTCAACAGAAACATAGAATAAGTCCAGTATCTTGGACTCCACATTTTCAATGACCAAGCTCAGCTCTTCAAAAAAAAAAAAATTTAGTTGGGCTATCCAGTACTTTTCAACATTCAAACTGCAGAATTTGGAAACAAATATGTGGGACAACTTAAACTGATGAGCATAAGCCATCAGAGATACTCTGAAATTTTAATGCAATAGATGAAACCCCAACAAATATACTACACTGAACCACTTCCCAACCGTCAACATTGCTCATGTTTTATATACTGATTTTATCAGAAGCGAGGAGTCATTCAAAAAAAGTTCACAGAACAAAATAAAAGTGTTGCTGCCGCGTTTGAGAAGAAAACTGTACTAAAATTCAAAGGTGAAGAAGCGTCCCTGGATTTCTCACTCATAAATTAGCAAAAAAAATTTGTCTTTTCCTGGAGCTTTAAGAATAATTCTAGCTAAAAATGAGAAGCATTACATTAAGCCTTCCAGACTTGAGACTCAAAGCAAATGCGTACGACCTCAGCTCCCACACCCACAGAAGTGTCAATGAAAATCTCAGAAAAGGGTCTAAATTAACTACAGGGAGGAGGAGGGGGAGGACGAGGAAGAACAAGACGCTCTGTGGGTGCATCTCCATTAACTAACTGGGAGATCACTTCCAGCTCCGGGTGCTCGGCCGTGGCCCTGGGTGCAGAACTTCTCGCCCGACCCTGTACCTCCTACCCCTTCCCATCTCAACCCCTTCCCTCTCCCTGGGCCAGCTGGAGCTCTTCCCACCCACCACGTACTGCAATGGGAACAGCCCTCAATCCCACATCCTCACTCTCCTGCCTCATCCTCCTGCAAAGCCGAGCCATGAGCTGCCCTCACAGCCTACGTGGAGCAACTCAACCCCTGCCTTTCGCCAGGCTGGACCGTCCCACGTCCCCATTCCAGGCCAGGGCACAAATTTTTAGCCCCAGCATAAGCTCCGCTTCCTCTGCTTGCTGCCTTTATGTGGCTCTGGCAAGGCAGCAAGTATAAATGAAACCTTGAAAAATTAGTGTATCCTTCAGCTCTTTCAAAAGCCTGAAACCCAGGATCACGAGCACCTCAAGCACATCACCCTGAAATACTTCACGTAACACAGCCCAGAAAGCTTCGGTCTAACTGGGGGGGGGGATCCTAAGACTTAACAAACAGCAATTCAGAGAATTGTGACTCAAAACTGACATTTGGCACAAAGGCTACATCAATTCTGGTTCTGAGGGGCATCTCGCACACCTTAAAATGGAGTAACAGAAATAAAGACTCTGTGACTTCCCCAGTTTACACCAGTGAAGACCAGTATATGTAACCACTTTAAAAAAAATGAAGGATGCCAGTTTTGCTTGCGATGAGAATGCACCTGTGACTAACACACCACTGAAAGGCCGGGACCCAACACCCCCCGGGACACCAGCCACCCTCCCGGTGCCGCTGCGGACCCTTCCCCTCCCAGGGCCGGCAGCGGCTGCAGCACCACACCTTGACTAAGCAAAAATCCTACTCCGCCGCCCGCGAGTTCAACTTCCCCGCGCCGCCCCGGTTCCAGCACACGGATGAGACGTGGGGTTTGGGGTTTTTTTTCCTCTTTTTTTCTTTTTAGGACTTTTTTATTTATTTTTTTTTTAATTTTTATTTTTTTTGTTTAAGAAGGTCATGGGGAAAACTCCAGGCCCAGCTCCCCAGCGTAGCTCCCTTCCCTCGGGATGAAACCACAACCCCCTGACCCCCCT
>NW_010972546.1:1147774-1148071 GCF_000737465.1 Haliaeetus leucocephalus
GGCCCTCAGGCGCCGACCGGCGGACACGGCCGGCCGAGCCGCTTCTCCCCGGTTCCCCCCCCCGAGGCCTTTCCCCGCCACCGCCCACGCCCTCCCGGGGCCCGGGGGACCGCCACCGCCTCAGGGGATACGCGGCCCCCGCCCCGCCGGGCCTACCCACCCTCTCCCTTCCCTCCCTCAGGCCGCCGCCCGCGCCCTACCCGGCGAGACCGTCTTCTCCAGGATGGTGATGAGCTCCATGGCGGCGGCGTGGCGGCTCCGGCGCCGGCGGGGAAGGGAGGAGGGGAAGGGGAGGGA
>NW_010972546.1:1148081-1194780 GCF_000737465.1 Haliaeetus leucocephalus
GGGCGGGCGGCGGAGGGATATCGGCCGGGGCCCGCCGCCCCAGTATCGTTTCTCTCATTGGTCGATGTTCTCCATCGGCTCTCGCTCCTATTGGTGAGGAAGGGCGGGGTGCGGTCATTGGCGGGTAACGGGGAGGAAGATAGGAGGCGGGGTTTCCGGCGGTACTGGCGTGGATTGGACGGTGCCGGGAAGGGCGCTCAGGCGGTGCTGGGGGAGGCGGCCACGTGGGGGTCCGTGCCGCGGGCGGGGGCGGGAACCGGGACCCGGCGACCGGGACCGGCGGTTCCCGGCCCCGACCCCGGCCCCGGGGGCTGCTCCGCCCGCAGCAGCGGTGGGGAACACCTGCTTCCCCCCCCCGGAGCCGGCCGCAGGGGGAAACCACGTGCAGGGCCCCGACTGGGGAACGGAGCCCCCGGGAGGGAAACCGACCGGCTTTCGCGTCGGCCGCCGAAACCGCCGTTAATTTTAACGCCGCGAGGTGTAAAGGAAGGAGAAGGCGGAACGGGCTGCTGCTGTCCTGCTGCGGACCCGGAGAGCCGAGCCGGGCCGGGCATCCCGCAGGAACCGGTGTCGTGCCGGTAGCCGTGGTTGAACGGTGCCGGGCGGGGAGAGAGGGTAGAGCCGTACCGCGCCACCGTGAAGGGCCCCCACGCTGGTTTATATATTTTAACTGTTCCCCAAGGAGACAGCCCCACCGGTACCGTCCCTGGGTGGCTGCCACCGTACCGGTACCGGCACCGAGACCCCTCATCCGTCCTCCCCGCGGGACTCGGGGCGGGGGGGTGTCCCTCTGCACCCCTGTCTGGCCCGACCAAAGGGGTGACAGAGCCGCACATCCGAGGGCAGGGAAGGCCGGACCCAGATCCCCCAGGATGTAGGATATTAAGAGGGGGAAGGAAAAAAAAAAAAGTTAAAATGAACACCCGGAGGAAAAAAAAAAAAAAAAAAAAAGGAGGGCAGAACAAAGGTGTAACTGAATAATTAAAGCCCAGTCAAGGCTGTCTCTGTGACTTGCAGGGCTCTAGCTTGCTCACCAGGAGAGAGCAATTAGTAACACAATCAGGCTGTATTGTGGGACTAAATAAATCCCAAGGCCACAGGGAGAAGGGACAATTACCTGGCGACCCAGCCCCGTCCTCTTCTCCTGCGGGCAGGAGTCTGAGGATGCTGGGAAGGGCGCTGCTGCCATGGGAGAGGTGAGCTCCGCTCTAGGCGGATGTGCATTAGGCTCTGCTCTTCCCTGGCAGTCATATTTCTTCCATTAATCATTCTCTGTTCTGAATATATTTTGGTTTCCTGGGAAAGGGACACACTCCAGAAATGGGATCCGATCGAATGCCACTGTCTCTGAACGGGTAAATGAGGGGAAGGGGGGAAGTTTAGCTGACCGCAGCAGGGGAAAACTCTCAAGTTACGAATACTTGGGAATAGTCAACATGATGAGCATGACGGACTGTCCTGACCGTCACATTCCTGCACCATACACAGAGTCAGTCCTGCAGCTAAAGGCACACTGTCATTCCAGTTGCAAACAACTGCATTTATCAACCAGCTGCAGGAAAGGTACATCAGGCTTCAGGTGCTGCGTGACCTTCTCCAGCCCAGGACACACAGAGATGGAGCAGCTTCCAAAGGCCAGCATCACCACCGCTGCTTCCTCCCGTGAGCCGAAATCCCAAGCAGGCTTCCCTCACCTATCCAGCTGGAAGCGGAAGATGGCGAAAAACAGTCTAACTCATCCTTGATGTCTCCAGGCCTTCCTGTCCCACACTACTACTGTTTCCCTCCACAAACCCGAGGAAAGTGTTATGCTGCAGGGCAAAACAAGTGCTGGCCCCTGAAGACTGGTCTTACTCATTGCTGAGGAAGTGGACTCGCCCATAGCTGTGCAACACAAAAAAGATTCATCATTCCCCTAAAGAAATTCAGGTTACAGGGACGGACCGGTACTCTGGGGCTCAGGAGACCTAGATACTGTCCCTACCTCTGCCAGCGGCCTGCAGGAGAATCTTGGAGAACTTCTTTTGCCTACCTATGCCTTGAGTCTCAGATTTTAAAATGGGGACTGATCTGGATCAACTTCTTTTGTAAAGTGCTTTGGGATCTCTGGATGAGGAGTACTAAGTATCAATGCTGGCAGGTTTAATGCAGTTACAAGCAGGGCTAAAACAGGTCCATACATCAGGATTTTAATTCTGTTTGTCCTGCTGCCATCATCTTGTTGCACGGTCTTATGGTGTCTTGCCTGCACTTCTCTCAGCCACTCCAGCTGGAAAAACAAACCTGAGACTAACCTCCGGAAGGTGGACAGGGACTGCATTCACTGGTGACTGCAAACCTTTGAGATCTCCGAGATAAGACAGCGAATGAGCGCAGGATGCGGAGGCACCGACAGCGTGACCATGGCACGTGGTGCTAGCAGAAGGAGAGAGGGGTGCCGCTCCCGGGTAAATCTGCACCAGCGGAGGAGTCTGGATGGGCAGAGTGGTAAACACTTCACATCGTTGACTCGTTTAAGACCAATTATTATTTACAGCTTGACTCATGGAACAGAACAGACACGTTATTCAGCCTGAAGTATGGAGTTCACTTCATGTACAGCCCTCTTCACCACTCTGTAGTACGCCTCCGCTAGCAGATCAAAGTCAACTCACTGAGCAGCATTTGGGTTGAAATCAGGTGAAATTCACTCTCTTGCAGCTAATCCCCAGCAGGGAGGAGACCAGACAGGAACAGAGGAGCCTGGTACACAGCTGCAGTTTGCTGCTGGGATTAGCTGAACCCTGTCCTGCTCCAAGCTGCTTCCCTATTCCCCTCCCCAGCCCTAAGCTCTAGGACACAACCCAGAAGCGCACAGTCCTTCAGCAAGTGCAGTTTCACTGACCACTGCAGCCCTTCCATGTTGCTGACCAGGATGACTTTCCTTAGGGACTGCTCCCATAGGAAAGCCAGGGAGAGAGAGAAGGACTAAAGAATTTTCTACAAATCTGGCCTTGGTAGCAATGAAAGCCTGAAAACCCAGTGTAAAATCAGGATAAGAGAGACTGTGGAACCAGCTCGCTCTGGTAGTGCTTGGGCTGGAGCTGTAAACTTGAGCTAGATGCACTGTTTTTCTCCTCATTGCCATAAATGGCATACTCAGCATTCACATTACAGAGGCTTATATCATCTCCTGTTTTCATAAACTGACTACAGAAACTGGGAGAGAAATGCTGAAAAGCTGCTGACTCTAGAGACAGGGTACTTGGGGGTTATTTCGGCAAGTGAAATGGATAGAACAAACTAGGTGACCAGGTTCCCCTTCCCGAGTCTATTGAGGCTGCTCAGTACCTTCAGGTTTCTCAGAAAATCCTACATACAGAGAAATTCCAAGGGACAGGAACTATCTGTGATTTTATATGTGTCCTGAGCTTGGAGTTCAGTGGAAACCTCTATGGAACCACTGTAAATCAAGCAGGGTTTAGATGACACCAGATTTAAGAAGTTACACAGGAATCCAAAATAAGATTATTTACACGATCAACCACATGTGCTTTGAAAGGACAACACGTGCACCAGGTGCGGCCCTTCCGCTGTAGGAAGCAAAACGTTAAAGGCTGCTTAACACTCCACACTTCTCTAATCCTGAATTGCAGCAACATGGTGGATTTCTGTGCGCTCCATCTCACCCTGCTGGAGCAGCCCGAAGGCTGACTTAGGTGCTGCAAAGAGAAGATGCGTTTTCCTAACAGTCAGGTGATGAAATCCAGTTTTGAAAAAAAACCTGGATGAAATCCAGCCGGCACAGATGACTAAGTTACACAAGGCTGAGCAGAGACACTCACCTGGTCTTCCTTGCTTAGAGGGAATTATTTCCAAGCACTTTGGTTATGTTCAGTCTTAAAATAACCTCACTTTTCTTTCCTTGTTTGGGTCCCTGTAAAAGAAAAGTTAATGAGTCCACAACATCGACCCAGTGAAAAGGATTACGGTGGAGCACAGCACACTATCCTCTTTGGCTCTGAGTTTTGGCACATACGTGTATTTTCCCCACACATTTTCACTTGAACATGAGTAATTTTAACCTTAAACCACAAATTTAGCACAGCAAATGGAGCTCTCCTGTACTGAAAGTCTGAAAGAGCCCAAATGGAGCTCACTGAGCCAGCCACTGCTCAGCCCGATTTTTGATCACTCGTTACTGCTTGGTCCTTCCTTCACTGGGGGGTGGAAGGATGCTCATGTTGACATCGTCACTGAAGGACAAGCCACACATGATCCTCCTTCACTAACCAGAATCTGCTCAGCAATACAAGGCGGCTTCACTCAAGTTGGTATCAATCCTATGGCTGCCATGAGCCTTGTCCTGATCCTGGTGGCCAAGGCTCATTTATCCATCGCCTGTCACAGAGCATTTTCAGTAATACAGGTATTTTGCATGGGTTAAGGTACCTTTAACAAGGACATGGGTGTAAAGTCTCTGAAACACAGCAATGTGACAGCTAATCACAGGGACAGTCAATGGTGGATAACACCAAGACCTCACTGCATCTCATGACCCTGTACAGAAACAAGTAGGTACACGTTGGAGAAGGATTTGGGAAGTCAAGTTTAGGGGTTTGCTGGGTTTTTGATTGTTTTTCAAAGGGTTCACAGGCTTTTTTTTTTTTTTGCTGTACACCATTTAATTTTACTTTAATTTAAAAGATGGAGCATATTCTTAACGCAAGTATGTTTGGGAAGAGAGCCTGGCATTCGGGGAAGCAAATATAAGTCTTTCCAGATGTTGCAGTTCCCCTTATACTAGATAAAATTTTGGTCTGAAACCTGGGTATTTTTTGAGAGTAAACTGGATTCCGAAACTTTCCCAGCTAATTCCACATCCACCTGGCAAGCTTGTGCCTTTTTCCCTGACAGATTAAGTATTATTCTATCCCACGTATAAGAGTCTTGGAAATATCAAAGCAATGACTATATATAGGAATGTATATTTTTGTTATTACAAAACTTGCCTTTTCCAAATTGCTTTGGAGAGTTCACACGTGCGATTAATATTTTTTTAAGTGGAGGGGACGCTTTCCGAGCAAACCTGTCTGTGTCAGTGGCAGGACTGGATCTGCATCAGCAATGGCAGGGCAGGAGGCCACCAGTTCTCCGCCTGCTGTAAGCGTCCCCAAAAACAATTTCAAAAACTCAATTTCCAGCTTATTTGAAGCTCCGCATTTCAGTGTCATGGGGCCAAACGCAGTGCAGGTGCCTGACCATTCCATACTGGCTCAGTGTCAAACTGGCTTGGTATCAGCTTCCAGTCGCAACCAACACCGACTAGATTTCAACTACTTTCATTATTTTTACTGCCCCTGCTAAGAGAAGCAAACAAATGAACATGCTGAGATTCCCCTAAAACTCAGATTCAGTTATGTAAGGCTGATGGGGTAGGAAAAAAGGACACATCTCAAACTGAAGATCCACCTAGCCAAGGCTGCTACACCTAGTCACGACCAAGGCAAGATGATTAGGGAGACAATTTAAAAAAAGGACAGGTTAAAAAATTAACTATCCCCCAACCATGCCCCCTTCCTCCATGCCCCCAACAATCTGCAGCATGGATTTGTTTCAGAAATTATTTTAAAATATGAATTAACCCTTTAATCTCAAGGCTAAAAGAACATTGCACGAATCACTCATGCATCCTCTGCTCAAGACCAAGAAATTTACATTGCTTTAATACGTTTTTCTTCATAAACCACTGCCTCAGTTGACACATGAGCAGGAAGCAGCCCCTGCACTAAGGGCAGCAGCTGTCCCAAGCCTGATCACCTGAAATTCAAGTGAACAGCTTTGGCACAGCAGTAAGACAGCTCACCAGGCAAAAGCGTGACTTGCAAACTGGCTGTATCAATCCATGTTTTATCAGACCAATGTTCCACCTTGGCAGGAATCAAACTCCTACTTCTTTAAAGGGGAAGCTTCATGGCAAGGCAGTACCTTGGACACAGCACAGCCAACCTGTCTGCAACAAAAACCAGAGGTCTGCAACAAGTACTGTTTCCATAAGTTTACCTGCAACTATGAAGAACAAGAGAAGGGCAAAGTAATAACAACACACATCATCTATTTTGGAACAACCCTGCTGCCTCCTAGGCAGGAGGATGCTCACTAAAGAAAGCTTTTTGTGGTTTTGTTGGAGGGGGGGATAGGGAGGCAAACAGAAGGCAAAAGGACAAGGTTACTTACTTGTAGGTGCCAAGATTAAAGCCAGGTACTAGTGTTGTATCAAAAAAGTAAGTTAAAGGAGCAACAAATAGAGTATCTCAAGTTGGAAGGGACCCATAAGGGTCATCAAGTCCAACTTCCTGCTCCTCACAGGACTACCTAAAACGGACCCATATGACTAAGAGCATCATCCAGACTCTCCTTGATCTCTGACAGGCTTGGTGCCATGACCACTTCTGTGGGGAACCTGGTCCAGTGACTGACCACCCTCTCAGTGAAGAAGTGAGTGCACATAGTAAGTTTAATCGTTAAGAAAACCTTTCTGTTCCAGATGTTGAAGGAGATTTTCACACCAATGTTTTTGTGAGCCAGATTCAATGCAGACTTTTGTCATCACTCAATCACCAGGACTCATCCAGGCAGGACCATCTCATTACGCCTGACAGTGATAGAAGAGACATGGAGGCAAACTCCTCCTACTGCTGCTGGGAAAACTTATATTGCTTTTATTTCCATTATAAGCCTGTACTAGGAATAAAGGACACCACTATTACCTATGTAGTTTAGGTCTTTATCTAAGACACAGAAACCAATGAAACTGCCTGAGAGGGAAGAAAGAATATATCAAGATTTCTTCAAACATGCTTAACCTGAATAGATATAGTGGAGTCCTTGTTAAAAGCTAGCTTCTGTATCATTTAGGTATCCCTGATGTGCGCTGGGACACTGCACCTTCAACAGCCCTAGCAAATACACTCAATTCTTACGGACAATATCCTTGCTAATCATCATGTGAGCCCCATTTCATCTCTTTCCTCATCCACAGTAACTCTTGCTGTTCTTGTCCTGACCCTCTCCTGAGCATCAGTTTGTCTCCAATGGAAAAAAAAGATCTCACATTAAGTGGACAAATCCCAAACTTACTTTCATGAAGAATTAAAATCTACTTTCTTTGCATGCAGAAGAGACTAGGACTAGTCAGTCTGCTGAGACTATTCAGTTTGCTCACTGACCACAAGCTTGTTATTTTTGTCGCTCTCCTTCAACTGCTTGCATGTCATTTGCATTGTTTAAAGTCAAAACAAGATCACCTCAACTTGCAGCTACAGTACTTCTCATTTCATACATCACCAGTCATGCTGGAATCACAACTTTGCATGTTATTTTGTCAATGTGCAAGAAGCAGAAGAGAAACCAGCTTACTCTGAAATTACATTGGCTCTGCAGTGCTGACAGCAGGAAAAAACATCAGTCAAGTTAACAGATATGACTCAGGACAAACAGAATTCCTGTTTCAGTCTCATTTCTGACCACATAGCCACACTAGCCCTAGGGATACCAACCCATGCGATACTGTTCAAGAGCACTGTGCCCCCGCTAACTATAAACTTGCCCATTCTGGTGTGTATCCCTGCCCTGGCTCATCACCATTGGCATCAGCAGCATCTGCACAATACTATTCCCACTTGCAGAGTCCCTCAACTTTTCAGGTGTTTGTTTAATAGAAATTTGCTTATTCACAATTATTTTCCCTTTCCTTTACCTTCCAAATTCTGTCCTGGTTAGTTCTTTAGTGCTTGACTACAATCTTTATTCAGATTACACAAGATCTACTTACGATCAGTACGGTATGTGCTCATTCAGCTGCCCTAAGACCTAGCACTGATAACAGAAGAGGAGAAGGCTGAGAACAAGGGTTTCCTTGGGGCTGTTAAAGACACCATCGACACGTGACCTCCGCTGTTCCCTCAGAGGTTTAGGTCCTTTGAAAGCAGCAACACTCTTTCAGGCTTCAAACAGAACACAAGATCAGGACATGAATTTCACATTGACATTTTTATTAACGCCAACTGTTTTAATTTTTTTTTTTTTAAACAATAGCACAAAAATGTTTCAGGGAAGCAGTCTGACAGTTAGTCTGATGACCTTCTGAAATACAGTTAAGCCACACCAAATACGAATTCCTGTTAAAGAAAAAAAAAATATATGGAACTCCAACCTTTGTATTAGAGGGTGTTGTGTCTGGTTAGTAGACCACGCTGCTTTGTGAAGTAAATGATGGCACACAGCTTAGACTTCATCATCACGCCAGTCATCACTAATTTAAGGCTTCTGAATCAAATTACCATCAACATCACAGAAAGGAACGAAAAGCTAGTGTTGCTACAGCCATGAGGAGATTGAACAAGCTGGATCTTTTAGACAAATAACGGTGTCTTGAATAGAAGAGACCTGCCCTAACAGCAGCCAGGAGAACCAGTCACACAGTAGTTATCTCCTCATTCGCATGCATTTTGAGGGTGCAATTTAGTAAGGAAAAAAAAAAAAACCTGCATGAATCTTTCTCTTATTTAATGTGGCTATGAAAGATGTTTCCTTACAATTCCATTATCTCTAAGAAGGACATCAGCAAGTGGAACCAAGGAGAAAAACCAAAGAGCAACAGAACATTTTTCTTTTTGCTGAGAGGTAACACAAAAGGGAGGGAACCTACTATCCTTGGATTGGGGGGGGTTGCAGGAACATCTCCCCAAAACCTTGCACTTAGAATGATGCACAGACTCTATGTTATACCAGCTACCTGCCTTTCCGAGTGACCTGTTCCACACAATGCTCAGAGGCATTAACCCATTCTTGCCCCAGACTCTCCACAAAATTCCACTCACCTAGAAACCACTGGTTTCCTTTTTTTTTGGGGAGGGCTGGGGGAAGGTGTAAAAAACAGAACATCTGTCAATAAGAGTGTCAGGAGGGGGGTGTTAAATATTTTAACCACTGACAAGGCTTGAGGAAGTTTCACAGTTTTGTTATGCTCTATTTTATTACTATCATATTTACAGATTTTTCTCTCTTTTTTTTTTTTGCTGAATTGCTGATAATTTTAATAGAATTTAAATCTGGAGTGTGAGCAGGAACCAGTTAACTACATTCATTGTCCAATCCCCATTGGTTTGAGAAAAAGACTCCAAATTCTTGGCATATGAATCAGCTGTTGGGTAGCTCCTCCCTCTCCCCATGAGGCGGCAGCAGGACTGCAGCAGTGGCATGCACAAATTCACACCATGGCTGGTGGGGCCTTGCGCTGCAGAAAATATTGGTGGATGTTCTCGGCGTCCCGCTTCAGCCAAGCTGCATTCAGCAGAATATTTTCACAGCACTGCTGGACAGTGCGTTCTGCCGATGGAGCTGGGTGACTCTCAAAGAAGGCCTGTATAAAAAGCACACAACCATCCATAAGGGTATAAACAGGCATAGACAAGATTATATTTTTAAGTCGCCAGATTCCCTAGATTATATAGAAATGCTTTTGTGATTATATTCCTTGTCTGGCTACAGTTCCTGCTATCTGCTCTCACCAACATCACAGACCCTGAAAAATTTGCAGGGTGCTTGCTGAGTTTGCAAGACGTGTAATCCCAAGTACAGAGTGGGAACAGGAAAATGCCTCCATTTCTCTGCTAAAGGAAAGCCATGGTAGCTTTCTATGAACTAGCCCAAACACTGCCTCCTGTCCTGTACTGTACTTGCTGCCAGGGACAGCAAGCGGCACTTGAAGAGATGCACTCAGTCCCTCATTGGGAGGCAACAAACAAGCAGCAAATCAAGTGTGTATTTCTGGATACTTGGAAGAAGAGCTAACAGAAGCCTAAGGCCATTTTGCTAAAACATTTGTCTAGGTATCAGATTTCTTAGCATTCTACCTAGGCCTCTTTCCAAGCTGCATAATGACCTCCAAGCACCCACAGCACTCAAGAGTTTTGCTGAGTAGTCTCACATTTCTTCCTCCAGAATCAACAATATCGATCCCCTGCAAATAGCTGAAGCTGAAAAAACTGCACCAGAGGCTCCTGTGACTTCGGACTTCACAATTGGTTAAAGGGTAGAGTAAACCAGCATAGCAGGGAGTCATCCCCCATCTTCATACAAGCAGGTTTTTCCCAGTATTTGGCAGATCACCTCACACTGATGTACGCTACAAGGTGACATCGAGACTCAGACACAGTAAGTACTCCAGCTAAAAGCTAGGTATACTGTCTCGGGAAGTTCTCCTGGAAAGTAGTTATGATTTAGTTAGGGATGATTGTTCTGGTAAATGTTTTGCAAAGTGTTAAGAAAAAAAATAACTATAGTGCAGGATTTCTCTGTAAAATCACTTATGCTACTATATCTTTTCTAAGAGATCACTAGATGATAAAAAGACAGATAGAGCTCATGGCTCAGCTTATCTTTGAAATAAGAATTCCTCCAAAGTATTCTCCTAACGGGAAAGTGATAATTAAGGGCCATATATTTAAGTTTCTTCTTCCAAGAAGGAGTCCCTGTAAAAGCGCAGGCAAAGAGTAAATAATAAAACATACACACATTCTCAAAACTCCACCAAGAGCAGTGCCTACACTCCGAAGTCAGAGGGGATACTTGAGCGCAGTAATGAAATCACATCATCTTGAGCCACCGACTTCCAAGACAGACTCTCTCCAAACACATTAACCTGCCTTGTATCAAAGTCTTGCTCTTAGTACACAGCACAAATGACCACATAAAACTTGGACCTATAGTATGGAATTTAGCCAATTAATTCCCCCAGGAGTCCCTGGGTGCTAGCGCAGTCAGCCCCAAACGCGCTCTATGAGTCTGGGGAGGAATGAAGTGGTGGTGTAAAAGCCTCAGCTTACTATGGAAGTTGGAACAACTACAAATTTTGCTACAATTATCTTTAAAGGTTGTCTCTTGGGGAGTCTCAAAACCATTGCCACAAACTGTGCTGGAGTTTACAAAAGTTTAAATGAGTGAAACAAATGAAACAGAAACCACTAGAAGTTGCACATTACTTTGTGAAACTGCTAATTTAAGACATTTCAATAAAATAACTCAACCTAAAGCAGCGCAACTCGGGGACTAGGCAACAGTCAAAATAAAGGCAGAGCCACGGTTCAAAAACAAAAGCCTCATAGAAACTCATGGCTTTTTCCATTAGGTGCTTACAGTCTAGAGCACACAATGTTTGTCACAGGTGATGTTAATCACTTCTTTAACTAAAATTTCTTACCTTAACTTCTGAGGCCATTTTATCATTTGCAAATCCATCCACTGTTAGCTGAAGGAAAAAAATATTAACCAAGGGTAAGCATTTAGCATTTCAAATGTAACAGTTTAGTTTTGGTCATGTATGTGAACAGGACTTTTCTCACAGCTGCACGTACCTTTATTAGTCTGGATATTAAGAATCCACCCTGGTATCGATTATAAAGTTCCTCCCAATTGTCCCTTACAAATTTCCAAGCAGCTTTCCTCCCCTGCTTGCTGCCTCCAGCTACTCCACCAATAACAGATACCGTGTCCTGCGGACGTACCTCTTCCTGAAGAGGAAAGTGTAGACAAGTATTCAAGACTGTTTGAACAAATATAGCATGTTGGCTTTATACATTTCTATGCTGAATTGGCCTTATGCTTTTCTATGCTGAATCTGTCAATGATAGCTTCCCCCCCACCCCCAAAGTTTAAGATACAACTCAAAGATTTAATCGTTAAGACTATTGCTCCTATTCTAGCGCATTATTTGTGCGCACTTGTCATTCTCACGAGGTAAGGAAGCAGCAGCTTTTCCAATAACTTACTGAAAGTGCAAAAGTGAGAACTTTTTGAATCAGTTCTGGTTGAGAGATGGCTCCAAGAACTCGTTCAATTCGGTTCTTCTCCTCCTGCATGTCTGCTTGCTTGTGAAGCTTCAAAACCAAAGTGAAAAATATTAATGCATGGTATTAAATGCTGACTTTTTACCTAGCATTACTGAGCTTGCTGTATATGTTAGAGCTGCTAGATTAGTCTTCAAGCCCAATATGTGACAAATTGAACTTGTTAACGAATCAACCTGCAGCTATCCACATTAGGGACCTCATTACACGTACATCAGCAGAAAGTACCATTAGTAATAAACTGATCTTTGCCACTGTTTATATAAGGTCATAGTAGGACCGTGCCTCCAAGCAATGAAAAATAATCCCAAAATGAGAGATGCAACAATCCGCTAGGTGGCAATTTCACACTACCCACGGACTAAGGAACACAATGAAGCCCCAGCGTTCACATCATCCGCAAAACACTGGATTGAGCCTGTGCGCAGATAAACTATGTCTGAGAGGAACTTGTAGGGTGGAATATTTAGCTTTTCATTGCATAAGCTGGCAGTGTTAACAACAGAGTGTGCACTCACCTTCAGCATAGTGTCTAAAGCAGTACTATCTCCATGCTTCAAAATAGTTACATATACCTAAGATAGAGCATAAACAAGCAAGGTCCTTCAAAAACCACACTTTTAGAAGTGCAACAGTCAATTTCTACATATTTGGGGTAGATTTAAGACAAGTGAACAGATCTGGAAGATATCAGCACTGATCCCTTCTATGTTTTAGGACTGGATTTTAAAGATGCATCAACTCCTTTACCTCCTCCTCAATTTCAGCGTAATTTTGGTAATTTCAACCACAGCAAAACACCAGAACAAGAAATCTTTGTACCACGCAACACCCAGCTAGTGAATGCTTCACATACACTCAATCCATATCTACCATAGTTAGACTTTGTGCTCTGCAGGGCCAAGCTGACACCTGCAGAGCTCTTCCACGATCCCTGCAGTTTACCATAGTGCTTTTAAACCTGCAGGACATAGACTCATCACGGATGGATGTAAATGAGTAGACATCAGCTCAGGTTCAGCACCGCACTTGAATAGTCTTCAAAACCCTAAACAATCTAGAGACCAGAGCTGTTCCGTGGCAGTCAAAGTGGGTGTACAGCTGAGCTTATTAGTTATGATTAAGTATTGGCCACAACAGATGAGGCTTACTTGATGCAAGAAACACAGAGATGTTTGTACCATGCTCCCCAGTATCATTTTCTTCATAACTGGACTTATCCAAGCTCCCACCACCTCTGCCAAAAACAGTCGGTCTCATACCTTGACACTGGCTTCCCTATTCTTGGAAATACAAGAGTTCAGTGCACACAGTGCTAGGTGAGTGGGGACAGTCTTTTGGGAACCAAAATTTACAGTAACCTACAGGACTCCTCAGATCAGCTGACAGCATATGTTTTCCTTCCACATGGTCCTTAAATCGGCGTCGGGCTTCTTCTAATGTTGCCTTGTGCCCAGCTTTTCCTAGTTTGCCCAAGACCAGACCTCTCAGAAGGGCATCTAGATGACCTAATGAGCAAGTAGGAGGAAAAGAATAATTATTTGAAAACACAATTCAGCAATTAATTTAAGTGTTCTTCCACCTAGAGTGATCAGGACAGAGCTGGATAACAATCCTTCCACATGCTCCAGCGTATCTAGAGAAACTAGGCCTTTTCTCACCCTCCTTGGTGCCAGCTGGAGAATACATTGATTTTTTTTATAGCAAGAGGTTAGGAGAAGATGATTCTGGCCCAAACACAACAGGCTAGGCCTGTAACCTAAGCTAAGTCAGTAATATTAACCATTTGCATCCACAACAGGACTGACTAGGACAAGTAAACATGCATGTACGTGGCTTTCCAACCTTGTAGTCTAATAAGTTTCATGCACTCCAATAGATGCAAAACTGAAGCAGAGAATTTTTATCAGTAAGTGACCAGGTAGGGAAAAGTTTTACCATTTTAACTTGTGCCTGATAACAGAGGGTTGTTTGGCAGTTTTGTGTTTGTCTGTCTGTTTTTAAATACAAAAATATCCCTGAATGCCTACTTCAGATTCCTCTTCCTCCCTTCTCTTCCATTTCCCAAAATCCTGATGGCTTATTTACACATGAGTTTTCCAAACCCACTACTGGATTTCACAGCATAAGTTTCCTACCCTCTCCAGGTTTGGGGTCCCATCCCAGTCTCTCCCCTATTGGTGAAAAGACATCTTTCACGAACACCTGGATTTCCTCATAGAAGTCTGTGTGGGACAAGAGAGTTGAAAGAATCCCCAGGTTACAGCTGAGGTCGCTCCACACAGTATAATTGGGCTCATTCACAAAAGCTTCCATGACTTTTAGAACCTCTACAGTGCTAATGATTCCAGCTCGGGCCTGGGAGAGGAAAAGACACAGATTAATCTTACTTCCAAACAGAATTAAGACATTTAATAAATGGCTCATCACATTATTTTACAGTCCTCCCTGTTCAGTTTGCACAGCCTGCATATAAACTCTATTGTCTCTGTTGTGGGGCTCTGCCAAGGTGAGTTAACACTAGTCAAAGCACCTTAGCTGTCTGCTCATGGCACACGATGCTTTTTATACACAGGTAAGCACTTTACAAAGAGACAGCTATATAATTATAAGCACATTTTGCAAACAAGAAACAGGCAAGGAGATTAAGTGACTTAACAAAATTGCAGCAATGCTGGCAAGAAAAAGCAAACCCCCAGAGTTATTCTCAGCCAGATACTACACCCACCCAAATCTTATTTTAACTAAAAACTGTAAAGATTTAGAGATTTAATTTTTGCTTTTTAAATTGAGAGTGTAAAACTGCAGAAGTAATTTCTGCCTCCTGCTTCCCGTAGATTAGTATAAGTAGTACTGCCTTTCCACCTCTGCCAAGAAAATTTTATATTAACTGCTTCACAGCATCATGAAAACGCTTCTGTGCTTAGTGCAGTTGATAACAGCTACAGTAGGTATCTCCAACCAGATTGCTCAGATTTTTGTTAATTTGGAACCAGACCAGTAATTTATGGTACTGGAAAAGAGGTGAAGATCAATTTTTATTATCTGAGCTATATTCACCTGTGATAAAAACATGATTAAACCTGAAACAAAACCAGGAGTCTAACACAATGTTCTTACATGCATTACTTGCTCAATTTTTTTTGTCCCATTAGTCTTGCAATATTTGGGAAATGACTTAGGCTACAGTTTCAAACCCCTTCAACGAAGCCATGACAAGAGTTACAAGCTTTGAAGCTAGTGAGGCAGGGTATCAAACCCACATTTTTAAAAGTTTCCATATACTTGCTGACTGGCAAGAATAAGAAAGTACAATCTGAAATACAGAGTACAGTAACTAATTGTTCAGAGCTAGCAACAACTGCTTTGGGGGTAATCCCTTGCTTTTAAACAGTAAGAATCCCAAACAGCCACCTCCTGCAGTGGAGGACAGTTACAACAAGCCCAACTGAGTAAAGCACATGGTGCTGATAGCATTTGATAAAGTCACTGAGGGGGTCATTAAAATACCCTTATTTTGACAAGTAAAAAGAAAGCAAGTTCTCAAAACAATTTTGTAAAAAATACTATAGTATAAAACACCCCTACAGAGAACAGTGTGACAGGAGTTATAGGCAGACTGCTTCCATAGGTTTTAAGTCTTGTAATACAAGTTAGAACTTGTCAAGCTAATTAATAGCTAGATGTATGCAGTAATCCCCAAAGGCACTTTGCCTCCAGAAACTGAGACTGACTCTTCAGACACTGATTTCTGCAGTTACTGTAGCTCTCATCATTAGACAGAATAGCAAAGGGTTGCTTACCAGAGAGAAAAGATCATTCTGCAGGCCAAGCCTGTCCACAGGGGGTAGGGAGAGGTCTCTGATGGCTGGTATTAAACTCTCCAGCATGTCGGGGCTATACTGAGTACGGTAAAACCCTACTGTTCCAAGGTTTAACTGAAAAGTACCAAAAGAGTAAAAAATTAAAACTAAGGAACAAATAAGGAAATGCTTTTTATTTTTTGGACCACTAGAATTTTCTCAAAGCGTTGCAGCTCAGTCACTATCATTTAAATAAAAAGAAAAAACAAATCATAAGGGAGAAAGACTAAAGCTCTCAAAGAAGAAACGCTCACGAAGAGGTATAGAAGACAGGAGCAAGCTGGCATAAGGAAACAGAGGCTAGAGTTAAAACAAGGAGCAAGGAGAAAAGAGAAACTTCTCTTCTAGTTTCCTAACTGAAATAAGGGTAGTCATGCACCAAGAAGATAAAATGCAGGAGACTGCAGGTACTAGAATCTTAACTTTTGTAACATGCCTCCCACAACCTGCTCCATTCAATTTTGATAGAGCCATTTTCTTAAGAAAGGGGAGCAAGTACCTCTGCCAAGCATAAAAGCAAGTCATGGTCAGTAAGCTTGATGAACTACACTAGCTACACTCTACTACCTACTAGCATTTTAGTGTACATGGTCAAATATTGTGGCTGATTGAACAATAGTACCTGACATAAACCAAAAACATTGCTGAGCTTATCAGAAAGTCACCCCCTTTGCTGCTGCTATGATTTTGGTCAGTCCAACTGCCAGTCCTCAGGACTATGGCACTAACTAAAAACCTCACAGACTGACAACTTCACAGCCAGCAGTCCTACAAATTCACCTTGGACTGAGCTGGATTGTTGCCTTCCCAGGCAGAAATATCAAATTTTAGCCTCATTTAGACAGGGCATTTTCAGAATTGTTCATTTCATGCCCCTCTTCATTACCAGGGAGGACCCAGATACATATTGTGATTCAAGAGAATATGCAGGCCTGACAGCTGGAATGCCCATGTTAGTTAAATGGGAAAATTCGATTAATATTCAGAGAGACTAACCCTTAATGTTATTTCAGAGTCACATCTCAGAATACAGCTCCAGCTTAGAAACAATTACTCTTCAACCTCAGTAGCTCATACAGCAATAGTCCCAGCCAGTTGCTGTCTTTCAATTTTTAAATTCAGTTTGACTGGTGTCTGCAGTAGACCTCAACTGTGATTTTTTTTTTTCACTTACAGATTTGTACTTGTCTGGCAATAGCCAGTAGAAAACCTTCACACTAATGAAAGATAAACAGGACTATTTTTGCTCAGGATGGACTTTAACTAAACTGTGGTTGCCATGGGATACCAAAAAAGCCACCACATTTCAACTCAAAAGCTGCCTCTAATTGCACACTGGTTTTTCCAGGCTAGGACTCCTAAAAGGCTCAAGTTTACATTGTCTAGACCACTCTTGGAAGGCAAAGGACTGCACTAAGCAAGCTTTATAGAGAGGAGCTAATATTCAATAGCAGCACAGAGAGGCCCCTCCATAAGAAATACAATATTGCAAGGGGGAGAGGGGGGAAGAGGAAAATTAAATGCAAGGGAACATTACAGTGACAATCAAACTTATTCCCAGTATTATGTTCTCCTTTGTGACAACTCACCTTCACCCACTGGTCTGGTTTGGTGTCTTTCAAAACCAAGGTGAGCTCTGGTTTGTCCATCAATATTTGCATTTTGGCACAGGTGGGGTCATCACTTGTACAAATACTTATGGGCACCATCCACATGGGGAAATCCTCCCCTAAAAGAAGAAACAGTAAAAAGGAAGGCCTAAGGAAAAAGAAGTATGCACGCAACACTCAGAAGATCTGCTTGATGTTCAATCAAGTTTCAGCAGCAGTTTAAGCAAGGCTACTTAAATTTAAAAAGGCACAAATCTGAAGGACAATGGCAGTTCTAGAGTTAAAAAACCCAGGAATCTCTAAATCACCTTTCAAGCCAAACGTTTAAAATAATTTCTATAAGCATGGAAGATGGGTGAAATCTGTGTCTTAAGATAGAGGTGGCTTCCATGAGGCATTTTTTTCAGCACTACTATAAACCCAGCAGTTTACAGAGCTCCTCAGATGGCAGCACTGGCCTTAAACTGGACATCAGAAGAGAAGCATCTCAGTATGAAAACTGAGCCAAAGACAGCAGATGAATGCCGTTCTCCATTCAAGGAGGACAAAGAAACCACATGTGTGAGAGCGTTCAACCTTAGATTTTCTACAGTTTTAACAAATACTTAAAAACCTGAATCAAAGCAGAGCACCTGCCTGCTCTGCAGTGCAGCTGTTTCATCTCTCAAAATTGCTGCCATTGCATGAAAATCAACAAACACTCCATTCCTGCTCTTAGCACTCATCTTACCAGTATATGGTCCACTGGCACAGAATTTCTTCTGGACTAATTTCAACACTTTGTCATCTTCTTGCTGAGGGGGGGGGGGGGAAGGGGGGAGAGAGAGAGAGAGAGAAATTATCAGACATCTAATCTCAGCTTCTGTATATCACAATACAATCATGTGCCCTCTGTTAAATGGAGTAACTTGTATTCTCCTCCAGAAAAAGGAGCCACCTCAAGAATCATTCCCATGCATTAATCACTGTTACTGTTATAACAGACATGCCCTATTTCTCATCTGAATTTGTTGTGTGACCTCAGCTTCTAGCCAGTAATCCTCACTCACCCTGCAATCTTGTAGAAAAAGCGTAACTGAACTGGAGTGAGAAGCAAAAGGTGTGGCAAGGGGAGCCAAGTCAGATATTCCCTCCCCCAAACACACATTTCACACACAAAGAGCAAATGGGCTATGTCAGCAAACTCCAAGCACATGATCTAGAGTGCTTGTGGAATAACTCCGTATCGCTTTGCACTAGGTTCCTCAAGTGAGCTGCACTTCCCCCCCCTTCAGAAACAGAACTGTCACTAAACAAAACAACCCATTGTACTGCCTCCTGATCAAAAAGAATTTTTAAAATAATTGGATACTACTAAATATGATCCTAAAACACAGCTAAAGGTAGAATTTCTGATCCGAAGTGCTGAAAAACACACAGTTATATATTTACCTGTTCAGCTTCCACATAAATGAGTGGAAATCCCATTTGTTTGGTCCATGTATTCATCACAGCAGCAATAGGCTTCCCACTAGCTTTTTCCAGGCTTTCCCAGAGATCCTCTGCAGAAGAAAAGCCTGACTCAGGACTCCCAGAATCTTGACATGTCAGATGCTATTAAGGACACTATATGGGCACTGGAGGGTGGGAGGCTGTATTGTTACTCCAGTTTGCCCTTCATGTTTAGGGATGTATTTTTATTGAATTGTAACAGATGACAGGCAAGAAAAAGGAAATAGTTTAAACCATTCATGGGAGAGAGAGAGGGGAGAAGGAAGCTTTTTCACTACTAAAAAATGCAATCAATACACATTGTGATAAAGTATAATAAAAATCAGCATTAAATATTCAAAATGGTAAACAGAAGAATCTTCTTAAGTTTTTCCTATATTATGCCAAAAGAGCTGACCGAACAACATGGACCGGTTTTGGCTGATAGAGCATAATGTTGCACTTCCACATTTATGCCTGATACACAAAAAAGGTTTAAGAAAGCACTGTGAGATGTCAGACAAGACTTTGAACTGTTTAATCACACAGGCAATCAATACTGCAAAAGGAAGCTTGCAAAAGGCTTACTTGGCAAATCAACATACTCTATTTCTAAATTAGATTACTACACAGATGTGGTTATCAACGGTAAATGCAGCCATTTCAGATAACCTCAGCCACACACTCCTGAGATAGAGAACCCCTAGAGGATGCTGAATTTTGGCTGTGCAGGGGACACATTGTATGAAACCGAAAACAAGCCAATTATTTCTTTGCATTTCAGTTATCTCAAGTGGAAAAACAGCTGTTTAAGAATCCATCACTTTAGCACTAACAAGCTTGCCTCCAGAAATTACTTTTCTTAAAAGCATATAATAACCACCAGTTACCTGTAGCGGCATTCTTCTGCTGGAACTTCGTTAAATATAAATTCATTCCTTTCCGAAAGTCCTGGGAACATACATACAACATACATATATAATGGCACCAGAACGGAGGTCTTTCCTATCCTCCCTCCACGCTGCATTTATATTCAAGAATCAGCTGAAGAATCTTAGGATCAGTATGTACATCTGTAACTCCTTCCATATTTTCCCACTATCTTATTTCTCCTAGGTAAGTTCAAACAGAGCCCAAATACAAATTCGAAAAAGTCTTCAAGATATAGAATACACAGATTTAAATTTTTTTACAAACGGTATTTTTAACTGTAAAAAGATTTGACAATCTACATCTGGATTTTTTAACAACTATCTTTTTACCTCATCACCAATGTAGTCGTGTAGCATTCGGATTACAGATGCTCCCTTGCTGTAAGAAATAGCATCGAATATTTCATCTACTTCAGATGGATGGCCAACACTAACCTGTGGTAAACAGGATAATTAACAGTGAGAACAATTTTAACTGCTGTAAGATTTTGATTTTGCTTGTTCTAGTGTTTAAGGAGCTGACTTCTCTCACTGAAGAAAGCGCATGCATATCCATCACTAAACTGTCTTAGTGGAATCTCTGCACCCAGTCAATTAAACTTATTGACTTATGGCTGGGTTAGAATCGGTTTATAGGTCAAAGTTAGGTTTTGGTATTTAATCAAATAGACTTGGGGATCTTGCATCAATTCTTTGGTTAACACTTACCCAAAAGCAAAAAAAACAGTGGAACTTGTTTAATTCTGGGACAGTGAACAATACATTCTCAGGAAATGCACTCAACAGGTAAGTCACTTTAAAATGACCTGTTGTACAAAGCAAGATAATTTCCCAACACCTATTACATCAAACATTTCTTAAGCCATCAGAAAATTTGGCCATGGCAATCTCTAGAAATTAAAAGGGAGTTTTCTTTTAGCACAGCTCCCAGTTTTTCTGTAACTGAGCTCGCTGCTGCTGCTGCCTTCTCTTCATCAATGAACTACTGCCTTGTTTCCAAAGCAGCAAGCCCAGCTAGATCCTACTTATTTCAAGACTGTCTGTATCATACTCCCAGAACTGTGAGTGTAATGCAGAGACACCTAAGGTGGCCTCAGATGGAAACCTGTACAAGCCCAGCAAAGTTTGGTAGCTTGGGCTCTGGGCTATGCTGCACTTTCGTTTATGTTGCTGAGCACTGGAGTAAGTCAGTGCTACTTCACTGTGCTCAAGGGCCAGAAAACTACCCCCTTTGATCAGAAACCAAAACAAAACACAAATAATGGTGAGTTTTGATCACAACTTTGCCTTTCAAGTCAGTAGAGCAGAAAAACTCCAGAAGGAGACATCATCAGACCCTCAAAACTCACTTCTGAGATACTAATTCAAGTAGAGGAAAATCCACAAAGTGTAAATGCAACCTTAGATTTTCCTTTGCATCAGGAATGACTGCAAAGTCCTCTCTTTTCTTAATAGGAAAAAAGCTTACACACAGCTGACAAGAAAAAAAAAAGGAGACAATCAAGAGCAAAGACAGAACTTACTTCAATAGGATGACTGTTGTCTAAGGCATCAAGCTCTTGAGCTCGTGTGTAATCAGCAGAAACAAACTGCGTCCAAATATCATACTCTGGGAAACAGTGATCTACACATAGGTACTCAATCCAGGAGGCAAATCCTTCATTCAGCCAAAGATGGGTCCACCATTCCTGGAAAGATAAGAAGGCAGAATAAAGAACAAAATTCCAACAGCTTCATTTAATCAACAATAAATGTGCAGGAAAGATAAGCTGCTAATGGCCTAGTTTAGTGCAAACCAGAGAAACAGGTAATACTTGTAAGTGTACCTCTCTATAAAGTCATCAGCCCAAGAAGAATCAACACTCAATAACTGTGTTCCCCCTGTCTTAAGTTTTAGAAACTCTGCCTGGAGAACTGCATCAAGTACAAATGAAATTCCCAGAGACCAGACTAGAGGTCAGAGCAGAGCCACTGAGGGAACAGCCATGAGTGTTACCTGGATTAGGGAAAAGAGTCAGTGACATGCAAGGCCACAGTTCAGTAAAGCAGCAGAATTGTGGGCAACACAACAACACTGTATTTTCCAAACTGAATAGCAGCAGCTGCAGAAGACTGATTTTGTTTGCTTTTGGGTTTCTTTTTTTTGCTAAAGAGTATGCTTACATAAAGGAGAAAACCTGGAATCTGAAGAAGTGTTCTAGACTATGGAAACCTGAAATCTAGTAAACAGTTAAAAATTGTTTCTCACCAGCCAAAGGTGGGCTTTGTTTTTTTAAGATAAGAATGTTACATTGACATTTTAAAATTCTTCCTTTCACTTCTAATACTTAACTGAAGAAGGAGAGGTAAGAAAACAAGCTACGGATACTGAGGAGGAAAATACCCTTTTCCGTAACTGCACTTACCAACCAATTCTTTAAATGTAAATGGGGCGGTTAACACAGAAGAGCGTGGCTATGATGATATGGGCCCTTAAGCAGAAGAAACTGAACAGGATGTAGAAGCAGTCCAGTAAGCCGTTCTACAAAGAACTACTGCTTCTACTATGAATGAAACATTTACCCCAGGGAGGGTGGAATTTCAATAAGGAACGCTGTTACTGAAACTACACAGATAAGCCCCGCTTTATTTTTAGAGTAGAGACTATCCAATTTTCTTTTACATTTCTGATTGTATCTGTTTCCAGGACAAGGTTCCAATACATACAGATTGGTGCCAAAGGATTAATACAACTGCAAAATAGATTCTTGGGCAATTAGGCTGGACTTCTAAATCTTTTCACCTCCCTGTTTTTCTCCCTTATTCCTCCGGCAACCTAATTGCTCATGAATCCATTTCTTCCCTTGGAAGTGTTCTTATTTCATTTATCTTTGCTACAGAAGAACTAGCATATTGTGCCAGCCAATAAGATCTAGTACTGGCAAACTAAACCAGTGATGCTACTGAGGCTTTCTGCTGTGCTGCATGCACCTCAGATTATAGAGGAGAAAAAAATGACTTTCTGGAAATTGAGAAGTAACACTGGAATGTCTTTTCATGTTTCACATTTGCATCACAGAATATAAAATAATAACCAAAGAAAATTTTTGGAAGACCTAGAACTTCAAAATCAAAATAAAAAGCTAATTCAATGTGAACCTTAGAGATTCTTGTAAATGATACTTTCTCAAGCTTACTGCCACAGTTCTCAATGGTCAGAAGGACCACGAATGGTTTGTGGGTCACTAACGGTCTCTAAGGCACTAGCTGGCATCCTACAGTGTTGTCTAGCCACATGATGCTAGCTCTCCTTCCCTCCAGCTGCTCAACTGTACTAAAAGCTAAAAATATACAACTTAATATTACTTTTGCGTTTAAATATTGCGTTGCTCTCGCATGGAAGCTACTTGTGCTACCACAAACAGGAATGGACACAGCTGATTAGATCTTAAGAGGCACGGCACTGTAGAAAAGTTTGACAAACTTTGCTTAGTGTTATAATTAATATTTACGCTGGGTTTTTTCCTCCATCCACTCACACTTAATTTAAGCAGCCAGAAGGCCAGAACAACGTTGATTTGGGGCTCCAGAAGCCACACTTTTTTTCACCAAACACACTGGTTTCTTAGAATACAAGTAACTTCTTAACCTGTGAAATATTTGGATTCAAGCATCTGTTTGCAGGGTTTTGGGAAAAGGAATGTCAGATCTAATTAACAGAGTAAGCTGAAACCATTTGTTAACAGCAGAAGCTCTGACAGATGCAGGTTTCAGTTTTTAGCACTAAATGGAATTTATTTACAGATTTCAGTCTTGCTGCCTCGCATATGCTTTTATTCCCACCAAAATGACTTAAATATCAAACGATTCAGACAGCTGGCTCCCCATATATCCGAAGTAATTCATATGAGTTACTACTGAGCAACTTTTCAGCCACTGGACTAGAACAATTTGCAATGCTGAGCTGGCAGTGATAGGCCTGCTTGGTATAAAAGCCTGATGAGTGAATCATGCCTACCTGAAAGGAAAACAGTGGATTATTTCTTCTAAGTAATCTGACTAACCAAAATAATTTCCATGGAATACCTGCTCAACTCTAACTAGGACTATATTCAAACAACTGAACATTACTTCACACAGAAAAGGTCTAGGAATACTTCTAAAGAACACACTAGTGAAGAAGAAAGTGGGAATAAAGCACTATTTAATTATTTAAATTTTTTATTTTAAAAAATAAAAGTGCCTGCTATTAAGGGGCACTTGAACACACACATGATATGAAGCACATGTCAAAGAAAACTAGAATAACTTGTAACTGTTAGATACCATGGTCACAAGGTTTCCAAACCACTGATGAGCAAGTTCATGTCCTACAACCAGAGCAACCCACTGGCGAGAAGAAGAACAGGAATTTTTGGGGTCAATGAGCAATGCAGTCTCCCTGTATTTAAGAGAGAAAGATAACTGAATAGAGTGGTACATGCCTACGGAAAAAACACAATCAAAAGCAGGTTAAATTACCTAAGCAAGCTAAAAGGTGATCAGTACAACTGAAAAAAAATCAAAAGCTATTTCAGTTTAGACATTAAATTATTTTGATAAGTTCCACAGCTGTTGGAATGCTTTGGAGCAATAATTCCTTATGGCATGCAAGAAGACAAGTGCAAAAACCCAGGCAGGAACAAGAAAGTTTATCCTTTATTTATAAAATAGCTCACCTACATAATCTAGGAACCTTAACTGTAACTCCCTTTGCACTGCATGATGTATGCACAGCAACTCTTCTCTGCCTCTTTCCTCCCCAAAAGAATTCCAACTCTTCCAAGTGCACAACCAGCTGTGTTACACTCACCACTGCAGATGCACAAGATACTCCACACAGGGCACACGTGCACACACGCATACACACAACAAGTGCTCCCCAGGTCAGGCACGCAACCTTCTGCTATGAACACCCCTGTCATGATCAGGACTTAGTGGGTCAGTCAGAAAGGACTTCTGGACTGCTGCAACTCAAAGGGGAAAAACGTGCATCTCAAAGCATAGATGGTGCCTGCAGATTATGCCAACCTTCTGTCCCCAAAGGGATAAAGCAAGCGTGCCAAACTGAGCATAAGGGTGGGTGGGGGGAATTAACAGCACAATTAAGAAAGGCTTCCAAAAATTCTACTCATCCAGGACAAATATTTTTTTTCCACAGGGAGTAAAATATCAGATTTCAGAATTGCGATAAGCAGACAAGTAGATTTTAAACCTGGGCTCAAATTTCCGTTTCAATTTTTTAAGGCCAAATTAAAAGTTTAGCAGAAGAAATTCAAACTGTTTCAGGGTTTAAAGTCCAAAGCTTACAAGACCAATGTTGTACAAAATGAAGGAAAATCATTCTAACAATGAGCACAGATAATGTAATAATATCAAGCAAAAGTACAAAAGCTTGATCAGATGAAGAAAAAAAAAACTGAAAAGGAAGGCAAGTTAATATTTTTGATTTACTCACATCCACATGGTTATACTGTGGTTGCTAAATTTACCAACTTGCCTACAACACAAAATCAGAAACTCTTCCAGCTGTGTCAGTAAGCATGTAACTTTTACAGGGGAAAAAAAGGGCCAAGAAAGTTCTCTTGTAGAACAGGCAGTGCTGCCAGACACTTAAAAATCTCACGCCCTTGGACAGTAGTTGTAATAGCTCATTCTTGCCTTCCTAAGATTTGTACAATAATGCACGCTGCTGCAGAAGTCAAAATTATCCAAACCGAAGCAAGAGTTGAAGGTATTTACTCAGTCTTATTTGGGATGATACCCAATAATTACAGCTCCCTAAAACTAAGCCAATTACTTCCAAGAATTAGTGAACAAAGAGGGGGAAAGACAGTATTTTAACAGCATACCTATAAGTAACAAGGCCCCAGTTCTCCATGGCACCTTTATAAAATAAATACAAAGGTTTATTGATATTGATACACACCTCTTCCTAAATGTTTAAAATTCAAATAAAATACAGTTCATCAATAAAGTGAGTTACTTTACCAGCAGCAAAGTCTGCAATAGCTATGAGATCAATTTTAGGAAGAGGGTAAGGAACATTGAAGTAGTCCTTATAAAAAGGCAGAGTTTTAGCAGCAACCTGTAAGAAATAAGAAGAGAAATGTTATGTTTACATGGAACAACTGGTAAAACTTGAAAATTTATGACTGACACTAGCTAAGAAAGCAGCATACACAAGATTTCTTCCAGAAGCCCCATTCCCAGCTTCCAGAGCACAATGGTTTGGAAGACTCCCATCCCCTTTTTCTCCCAGGCTGTAGCCTACCCTTCAGTACTTCTCATCATCTTTGGACCAAAGTCTCTATCACCAAATCAGAACTGAATTAACCCGTATGTTTTTGTCATTATGGACATCAGTGTGTCCACAACTGAAATTCTGTTTAATATCAAGCCTAGTCTCTCCAAGCCATTAAAGCAAAAAACAGCCTCACGAGCTTTGCATGGATTTAGGTGATTGAACAGAGGAGTCAGCTATGTCCAGCCTGTCGGAGATCGCTATAGCAATAACGAAGTCACCCTGAGTGCATTTACCTCTAACGCAAACTTTCCTTGTTCTGCTTTGCCAACAGGAGTGTAAACACGCACTAAGACGCCATCGAGGGACCTGGCCTCTACGAAGTCATATTCTCCCACCACAAACGCTACAAGATACGTTGACATTATAGGGGTGCGAGCAAACTTCACTTCCACCAGATTTTCATCATCTGGGTAGGGCTTCCGGTCAATGACATTCTTTCAACATGAAAGGGAATCAGTTAGTTTCATGGAAGTGAAACTGTATTACACAATACATTTGGCTAACTATTCCATCATTATGAGTAATGCATTCAAAATGAAAGGACACTTCTTTTATGATTTTAAAATACAGACCACAATGTAGTTCACCTCCTAACTAAAAATGCCCTATCACACATGGCGGTGTACTTTTATAAGTTATATTCCATTACTGCAAAGGCAGCTGAATACATCAGCTATCAGCTGCTGTCCTTCAAAGACAGTGTTACCCACATCCCAGTAAGGCATCAGGTTTTCACTTCAAATTCTGAAACAGAAACCACAACCATGTGGTCACTGGGCAATGCTAGACTTTACAGGTAACTATGAAAGTTAGCTACTGGAATAAAAAGTCTGGTTTTAAACTGACTTGCTCTTCTCCAGCAACATAATCTAGAAATATGTGCACCATATTTAAAGTAGCAACCTGAAAATGCCCACTTGTATTTGTGGCAGAGGTACTTCTACTTGCACATTTTATCCCAGTTCTGGTCAGAAATTCTCTAGAGCAGAAAACATGCTTATTTATCTCAAGTGCTTATGTAGCTGTAACAGCTATATAAACACACAAAGGCTTATTTTTTTTCCCCAGTCACTCTTAATCAAGCAGCACGTGGCTTGACATATGCTAAGACTTTTTTTTTTTTTTAAACCACCACCACTGTGGTTCGTACAACCTGTTTAGGTTTTGTGCTAGTATCTGACATCACAATATCATCTTTTTATAAGCTCTCTCAATTTATTGATGCTTAGGAATAGCTAGCAAGACAGCCTATATTCCTAATTCTGTGTGTTACCAATGATGCACACTATTAACTATCAAATAATCAGCTGGCGCTATTACAGCTTTATTTAAAACAGTGTTTACTTGCACATCAAGAACTTACCATATTTGACAAAGCTACTCTGTCTTTAGGAACCACCAAAGAAATATCAAATGTTGCC
Source organism: Haliaeetus leucocephalus (assembly GCF_000737465.1). Lineage (NCBI taxonomy): Eukaryota > Metazoa > Chordata > Aves > Accipitriformes > Accipitridae > Haliaeetus > Haliaeetus leucocephalus. The sequence goes on from NW_010972546.1 coordinate 1,175,591, forward strand.
TTAATAGCAGGCTCATCCCAGCAAGGGAAAGCTCTGCGAGCATCAGTGGCCTGAAGAAAGTAAGAGCATTAAACAAATAAATCACAAGAGATTGTGGCAATAAAACACACACAAAAATTCAGCATATTTTACAGGCAAGAAGTTGGATGAATGATGACTAGTCAGGTGTAGAGCCTCTTCACTGACACTCTTGACCTCTGCATTAGAGCATTTTATTCTTACTTATTTCACTCTTGGTTTAAAAAAAAAATGCAGCTGAAAAGCACTCTGTGCTGTGATGGAATTCTACAGTCTGAGCAAAATTTAGCAGAGTCATGACAGGAACAAAGCTCAGTCATGTGAAAACAGAGAGGGCACCCAGGCGTTCACAGACCATACACACAAGACCACCTATTTATATTCCATCAGCAGACCGCACCCAAGAAATGTTCTATTTGTATGAGGTAAGTACTCCATGTTTTTACGTAACCAGGCAGATAACTATGAAATTACAATATGGTATAAAATTCTGTCATTATGTCCAGGGTTTACATAATACTTGAGACAGAATCTGGCTTACATTTTGGATGTCATTAAGATACTGAGATAAAGGCAGAGTGTCCTATTAAAAAAATTAATACACTTCATGAAGGAAAGTTATACAGAGGTATTTGACCACATCTAAATAAATAGCTGTTCTTAAACATGGCAGTTAGTGTATATATACGATGCATCACACATCAGCATGATCCCTGGCTGGGGAATTTGCCAGATCCAGAATTTACTGACCTTGAAGTCGCAATGTAAAGGCTGCTTTTAGTATTACCCATCCACACTAAAAGCAAGAAGCAAATAAATATGGATTTTTGAAATTTACCGAGAGGGTATAGCTAAAGCTAGGAAATTGCGTCTTTGCTGCTTCTAAGCATAAATCCTATATTAAGAATGACATTCCCTCAAAACAAAAATATAGCCCATACCTCAAACTGAGTGACAGCAGCATAGCGTGTGTCTCCCGTAGGGGTGGTATATTTACTTCGGTAAAAACCTTTCATTTTATCATTCAGCTCCCCTACAAAGTCTATCTTTAGCGTCCCTGTCCCTGTAACAGAAACAGATGGGACATTGTTATTGGCAAGTGCCAAACAGAACATTTATTTGGTCTGGACCTTCAGGCCAGGCTACTCAGCTGGCCCACTGCCCTTCTGAAATAAGGTGTCCCTTTAATTCATCTCCACCTATCACTTTTTTGCCAGCCTCCCTCAAACCCTTCACTCTGCTTACATAAAATAAGCTCCAGCAGACCAATGCACACAAAGCCAGACTCACCATAGCATTTTAGCATTGATCGGAGATCAGAGGCTGCTGCAGTATTCATTCTCATCTTCTAAACACAATGCAATAACCAAGACAGACCTACCTTAAGCTGTTTGAGAAGTCCGATCCTACAATCCTTACCTTTTAGTAAAGTTTGCAAAAATATAGGATGGCTACTAAGTAATAATAACCTACTACAAAAGCCAAGATGGAGCACTGGCTGTGTTCAAGCTTGTAAGTCAATTAGTCTCAGGATTTATTCTGCCCTCGACGTCTCAGTGCAAAAGGGGAAACCTGATCTTGATCAGAGAGGCAGCATGCCAATATCCCACAGAATGAAACACTAAAGTTTTATCACCCTAGAAACTTTATATTTGTATTTGTCAACATGAAATAAAACTGCTTTATTCAAACTAAGGATCCGAGTTTCAATCAACAAACTCCTCAGAGCAAAAAGCTGTATCAGTTTCAAAAGAATTAGTACATTCACGCCTAGGAAAATACTGCAGTAATTCAGATTAGCTCATTCTTGGTAAGAGGGAAACAGATCATCAGTAGCTAACATAAAGAGCTTCTGAGCCTAACTCCCAATAGCAGGTAAATAATTAGAGTCACCTCAGGTGTTGGAAGCAAACATCACCATTAGCAAAACAACATTTTCAATTCCAGAGGCTCACAAAATGACTTATACTGGACAGACTCCCTAGGGAGCACTACATTCACAGTCAGAAACTTCAGGGAAGACAGAGCTGTCCTACTCCAGCTTTTTCAAGTGCAAACGTCTCAAACACATGGTTGAAGCAAGCAGAAGGCATGAAAATAGCTCTTACCCTTCTGAAGAGTACTGGGAAAGGAGAGAGTAACCTTTTCATCCTCATTTTGATAGTTGAACCCTGTGGCATGTACCTCTGAAACAGAAAAACAGACTACTTTGTTTGAAATAAGCACCAGAGATGTTTTTGTAACTCACAAACATTTAAAATTAACTGAATCAGCTGAATCCAACAACATGCTGTAGTTACGAACAAATCAATGAAGATTGAGTAATCTAGAATGATATAAATGCAAGCAACCAAAGAAATGCCACCCATTGTCAGAGTTCCATGTTTTATTATCTTGCTTCAGACAAATAAATCTACCACATTTACATCAGACTATACAGCCACAAACTCAAAGCACCACCTCCGTGCTCCTTCCACCTCTGCCATACATCCCATCCATCAGAACACTGCACTCGTACATGGCAGGGAAGTCTTCAGCTGTGCCAAGTAATAAAAGCTGTACTGTTAAATTGCAAACTTGAAGTAAGAGCAGTATCCTGTACACCACCAGCAATGCTGGTAACAACTACTACAATCCTGACAAATCGCACAAAACTTCCCATCAGTATTAAATGTTTACATCAGTGCAGCAGGATTCTTATTAATTATTCCAAACAGGATGCTGATGATTTAACTAATTTGTGGACCTCACTTTGGAGTTTATATACCATTCAGCAACGGCATACAAAATCAACCAGAATATGAAGCAGTATGGCATTTACATAGCATCGGATCTATTTGTAGATGCAAACATCCGAACTATGAGGCCAAGCTGCATAGATGCGGGGAGGGAATCAGTACACAGGAATTAAAACTGTCCTGGAGCTTACAGTTAGCAGAGCCAAGAGAGAACACCTGGTGTTGCTTCTTCCTTCCTAATTCATCAAGTCCCACTCGCTGCAAAGTGATGTACATCTATGCTCCTTCTAAAAAAAAAAAAAAAACAAAACCCCAAACCAAAAAAACCCCCAAACTCTAAAATAGCTACATAGGACCTCACCTATGCAAGTTCTCCTACCTTTGTCACTCTATACTTAACCACCACAATAACCAGCTATCTTTAAGAAATGCAAATCTGCACCAAAACAAATTAGCAATGCTTTCTACGACACATCAGCATCCTGAACCACCAAACTTGGTAAGCACTACAACTACACCTTTCTATGCAGCCATACTGATGTACAATTCCAGATTTATAAATATAATAAACACTTGGCAATTCAGTATAGTTTTGAAAGATACAGGAAACACAGAGACCGGTTTAAATTAACAGCATTCTTAGCACAAGCTGCCTGTCCCATCCCACTTACATCCCTTAAATCAAAGTGGAAACACACATAGGAGATTGAAATGCTAGCAAGGGTCTAGCAGCCTTTTCAGGTACTTTCAAAATTGACCTAGGAAGAAAGATTCAGTAAATAGCTTCAGTTATCTACTGTAGTAGATACTAGTTTTGAATGGTCACCAAAAAAAGGACAAAAAAAGAATACTGGGAAGTGCTGTGATACATAGAGGTGAACATCCTAAAGGGAAAATGTACCACTATACCAACTTCTTCATTACATAGAGTTCTGAATGACAAAGCTTGTTTGAAACAACTATTTAATTTACAGAATGACCCGTCTTCCATGCTCAAGTATCACTACAAGAATCCAGGTATTCAGTTTCATAGGCAGCCTAAGCACACTTGCAAGATGTTCAGCTAAGTTGTTCCATATGTGACAAAAGTAACTGGAGACATGTTTTTATTTTTATAAAATTGAAAGTGCTATTTATTCTGGAATAGTATGATTTCAGCCTTAAGTCAGAGTTAATACCAACCTCTGCTCACAGAGAACATAAATGCAGAAACTGCATGAATGCATTAGTCTTAACTACTGGTTTCACAGTGCTCTGCTCAGCATTTAATCAGAGTTAACCACCATGCTAGGGTACATAATACACAAATGCTTACAATAAAACAATTCTAGCTGTAAGAAAAAATACAGTACAGAAACAAATTCAAGAAAAAAATTCTTTACATGATCAAGTAGAAGAACTTTAGACTACTAGTCTGCACTGAGGAGTTCCAAGATTTTTAAAATCAACTGTAAGAGGGATGAGTTAGACCATTTAAATAGAACACATGCCAAGGACATCAAAATGCCAGCAAGTGTTGGGCAATGAGCAACAAGAAGTAAAGGTTTAGCTCTTCTTCTTATAACTCTGAGGAATAGAGGCAGAAAAGCAGACATTATAAGAGAGTTGGAGAGAAGATATTCAGGGGAACAATGCTAACATGCAACATACTAGTCTGGAAGTGGGCTTCCCAGCAACAGTGTGGAGCTGATTGCTGACTACATCGTTTAGATCCAATGAATTTTGACCCCGTTTAGAGTCCAACAGACAACAAACCTGTTGTTCTGCAATAGCATGTTAGTGACCTCGGTCAGAGGGAAGGATGGGTTGAATACCTGTCGGAAATTTATGTTAGCCTGCCTGGGAGGAATCCTGCTGCTGGACAACCTGCAGATGCTGAGCTGTCAGCCTGTGGTCAGAGGCTAAATGAAAACCTGAGAAACGTCTGATAAAAATCAGTACAAGAATGCAGAAACACTCCCCCCCTCCATGCATTTTAAAATGACCATAGCAAACCAAAAACATTTTTATCTTTTTACAACTTCTAATGGAAACAATCTGATACCAGAGACAAACAATACCATGACTTCAAGATCATAGTTCTAACCTACTGCAACTGAGAAATACAGAAGAATGCATGTTATGCAGATCTTCTGCCAAAAGTTGACAATGAATATCAAGTTTCCCTCCCCTCCTCTCCCAAATGTGAAGTCCTCCTAAGTGTATTTGAATCTGTAGCTCCGCTACTTTATAACCTTTTTAACCTGTACTAGAAAAGGCATAGGAAAGACACAGGTAAACATTACCAGTGGTAGAAGGTGAAGACCCTCAGGATTGTTGCCCCTGCAACAGCCTGAGAAAGCATATTAACACATTGCAGAAAGCAACCTTGTTTCAAAGAGCTTTTCAACCTTAATTTTACAGTATTAGATCCCAATTACCCTAAGGTTAGAAACAATGTTTAAACAAGTTATAGTTTAAATAGGCTGGAAGCAGCCATCTCATGAGCAATGCAGTGCACTCCCAGCACACACTGATCACAATCTCCACTAAAGGAGGCCAAGAGTCTTGTGATACCCCAGGACTGCCCCACTTGCCGTGGCAACTAGCCTCTGACAAACACTTTAAAGCAATGGCAAGAGTACATCTCGAACAAAAGGTAATATTCGTTTACAGTTTCACAAGATGTGTACTCATTGCGGAACTGGGTGTCTAGAAGAGCGTCTTTCCATGCTCAACTCCAGCAATTTTTTGTAATTCTCAAAGCAGCTGCTTATATATCAATTTCTGAAATGGCAGAATATAAATGAAAGATTCAAAGTTACTTTTTTTTTTTTTTAAACTAACTATTCAGTGCCAATAATTTAATCCAGAGCAAAAGAACCATGGAAAACCATCAACAATACTTTTTGTTAAGAGTTTAAGAGAACTGCTTATAACAAAGATGTAATTGCAGTAAAAGGCTGTCTGAATTCCTAACAGTGTTGAATACAAAAGCTCCTGAAGAGAACAACACAATTTTGGCAGCCTACTAACTTTGGAGAGTTTGGCACTGCAAGGTTGCAAGTTAATCACTAGCACATTAGTACACAGCCTGGACCAAGTCGCATGAGAAAATAAAAAGCTGCTAGTGCTCCATGTCTTTGGAAAAAAGGCATAAAAATCAGATCTAGCAACCCTCCCAAACTCAAAGCACTACATATCAAATTCTACAATAGTATTTGAAATAAACTACAGTCCTTCTACGGAGTACTTCCTGAAATTGCACAGTAAACCAGATGGATACATCAATTAATGATCCCAATTTCTGTATTACATGCTTATAAACGTGGAACCTCGCCAAAGGTTTTAAGCAATGTCAAATGTGCATGCATTTCAAAGTGAAGACAAAGCCAAGTGCAAGAGGTGGAATTTTTTCAAGTAGCCCTCATTCCATGGCATGGGGAAGTCATAGGCAATTAAGGTACAGTGGCTTAATTAACTTGCGGTCATCAACTGAGCTGCAGTGACTGTGTGCACTCTGCCTACTCTACCTGCAAATTAAACACGTTAGCTTAAAACATCTACATGTTGACACAGCATACGCTGACCTCCTTCGGTGTTAGCCACTGAACTATGCTGATGCAATTCCTGAGAATGCTAATGCTTTCAAGCCCTTTCACATCTTTCCATGTGTTTCAAACCAGTGGTTGTAAAATCCTTCAAAGGAATCTTCTGAGTATTCTTGCCTACCAGATATTCCCAAACTGTCCATGCCAATGAAGCCCAGGCCTCCTTAAAAAAACTACCATTAAAAATTCTGTCAACATCACATCGTCTCCAGAAGAAAGGATGAAGATGAGCTTTTCTACAACAAAGAAAGGTTTCACAACTGGCTTCGACAAATGTAGTCTGCTACGGGCAGAGACAGTAGTCCCATTTTTCCCACCTGGCCCCAGCTGCATGTTTCCATTCCCTTCCTTCCACTGGCATTCACATACAATCATCAGGATCAGGAAGATGATCCGTCTCCAAGCTGACTTTTTTTCTTCCCGCCTTGTAGAGGCAGTTTTCAGCCAGTGCAGTTTCCTGATCTACATGGCTGCTCAACTGTACAAACATGAATGCCAAGAGAAGGAATGGAGTGAGGACAAGCGTCATTGCCCCTTTCCACAGCAGCATGACTTCAAGACTGCCTTACGATCATCATGAAACATCCCTACCGTGCTAGGAAGGAAAAGACTAAACTAATAAGTTCTGGCCTTAAAACCTTTTAAAGGTTGAAGCACAAATCAAAGTTCACTTGATTATGTCTGCTAAACAAACATCACTATGGTTGCTTGTAATTTTCTATGCAAAATTGCCAACTACTACCCTCCAAGCATCTCTAAATTCAAGAAGCTGCTTTAGATGCCACAGTATCTGAAAAGCTTTCCAAGCTAAAGACAATGTAATTCACTGATTATGACTCCATTACAATTTCACAACTCCTTAAAGAGAGATTCGCAGGAAGTTCAAATGACTTAGCATTCTGTAAGTATGAAACTCAATCCCCTAAAATTTAAATTAAGAACCAACTTGCTTAGGAATGCCTTTTCAGTTCTTCATTTAGCTGAGCAAAGTCAACCATTTGGACGATGGTAGTACAGTACGTGCACACCTAAACACTAAGGCTGCACTATAAACATTTGACTACAAATGCTAAAAAGTAGCTTCTGGAAAAAAACAAAACAATTGCTCGTTATGATTAGTGGGAAGAGCCAGTCATAACTTCAGCAACAAAAAACTCAGTCTTCTGAGTAGCTTTGTTCCATTACAGCATACCTGGCACAAACGGCAAATCCACAACCTCCAGTTATAATCACTACACTAGTTTTATGTTGAAACAGAATTTTTCTACTCCAAAGTACTGCGTAATCAATCTCTCCTGGTTTATTATTCACTATCACTCAATTGTGGATTACACAGCAAAATCTTTTACTTTGACTTTAAAGCTTCAGACATCCTCCCTCAGCTTCCTGTCAAATATTGGGCAATAATCTGATTTCCCTGCAAATCTGCATTAAAGTTCCAAAGACCAAGTTCTACCCTCTGCTGTATCCATCTTTAGAAGAGTGAATACGAGCGGAGGGAAAACATGGCCCACAGTTCTAGCTAAGATTCCTGCTGTTGTACAAGCCACAGTGTAGTAGGTACTCAAGATTAACAAGAATTATTAGGAAAAGAATAAACTATTCTGCACAAAAGTCAACAGATCAGCTCCATAAACAAGGGAAATGTTATCTGTTGAACAAGGAGGTCTCCTTTTCACACAGCTACTTTTTGGAACAGAACCACACTTGAAAGAAGATAAGTGACTGATTATCTTTTGCCTCACATTTACAGACAAGCATGAGACAAATTCTTCCCCACTGAGGTACAGAACTAAAAGAGGTAACAATTCTTCACTAGAGCCTTTAAAGGAGAAAAACACCACTAACGTCTCACTCAGTTTCAAACATACTATATAGGCAATCGGTACAAGGCTCGCCTAAGTAACTAAATCCAAACGATCTGGCTGATATTTCTGTTGGTTCATTGGACTATATTTCGTACTCTGTTTTTGAGACCAGTTATACAATTACCATCCAAAAGCTGTGCACAATAGAAGCATGAGTAAGACCGACTTGATCTGTATCAACAGGTGCCAGCAAATAGCCTGCCAGTTTCATGCAATTTTACTTCCAAAGCCATTATATTAGTTGGCAGTTTACCAAACTGAAAGATATGTTTTAACCCTGTGAAGCCTGAGCTTAATTATAGTAAACATGCAATAAAACCGCACCTCAAGTATTTATGATACAACAGTTATGATACAATCCTCTGTATTCTAATGTATTTTTCCTGATTTGACTGGAAAGAAACTTTATTCCTAGGTACCTTTTCCATTTATTTTCATTTTCTCAATGACAAAATAAAAAATTGATAGGTGGTTTGGGCCTATGGCAGGGTGGTAGGTGGAACAGACTCCATACACACTCTGCTGTTACTACCACTCTTGTTATTACCTCATTACTCAGTATAAGAAATAACTCCAGCAGTGCTTAGCAACACAGTGCATCCAATCAGCTAAAGATCACTAACGGCAGCGTGTGAAAGGCATGCAGGAATGGAGCGCCAGGGTACAATCCGGGAGCCCGAATCAAGCACGTAGGAAATAGCGCGCTATTCTTTCACTATCAAAACTTGGTGGCCAGACTCCAAGCTCTTTGGTAATAATACTCTTCTCTGCCGCCCTCTCTCGCTGTGACTGCACTTCCTGCAGTGAGCTCTACTTTTCCACAACACACCCGCCAAACGCTACTTCCTTAGGACAGAGCTCCCCATCCACCTAAGCACCACTTGGCTGCTCTCAACTGCATTTAAGAAGCCCTCTGGTTTCTTTAATACTATATTAAAGATAAAAAAAAAGTCAAACCAATTTAAATGCAAAGACTCATTGCAGACATTCCACTTGCCACGTACAAATCTATTAGCCATAGGATAACATCACTGCAACATGAACTGGAATTGTCCCTACCAAATCCAGTCCAGAAAATTAAGATTTCTTTTCTTCTTTAGGTGTTCGCACAAACAGCCCTTCTCTCCAACTTCCTTCAGCTGTTGCATAAGCATACTAGAGAAGTTTAAACCTAATCAAAGGAACACCTTTCTCCTATCCATCGAGATCATTCCTTTAATTCACAATCATGGTTTCAACAAAGTGCTTCATGACATCATTGTGGCATTTTCCATATAGAAAGGGAGGCTCTGCAGAGCCTTTTGTTGTCCGAAGGACTTAAGAAACAGTCATACACAGTGGACCAAATAGCTACTGTGCTTGAAACAGCAAAGGCTCCATAAGAAAACTACAAAGGCTTTGCACACTGTTAGACCATTGCTCTGTTTCAAGGAGCTTATTTTCCACACCTCAATCATTTCATGCTTCAATTGCTAGAAGTTTTTTTTGTGTCTACTAAATCTCCTCAAAATATAATTGGGGAAGATGTCAACTACTATAACTGTGCATTACAAACAGGTACTGCTGCTTTGATTTCTCCATTAACTTCCAGCCTTTCACTGAACTGGATTCCCAGTCATTGTCTCCTCCACACAGTCACCTTTTTTCACATTGCCCTACACTCAGAACATCCTCCTAAATGTCAATTAACTGTCTTCTGTACTTTTCCAAATCCTTTCCCAATGAGTTTTTCCTACTCCAGGCCATTATTGATGCATTCCTTATCTAAACCCTTGTCAGAGATTTTGTCAATACTGCGAAGACCACAGCTACAAATCATATTCTTACACAGTTATCTGGTATAAAGATAAATAATAATGTAAAAACAGTCAAACATCCTTTTGCCTACAACACTCAGGCATGATGGAGTAGAATGTAGACTTCATGGAAGCCTGTAGTAACTTTTTCAGATGTAATGCAAATGGTAGTGATGAGAAGAGAATAAAGGTTAGATAATTAATTTTGTGCTTCTAGGGGTAGGTTAGCTTATCAAACTATTATGTAATTTTGCAATCAAAGTTGTTAGCTGTTGGCAAGAGCACCTCACGTCAGAAATGAAATGAACTAACACGTAAAAACTCCAGTAAAAAAGCAATCCTACCTTCGTCTCCTTCTGGCGCATAGGAAGCTGTAATAATGTCGATGTCAGCACAGTTCATCACAATTTGGTTGGTTGCCTGTTTCACCTGGAAGAGAAATTTTATGAGCATCAGGAAGAAACAGTGTTCCCTACTCCCTTAAGCTCCCTTAGGTAGTTAGGCATTCCCACCACCCTTTAATCTAAAACCCCTTCCACCATCAAGTGTCTGAAGTAAAATTTAGTGTTTAAGAGTGGTAAAAAAGAAAAAGATATTCCACTGATGCTCTCACTTGTTCTGGAACATGCGTACTTGAATCATGTTCAAGCCATCTAGGCCTACTTATCAACACTGTAAATTATTTAAGGGAATGAACTGCCTGTTAAAAATTGGTATGAAATCTTGACAATAGGGCCCTTGTACATGCCTGGGAATCCAAGACCAATAAAAATAGATAGAGAGCCTGTAAGCTTCCTTTTAGAGATGACCTACAGGAGACTATAGTCAAAGCCTTTGAATGCAAACTTACATCTTTGAGAGATGATCAGAAATACAACCTACAGTACTGTGTTCTAAACTGTCAACACTATAAGAACTTCCTAGGTTAAAAACACCTGCCAAGAAATTTGCCTTTACATTTTCCTGAAAGCTTTCCTTCTGCCAGCTCTTGGCTACACACACTTTGCTTTATTTAACAAGTGGCCAGCTCCCAGCGTAGTAATAAACTGTCTCACTGTGCCAGCTTTCTATTTGGATGCAAAAGCTTGAATACAGAGGAATTCAAATTAAATATCAATTAATTACAAAGGGGTAAAATATTTGGGAATTAAACTAGGAATTATTTAGAAACTTATGGCTGAAACCACTAGAATCATCACACTGGATCAAGCTGGTAATACTGCTAGTCCAGGATACAATGTCTGGCAGTAGACAACACCAGTTCTTTAAATAAAGGAGCAAGAATTCCTGTAATAGCCAGCTAGGGTTTAAGATATGTACAAAGGAACTGCTTCCTACCCCAGACAGTAAGTTTCTTAAAGCATAAGGACTCGTATGCCTTTATTGGTTTTTCACTATTACAACCCCAAAATGCCCTATTAACACCTGTACCCATCACTCTAGCTATCCATGTTTGAACACAGCAAGAACCAGCTGGACCTCTTTGTGATGGAAACTGGTTCCCAGGAATCAAGAGCTCCTTCATCCCTGTAGCGAAATCAGCAAAGTACTTTGCATGTGCACGCCAGCTCACCATTCAAGCATCTGAGTGTAAATACATTTATTACAAGTAAAGCCGAAATAATAAGCTGAAGTGTCACAGTTGAAGCAGACACTTACCACTGCCATAAAGGAGCTGGTATCTATACAAGATGAGTAAATGGAAGCAGATATTCAGTCCTAAACCGTTCTACCCAGGCTCGCTGAAGGAATAGTTCCTTAGTCATTGTGTACATTAAAAACAAATTCAAGTCTAGTCAGTGATAAGAGAGGTTTAAGAAATTTAAATGTATAACTTAATAGGCATACCCACATCACAAGAATGGTCTATCTAGTCTAATAATCTGTTAACCAAAGGGCTAATCCCAGATAATCCAAGGAAAGCCAACCCCCACAGTGGATGGTTAACACAAGACAAACCTAACTCAGAAGTTTCTTTCTAACCTTAGTCACCAACTTTGCTTCTGAAGCAAATGTCTACAGCTTATTCCTATTAACAGAATTGTTTGTATAATAAATATTAAGTAAGGGCTTATACTTTTTGACAAGAGTAACTATTAGTGAATCTTTCCAAATCCTGCTTGTCAGTCACCCTGCAGTAGTGTGTTGAAGAACAGTGCAGAAGAGCTGTGTTGTTTTCATGTTGCCTCTTTATGGTAATAAAACCAAAACAATGTTACCTAATAAACTTAACCTGATTCTAGAAACAACATGTTTGCAAAGCATAAAACAAGCAAATGTAACAACTAAAGTGACACAGGTTAGATTTGATGCTTCTAGTAAAGATACAATCTGAAATCTTTTTTTCTTTTTCAATTTGCTGTACATGAAACTAAAGGATTACAACATTTCCCAAAACCTAAGATCAAAGCTCAACAATTTTCATCACAATATTAGGGTTTGGGGTTTTTCAAGGTCTTCTAAAACACAGAAAAATCAGAATGAGAAAGTTTTTTATAAATGTCTAGTAGAGACCTTTATTCAATCTACAAATCCAAGATGCATAAAGAGCTGTCCAAATTGCAGACAATACTGGATTTAACAATAGGCTTGATCTTTAAAAAACAACCTCTTCTGAGGACAGAAGAATTTTCAGTGTAGCACTGTGCCCACAAAATAAGAAAGTTTAGGTTTAAGCAGAGACAATTTCAGAGGCTGCTTAGAAAGGCAATTCCCTATTTTTATTTTCTTCTTACCTCCTACAAATATCAAGTCAGTTTTACAAAAGAGTGCAACATATTAGAAAACATTCAAAGGGACTGAGTGAACCAGTAGGCTAAAAAACGTTTACCCTCCAACTCCCAAAAAATAAAGGGCAAAATTCAGCTCACAGATATGAATACTGACAGTGTACTGTACAGCACACTTCTGAGGCTCTCGCAATTTAATTTAGTGAGGGAAAAAAAAAGTTTTCATGTTGGCACACAGACTCTAGCATGAAAGCCTCCTCCCTCTGATCCACTAAAAATAATGAAGTACAGACACACCTGTAAGAACAAAACCAAAACTATAAGCCATCCAGCATACTTAACTTAGGACCATTTTATCTCACAAGAACCTGTAGCCTAATGCTTACTGACTCTACCTATATCACAAAGATGAATGAATGTGTTTTACTGTAAGCGATACCTTGAAAACGCTTTTACATTTCTGCTAATACTATGTTCTGGAAGACAGATATTCTGCTCATGCAGTGCTTTTCATGAATCCAATCATATTAAAAGGCAAAAAAAGCATCTCACCAAGTAAGGTATAACCAATTACAAAGCTGTATATACACGAACTGTCACCCTGCTTCACCTTGCTCTATAATAAAATAAATTTACTCTTCAACAAGAAGCTAATCAAGGCAAGAGCAAGCTACAAATGCCCACAATGAAAGTAGCTTTGCCATAAGGGTGACATGCTTAAAAGCAGCAGACGAACTAAGACCAATATCCAGAATGAAGAAATGTTTCCAAACTTTAAACCTGCTCCTTTCAATGAAACTCTACTAACATTAATCAGAATTCAAAACACCTGTTGAGATTAGCCAGACACAGATACCACAAGGAGGTCTGCTCTGCAAAAAACGGCAGACCTTTTAAGACATTTTAACTGTGTCGGTAACCTGCCATCAGACTAAGATGACACACACTTCCCAACCCCCTACACATCCACATTCATGCTCAGTGTTTGTTTCTGGGAAGGAAATCTCACGCAATAGGAGATAACAGCTTAAGTTCCCCAAAAAAGTTTTCCAAGGTAACATCATTTGATGGAAGAAGAGCTAAAAAGGCTAATTATTTGGCTCTGCCAAATAGGATGCGAAGATGCTGTAAAGCTTTTGATTTTCAGAGGTTATCAGAGCAGGAAAGGACTTGGTGGAAAAACATTTTTAGGGCATTAGAAACAAGAATTTGAATGGCTTCAGCAGAACGACAGCCTACCTGAAATACAGGATGAGGTGCACCAAAAGACATCTTCTATAGTCAAAACTAATTCTCTAGAGCCATTTATAAGACTAGATAATTAAAATCTTGTCACTCGGCTCCAGAGTGCTTTCCTAAATGTAGCATTATAACAAGCATGTATGTTTTTAGCATTTTACTCTCTAAAAATAGACAACTAAAATTACTACAGTCGTGTTCTAGGATGTATCTTTTTGAAAAGAATTCAAAACTTCAATGAGAAAAGGAATAAAGACTTTTATTAATCTGCATCTCAAGCAAATTATGGTAGCCAAGTAGTGAAATTACCAATGCCACGACTAATTGGCCCACTGGAAAAATTAACTTCATTCCAAAGAGCATCCAACAACATTCATCGGTAGCAGTCACACATACTTCAGAAGTGTCAAATTCACACAGACAAGTAAATCCCTTTGTAACTATGATCAATGCAATCATCTTAGCCTTATGAATTACAGAACTGAGAGGCCTTTCTGTGGGGGAGAAGAGCAAAGGCATTCCTATTTTTGAAGCTGGTGGCATAAGGGTACACAGAGCCCCAAGGTCCTGACTTTGAAGCGCCAGACTTGAACACTTAGCATGCTACCTTTAACACTCAAATTCAGATGTGCTGGAAACTGAAGTTACAATGCCAGGTAACATGACCATATATTTACCCTAGCCAACTTTCCCGGCCCCCCCCCACCCCCCGGAGATACTAAGCACAAATACTACACCCATTAAGCTTAATTTTTCAAGGTTTACATACAAGCGTGTCACAATTAATCTTTAACTGGCATGCAGCAGGATCAGAAGACTACACATTTCTTTAGTCTAGCAGATACTGCGTAATTAACCTATAAAAAGCAACAGATACAGGTTAAACATTGCTAAATATAACAGAGTATCCTTAAGACATATTAAAAGGACTGTGAAAGATGTTTAAGAGCCATCTACCTCAGGCTGTAAATTCTTTAAAGTAAAGATAGGTTGCTTTGCAACCAAGAAACCCCTTGCTGTAGTTTGCAATGAAAGAAATGAATCACCACACAACAGGCTCCAAAGAAGGTAGTTATATAGAGGTAAGTACCAGGAAGTTAGAAGACAACCATGCACCTTCCTGAAGCTCTGCACCTACGCCCTGCACCGCACAGGTGATCGTTTGGAGCCATGACAGCGCTAAGAACTTCCATTTAGAAGCTTAAAACAACCGTTGAACTTTGGGAGCCAGATGTTTGTTTCTGTTGCTAGTTACTCATGTTTGCCTTTTCAGCATGATGCTGAAGAACAGAACGGCCACACATCCCCTCTTTGTTCCAGCCCTCGGTTAGGCCTCCCAGGAGTCAAAAGCAGAATGGAAAAAAGTTGACCTAGACACTGAGTAATATGAGTGCGCTGCACTGATAACTAGACCCTGAGAATCAGGGTTATAATAATTAAATCTCAAGCTACCAGATGAATAAAGTAGATGAACTATTTCCACCAAAAAAAACCCCACCTTAATTGTGCTCATTCAGAAACAAGCCCACACACCCAACAAATCAACAGTTTAAAATGCTAAAAGATGATACAACTGACAGAGTGATCACAGGATTGTGAGCAGGCAACTATTTCAGTGCCAGATCTGCTACCAACACGCAGCGCCCGATTCTCCCACAACCATGTTTTGTCCTAGCTGCGATAAGGGTTCCTTGTGATATAGTTCATTTAAGGACTTTGGGCTTTTTAACTGTGATAAATGGTAATTACATACTGTCAGTTTATATAATTGTTACTCAATTCTGCAGACTTCAAAAATATTCATATGACCACAAATTACATTATTTGAAAATCTCAGGTAACCAGACAAAACTTAATGTATAGGCTACCAGATACTCAACAAGCACAACTTCAAAAGGCTACGAAATTAAACTATCAAGAGACAGATTTCAGTATCGTTCCTTTATCAAGAAACAACAAATACTAGACAGAGGGCCAATTCCCTAACCCAAAAACTAAAAGTGTCACAATAAACTACAAACACATATCATTTCTTTTTAAGGCTTTGAAATCCACCTGCTCACTGCTGACACTGAAGCAACAGCCTTATCTTTTTAATCATAAAAGGCTTTATCCTCAGAAGCTCCTCTGAAGGAGCCATATAAGCCTAACATTTATTATTGTAGCATAAAGACAAAATGTTTTGTTAAGTTACTTACATGTACAAAAGCCAACACAAGTGTACTGCCCCAGAGCCAGGACTGCAAGGTTATTTAACATTTCTTCAGCGCTTGGTGCTCAAGTCGAAAGACTTACCAAAATTCTACACAGAGGGCTGCCAAATCCTATTTAATGGCTGTGAGTGAGAAACACAAACTGACTGATCAAGTGTTTACTTGTAGTATCTTGACTAAATATCATAGCCTTCACTGATTCCAGTTTGCTAGTAAAGATGCAAAAATAACAAAGCAAACAAACACTTCTGATGTACGTAATGAAAAATTTTCCTAATTTTGTGGCTAATCGTGATTTATTCTGGTGTCAAAGTTTCAGTACTCACCCTGCAGGTCAGAAACCATCACTGGTTTAAGTACTTCATGTGGATTATTGCTTGTCCAGCCATTATCATACTGGAATGGAGCAGAGGGACTAATAATTATTCTTGGTTGGTTATAAAAAATGATACCTGGATCTTCAAAAGGAGGCAGTGTATGTATTTCCCTACCCAAAACCTGGAAAATCCAAAGTTTGTGTCTTAACGTAAAATCACTTTTACCTCAACGACTGTACAATGTATGCCAAAGCTGCTGAAAACAGAATGCCTCTGATGAGCTCCACTCCACCTTATTACAAGCTGCTAGCAGAAATGGCCAACAGGTCCATTGAACCAATTAGATCCAAAAGCACACAAATTATTTTTTATTTTCTAGATTCAATCCCAGCTCAATAACAAACAACTAGTAAATGTTAGCATATTCTTAAGCAAGCCATTCCCTTGTACAAAAAGTATCCTGTCCACCTAGTACTGTAGATGAGCTGGTTGTTCTTCTCTCCATTAAGGTGCAGAATAGTTACCCTCTAATT
Organism: Haliaeetus leucocephalus; assembly: GCF_000737465.1. NCBI lineage: Eukaryota > Metazoa > Chordata > Aves > Accipitriformes > Accipitridae > Haliaeetus > Haliaeetus leucocephalus. The sequence goes on from NW_010972546.1 coordinate 1,192,632, forward strand.
TTCTGGAACATGCCTTTACCACGCTTTGGACACTGGCAGCCACAGCAAACTTCTCCAGATTGCTAACTCGAGACAAGCACGTGAACACTCACCCCATACACCTTCCTGCACCTCTCCTGTACTTGCTTGCATGCAGCTGGGATTTGGCCTCATGATTCTTTGGTCTATGGTTGATAAAAGTTATTAAAAACTAAAGATATATACTTTAGATATGTTTTAAAAATCTTGCCCTATATTTTTTTAATTCTCTCTACTGCAGGAACATCAGATCAGCTCACCGTGATGTGAACAAGAGGTTTTTTACAACCTTGACCCTGCCAGATCAGTGCTCTTCCTTAACACATGCCCTCAGCTGGTAGGAAAGTCCAGAATTTCGCATTGTCAGGTGCTATCCATTGCTCTAGGAATTAATTGACCAATCCCCTGAACAGCAAATGTTATTAAAAACATCTCAACAGGACTAAAATCTGCAAACCAACTACCATCTCCACAAGCTCAATCCTCATTATTCCTGGATTTAAATGAATTTTCCAAGGCTGCTGTTCAATACGACTCTCTCCTCGGTAGCAATGCTGGCTTAAAAAGCCACGACTCCCCTCCCCCCGAGTGTTATTTTTAACCTGGATGATTTCAGTGATCCCATTTGCAGCACAGCCCCACAGCTGTAACGGGACTGAGGAGCAGCAACTTGGGTGCGAAGACAGGAATAGGTGGCTAGGATTAAGACAGAAGAGACTGGGAATTTCTCAAGCTAGCATTTTTGCCCAGGCTGATGTGCCATCAAACCGAGACCCCAAAGACAGCAGCAGCCTGAGGACATGAGCTAGAACAAAATCTGCAAGGCGATTTACATGTTCAATATTTCTTCCACATGACACAAACTTACTCATCTCTGGTTGTCTTCCTCCAGGTCGCAAAAGTCACAAGATTCACTATCATCCACAGCTTTTTGCCCTCCCCAACTTCCACAGACACCAGACGCTTGCCCAGTGAGGCACTCGCTCTCTTCTGTACCTGTGCTTCAGATTCAGCAGTTTCATTGCCCCGATGTTACCTCATTTTAAAACAAGGTTTTAACCACCTCTTTAGACCAAGATTTAAATCTGTACACATCTCGGTATTTAAAAATCTCCCTCACATTTTTTTGAGCTGTCAATACAGTCATCCCATTTTAAGAAGTCCGGTAAGCCCTTACAGTTCTGTATCTATTTCAAATCATTGCACAAGGAAAGACATGAAAGCAAATTCAGGAAATCTTGGCACAGCAGCCTGAGAATGACTATGAGACTTCAGGGCTTTCATCAAACATTCTGGCTTTGAAGCACGAACACGGGGAAGCTTTTGCCTTTCAGAAAAGGCAGAAGACCCGCCGTTTTTAGTTTGCACACCCCTTCCCACTGTTAACCAAGCCTCTCGCTTCACTGACTTCAAGCTTTTCATGTCACTGAGGCCTACCAGCTTACCGTACTACACCGGGGGAGTTCTCATTTAATTGCATATGTGGTAGTTTGTCTTTCCAGCAAAATCCCGAGCCATCTGAATGGCTGGATATAGATAAAAAGCAGCACGCTGGAGGCTGAAAACAGGAACAGGGTGCTCACTACGGATTTGAGGGAAGCCGGGGATAGATATCCACGGTTCCCACCGCTCCGCGCCAAACCCCACGTACAGACTTTTGCTCTAGCGGGGCCCTTCTGGCAGCGGGCAGGCGGGAAGAAGAACCGGGGACTGTCCGAGCCGGGGCGGGAGGGAGGGAGGGAGCGGGCCGGGCACCCCCACACACAGCCCAAGGGGGACCCGGGGGGCCCGCAGCGGCGGGGCGAGGCTCCCCCCCGCCCAAGCCCTTCCACGGCCGCTCCCGCTCCTCCCGGGGCCCGGAGCGGGGCAGGGCGGGGCCCGCGGGCTGCCCTCGCCCCTTCCTCGACGCTTGGCCTCGGGGGGGGTGTATATATACATATATATATGTATAGGCTGAATGGAAAAGGGAGGGCGGAGACCGCGGGGAGGAGGGGGGGGAGAGCAGCTCCGAGCGGCCTCCCTGCACCTGCCCGGCCGGCTCCACCGCGCTGAGGGCCGGGCCCCGGCGGGCTGACGGGGAAGGGGGGAGGCCCTGAGGGCCCGGCGGCGAGGAGGGGAAGGGGAAAAGGGC
>NW_010972546.1:1195121-1195346 GCF_000737465.1 Haliaeetus leucocephalus
GAGAAAGGAGGAGGAGGAGGAGGAGGGAGGAACAACCGCGCGTGCGCGTGCGCGCGGCGGCGCCACGCGGCCGCGCACGTAGAGCGGCGCGAGCGCGTTGCGTAAGCGGCGCGGGCAGTGCGCGTGCGTCTGCCCGTCCGTCCGTCCGTCTGTCCGTTCGTCCCTCCCTCCCGCCTCGCTCCGCCCACACACACAGACACACACACACACACACACACACCCACA
>NW_010972546.1:1195479-1200529 GCF_000737465.1 Haliaeetus leucocephalus
GGGGGTCTGGCATGGTGCACCCCGTTAATGGGGGTTCCCGGTACCGGGGGGCTCTGGCATGGTGCACCCCATTAATGGGGGTACCTGTTACCGGGGGGGTCTGGCACGGTGCACCCCGTTAACAGGGGCACCGGGTACCGGGGGTTCTACGGTCCCCCATGCTGGGGTCCAGCGAGACCCTGGTGCCAAGGGCACGGCACGGTGGCAGCTCCGTGCCCCGACGGCGGGACAGGCCGCGGTCTCCCCATGGCACCCGTGGGTGCACCCAGGGCTCGGAGACCATCCAGAGTCTGGTTGGTCCCACGTTTTCCAGGAACGCATCCCGCCGGGCTGTTTTCCGCCGCAGAGCTGGCCTCCGGCGCGGGACTTGTCGCTGCTGCTCCGTGGCGTTACGCGGCAGCACCCGACCGCCCGCAGCAGCCCAGATCCGAGCCGAGACTCGCCTCTGCCAATGTTTAATGAGCTCCGATATGTTGTGTCCTGAGGGGTTTTTTTTCTGTTAGTTCTCCACGGAATACTATTTTTATTGATTACTTTTTCCCAGCACTGAGCGGCCGGCAGGTCCCGCGCCAGCTGTGCGCACCATGCGAATTTGGGGTTTTTTCCCGGGCTGCTCGTCACCCCGTCCGATCCTCCGAGCACCCGCGCAGCATCTGGCCCTTGTATCGGGAGGACGCAGGTCCCTTTCTCCCTGGGTTTGGTCACCTCTGCGCTCCCCAGGTCCAGATAAGGCAGCGGCTGTTCGCGGACCTTGGGGTCTAACTATCACTAACCTCCAGCGTTAAAAAATCGGGAGATCGGCTTAAACCTCTCGGACTTTGCAGCAGAAAACACAGCAATGTGCTCGTGTGGAGCGGAGAGAAGGTGTCCTGTCCTCCAGGCTTCGTTTACCTGTCCGGACAGCTACGTGGGCTTGCTTTTCTCCTCACCCTGACCTAACGGCCGCTCTCCTCCTCCTCCTTGTGCTTGAACCGCAGCATCAAGGTGAAACCTGGGTGTTGCAGGGCTCCCGGTAAAACCCCAGGGCTGCCGACACGCGTGCAGCCCTTCGTGGCCAGGCTCACGTCCTCGTAAATAAAAAAAAAACCAAAAACCCAAACCTCTGAAGCTCTTGAGCAGAAAGGGGTTTCCCTGCTGTTTCCCATGGCCAAGCAGCTGCTGCTGCCCACCCCAGGGTACCGCAGCCCTTTGGGGCTTTTCTCGCTCGCCCCGAGGTCAGCAGCGCTGCGGAGCATCGCTGGGGCTTGTGAAAGACACTATGTAAGGAATCCGTCTTAAAAAGCTATGTACACAATACAGCGAACAGTATTTACAGGGTAATAAATGTCCCAAGTGGGTGATGTTGGATGGCTGTTTGGGTTTGTGACAAACACCAGCAGGAAGTTTAAAAATTCTTAATAAAGACTTTATATGGGAAAAAAGAAAGGCGAAAAATTGAATTCCTCTGGAAGAGGGGAGACTGCGCCGGCAGCCACGGTGGCTTTCCCCACACCCAGCTGGTGGGGTGAGAGCCACAGCCCAGCCCTGCTCTCGGCCCCGGGACCAGCGGCAGCAATCTGAGATCCAGCAACTCAGCCGCTGCCTCCTGCCTGGCTCCGTACGGCGTGAAAAAACAGACCCGGCTAAGTCTCAGCCCCCCCAAAAGGAAGCGTGCTGCGTCTTCGTGGGGGCCACAACCTCCCACAACCTCCCTTGTTTTAAGAAGGAAGCACAGCTCGCAGAGGCAGGAAATCATTAATTGCCTTCCACCACTAGAAACGGCAATTGGTCCTTTTTTTTTTTTCCTCCCCAAAGAGATTTATTTTTGCTAAAAGTGGTACCTCGCTGTTTAAAATATAAGTTAGCGCCGAGCGAGGGAACGGGGATTCGCTGAGACCTGGAGGAGCCGGCGGCACGAACTGGGGCACGGAGAAAGTACAGACAGCTCTTAACACGTCGTTATAAAAACCAAACGGCTGATGAGCCTGGGTTCATCTGGGGCTTCTGCGGGGCCGCATTGTGCTGCAGAGCCCCGAGGAGGGGAAGGGAGACAAGGAAACAGCTGGAGCCGCGCAGGGGGGGGTTCCGACCGCTGCCGCCCTCCCCTTGTCCTGCCACCATCCCTTCCCAACGCCTCGGTGGGGTGCGAAGCCCCGCGGGACACGCGGACGCGGGCAGATGGGGTGATGCGAGCCCCGCGTGGGGACGTGTCGGTGCTGGGACCTGGGAAAGTTTCATCGTCGTTGTCGCAAGCGAGCTGACGCCTGCGATGCCCGGGGGGTGCTGGGGGGGAAAGTCCCGTCTCCCCCGCTGCAAGGGAAGGGCTGGAGCGGTGACCCCGTGGTTTGGCGTGGGTTGGGTCGGGAGCCTCCGTACGTGATTTGCAACCAGGCTGGATGGAGGAGGACTCAGCCCGGCCGTGCCAGGCTGGGGATACCCCGAGGCCACCACGGCCGGCCGGCGGGGAGAAGGTCAGCCATGCCACAGTCACACCGAGAGACCTCACGGGAGCAAAAAGTCCTTCTCCTCCTGCCTCGCCTCCGCTGTCGATGCCCTGGCACAGCTCGTGGCCACGGGTGACTCTCCTCGGGCAAAGCCACGGCTGGGCAAGCAGCAAGGTCAGGAGCAGGATAAACCTATTCCTGGAGCAGAGCTGCTCGCCACCGCGGGAGGGAGGTGGAGGGGGATTGTCTCTTCTGAGCTTTAATTCCTGTTCCCGATGGTTACGCGGGTCACTGGGTGCCCTCCCGGTGCGCACCCAGAGCTGGGAGCAGCGCGGTGGCTCCGTGGCCACGCCGGCCGCAGGGCTCGTGCTCGGCAAAGGTCTCCGGGTGCCTTCTGTGGCTGCTGGTCCGCGCGGGAGATATTGTTAGATGACAGATGCTGCTGTCAGCAAGAATCCAGAAAGAAAGAAAGGAAGAAAGAGCGAGCCTCCACCAAGAAAGCCGGGGGGAAGCCGCCTCCTCCACCGTGTCCCAACCAAACCGGGTTCTCCTGCAGTGCCAGACTGGGGAGGGCCTGGGGACAAACGGACGGGGTGGAAGCCAGGAGCTGTAATTAGCCCAGAGACTCTGCAGCCACCAACCGCTGTCAGTGCACCATTTTAATTAGGAAAACAAGGGAAAAAAAGGGGAATAAAAAAAGAAAGATCCCGAGAGAGGCTTTTCTTTTCTTCTCTCTTTTGCCAGAGTTTTTGCCATTCCTGCCGAGAGCGGGAGCAGCCGGAGGGCACCGGCTAATCCTGCCTTGCAGGTCTGGGCCGGCGGCTTAAGGCAGGAATCTCTGGTATTCGGGAGCACAGGGACAACGGCGCGCTCGAAGCTGCAAAGTGGGTCCCGGGGCCTCTTGCTCCACGGGCTGTTCCTGGGGGGGGTTGGGAGGCATTTTGCATCGCTTCCCCCTCTCGCTGCATGGCGACACGTTGCGTGCAGGTCTGCCCGTCGCCCTCCCGCCTCGCCCCGTACCTGGGGCGAGTTGCACAAGGATGGAGGCAAATATGGCCAAGCCCCTGCCTGGAGCTGGTGCGGACAGCTCAGCTTTGGGCGGGTGCTGAGCACGTCCCACTTCTGCTGATACTCAGGTCCCTCCAAATCCCAGTCCTGGATCTTGCTCTCTGACGTGTCAAATCCCCGCATGGTGGTTTTGCAAGGGGAAGATCACACCATCGAGTGGTGTCTCCAGAGGCCACTGCTGCTGGGGCGAGCCCTGTCCCAAACCGCAGCAGGCAGGGATGGTCCTGGGCCGTGCTCCCCAGCAGCCCCCCATGGCGAGGACGTGGCCCCAGGGGGCTGCCAGAGAGCCCTGAAACAGCTGCCCACCGTGGTAAAACCGGCTGAGATGGCATCACGGGGCAGCTCTGCAGCCGGGAAAGCCGGACGGGTTGGGAAAATCCAGCCCCACGAGTCCCGAGCCGTGGGAAAGCGCCAGGGCCGTGGGGTGCTGGGGCCAGTGATTCACCCCCGGGACCAGCTCCGTGGCCCCGGGGCTTCAGCCCTGTTTTCCAGAGGTGAAACCGGCTCCAGTTTTCCTCCCGGGCATGCAGCAGGGAGGATCCCCCCTCTCCTATTTTTGAGCCCCCACGAGCATCATGCCAGACTTTCGAAGCTGTTGCCAGGATGTGCATGCAATCCCCCCACCCACGGGTGCCTGGCTCCCCCCCGTGCCCCCCGGGACAGCCCCGCAGGGCCGCTCCGGGCTCGCCCCGCTCACAGATAACAGCGTGGGCTGGGATCAACGGTCTCGGGCACAGTGGAGCCGTCACTACACATTAACCAAGCTGTCCGGTGGAGCAACGCTTCCTTGTAGCCAAGATCAACAGTCCCCAAAGCAAACTGGGAGCACGGCCAGGCGGAGCGAGCAAAGCCCGGAGCCTCCTGACGAGCCCCCCGCTCCCGTGGGGCCACCCCGGGGGGTTCGCACCCCCCCATGCCGTGTTTGCCTTTGGGTCTGCGAGACCGAGCAAGGCCTCACCCTGCAGCCGTGGGTGGATGCTGAGCATCCCCCCCCGGGGTGTCCCTGGGGCTCCGGGAGCTGGAATTTCAAGGGAACGGGATTTGGGCTAAGTGTGGTTTGTTTGAGGACACGGGTGCTCCACCCCCGGAGCTGCTGCATCCCGCTGTGCCAGGCTGTCCCGTGGGACATTCGGGTGGGCCCCTCGCCCCCGCGCCCCCCCCCCACCGCCACCGGCAGCCCCCGCGTGTTGCTGCAACACCAAAAGCATCGGGCACCGACTGCTGCTGCGCCCGGTGCCGAGCTGAGCTACCGGGGGGGCTGCGCAGGTCCCCGGGGACACCGGAGGGGGGGGTCTGCAGGTCTAGGGGGGACACACACAAGTGGGTGCGACCCCCCCCAGCACCCCCTGCATGGGGCGGTGCGGGGGGGTCCCTCGCCTGTCGCATATGGCACTTGGGGGGGACCCAGCACCCCCTTTCTCGGTGCGCGGGGGGGGTCCTGGAGCCCGCTGCAGGACACCGGGCCCCCTCCCCCGCACTGCACCACCCACCGGGGTCGCCCCACCGCGCGCTGCCCGCGCCGCCGCGCGCTCGTGGGCGGAGCCTCCCCCCGGCCCCCG